>NC_048604.1:73956508-74290177 GCF_003668045.3 Cricetulus griseus | reverse complement strand
GAAATTGCTTCTTGTATTTTATCTGACCACAGTAAAGGTTATAAAGCAAAACCCGAGTTCAGAAGTATAGATGGTTCAGTTTTTTATATCAGGGACTCTTGGAATAAGGTAAAGTTCTGTTAAAACAGTTAAAAACCCTGTAAGCCAAATTATTTTTTAAAATCCAGAATTACACTGACACCTAATCTAGATAAAGGCACAACAGAAAAAGAAAATTATAGAATAATCTCCCTGATGAACTTAGACGCAAAGAAATTGCTTCTTGTATTTTATCTGACCACAATAAAGGTAGAAATGAACAGCAACAGAAACTACAGAAAATACAGACAGTCATGGAGACTGAACAATATACATTATGGAATAATGAATGAATAATGAAAGAAATAAAAGTAAAAATTTAAAATTTTTAAACAAATGGAAATATACACACAAAATTCTAAAAGCTATAGGATATAATTAATTTAGTCTTAAGAGAAAAGTACAAATAAAAAATTGGAAAGACCTAAAATATTACAGCTTAATAATGTACATGAAGGTCTAGAAAAATAAGAAAAAACAGTATCTCCAAGAGGCCTTACACTCTCTGTGGAGCAGATGGGAGGAGGGGGAAGTAGAGGAAGCAGGGAGAGAGGAGGGAGGGGGAACTGGGATTGGAATATAAAAAGTAAATTAGTAAAAAAAGAAAAAATAAACAGTATCCCCAAACAATAGAAAGGGATAAATAACCAACATCAGAGCAAAAACTGATAATGTAGAAATGTAAAATAAAAAGAATAAATCAGCTTATTCTCTGAAAATACTAATAAGATGGAGGAAAATATTAACCATATGAACTAAAAGGAGCCGTGCGTTGGTGGCGCATGCCTTTAATCCCAGCACTCAGGAGGCAGAGGCAGGCACATCTCTGTGAGTTTGAGGCCAGCCTGGTCTCCAGAGAGAGTGTCAGGATAGGCTCCAAAGCTACACAGAGAATCCCTGTCTCGAAAAAGAAAAAAAAATGAACTAAAAGGATGAGAGTGAAGACAAAATCAATAGAATTAGGAATGAGAAAGGAGAGATTACAACAGATACAAAGGAAACATATTTCATAAACTTATATTCTACCATACTGGAAAACATAAAAAATAAATTAATTTCTCAATGCATATTTACTATCAAAGTCAAACCAGAAGAAACAAAAAGTTAAACAGGCCCATCATAAGTAATGAGAGCGAAATGATTAAAATAAATCTTAAATGGTCCATGTCCTGATGGAGTCATGGCAGAATTTTAACAATGTTTTAATTAAAAAATAAAACTGATACTTCTCAATTTATTCCATGAAATATAAAATGAATGAATGCTTCCAAATTATTTTTTAACCAATTATGTAAGAAGTTTATTTATCATTGAAGAAAAACATAGTACCAAGTAGTTTGCTGGCTTCAGTAAGCCCAAGTGTTACTCATTTTTTAAATTATGATTTTTTTATTTAAATTAGAAACAATCATGTTTTACATGTCAATCTCAGTTCCCTCTCCCTCACCTCCTCTCCTGCCCCCCACCTACAGCCTATCCCATTCCTTTTCTGCTCCGTAGGGAGGGTGAGGCCTTCAATGGGGAATCTTCAAAGTCTTTCATATCATTTGGAGCAGGGCCTAGGCCCTCCCCTGTGTATCTAGGCTGAGAGAGTATCCCTCTATGAGAAGAGGGCTCCCGAAGTCCATTTGTGTACTAGGGATAAATACTGATCTACTTCCAGAGGCCCCATAGACTTCCCAGTCCTCCTAATTGACACCCACGTTCAGGGGGTCTGGATTGGTCCTATGCTGGTTTCCCAGCTATCATTCTGGGGTCCTCGAGCTCCTCCTTGTTCAGGTCAGCTGTTTCTGTGGGTGTCTCCAGCCTGGTCTTGACCCCTTTGCTCATCACTCCCCCCTCTCTGCAACTGTATTTCAGGAATTTTGCTCAGTGTTTAGCTGTGGGTGTTTGCTTCTGCTTCCATCAGCTGCTGAATGAAGGTTCTAGGGTGGCATATAAAGGAGTCACTACCACAGCTAGTACACTTCAAATACATTATTGAAGTCAACAGTCATCACTACAAATTACTTGTTGAAATAATGTATCCTGAAGAAAAAAAATTAGGAAAAAGAATTTTAAAAATTCCTCCAAACCACATATTTATAAATATTGTCATATTTAAAATGCTTGAAAGGCTTAAATTAGTGGAAAGCAGTTTTCTGTTGGGAACAGAACAAAAAGAAACTCAACAATCATTTACCAAATGCTCTAGGAATCCAAAGCTGTACTGTTTTGGATTTGTTTGATTTTGAAATATCAAATATTAATTTGAAACAAGGCTAGGTTCTGTTAGAAGAATTGAAAACCCTGTAAGAGATTTTTTTTTCTTTTTTGGTTTGATTTTTTTGAGACAAGTTTTCTTTGTTTAGTCCTGGTTATCCTGGAACTCACTCAGGCTGGCCTTGAATTCTCAGGGATCCACCTGTCTCTGCCTCCTAAGTGTTGGGATTAAAGCTGTGCATCACCACTGCCTGGTACCAAATTATTTTCTTTAAGCTAGAATTACACTGATACCTGATCTAGATAGACACAACAGAAAAATAAAATTATAGAATAATGTCCCTGATGTACGTAGAGGCAAAAATATCCCAATAAAATACTTGAGAACTGAATTAAAGAAAGCATAAAAATCACTAATTTAGGCATGGCTCAATATCATAAATCAATAAATGTAATCTATGACATAAGCAGACTCAAAGGCAGAAACCACATGATCATGTCATAGATGAAGAAAAGACTTTAGACAATATTCAACATCATTTCATGATAAAAGCTCTGGATAATCTAGGGATACAGCATCAATATCTCAACATACAAAAAGCAATATACAACAAACCGACCACCAACATGGAGAAAATTCTGAAGTATTTCCACTAAATCAGGAACAATACTCTCTCCACTCACATTCAGTATAGTGCTTAAGATTTAGCTGGAGTGATAAGACATGTGAACAAGATAGCATTGATACAAATGATAAACAAATAAAAGTATACTTATTTGCAGAGTATATAATTCTATATAATAAACACCTGAAAAAACTGTCCAGAAATCCCTACAGCTGCTAAAAATTTCAGAAAAATCACAGGCTACAAAATTAACACAAAAATTAGAAGTTTTCCTATGTACCAATGACAAACATACTAAGAAAGAAACCAGAGAAAACTTGAAACAAACCTAACCAAGAAAATTAAAGACATATATGATGAAAATTTGAAAATGCTGAAAAAGAATGATCCAAGAAGACAGCAGAAAATTGAAAGCCCTTCTATACTCATGTATTGGTAAGTTTTATATTGTGGAAATAGACATTCTACCAAAACAGTCTACTGATTCAATGAAATATTGATCAAAATTGCAACCCAATTATATATATAAATTGAAAAAAATATTTAAAATCATATGAAAACACAAAAGACTCATGATAACCAAAAACTACTGAACAATAAAAATACTGCTAGAGCTATCATCATATCTGATTAGAAGTTATAGTATAGACATAGTCATAAAAAGACAGTATAGTACATAATAAGACAATATAGTTCATGAGTATATATCATACATAATATGAGTATAGTAATAAGCAGTTGATCAATGAAATAGAATTGAAGACTCAGATATAAGCCCATGTTCCTACAGCTACCTTATATTTCACAAATAGGCCAAAAATATGCATAGGAGAAAACACAGCATCTACAAAACCTGGTGCTACATTCATACAACAAGGACATCTATTCAATGATGTTCATAACAGCACTATCTGTAATAGCCAGAAACTAGAAGCAGCCTAGATGCCCCTCAACTGAAGAATGAATAGAGAAAATGTGGTACATTTACACAATGGAGTACTACTCAGCAGAAAAAACAATGGAATCTTGAAATTTTCAGGAAAATGGATGGAACTAGAAGAAACCATTCTGAGCGAGGTAACCCAATCACAAAAAGACAAACATGGTATGTACTCACTCATATGTGGATTTTAGACATAGAGTAAAGGATTACCAGCCTACAATCCACACTGCCAGAGAAGCTAGTAAACAAGGAGGACCCTAAGAGAGACATACATGGTCCCCTGGAGAAGGGGAAAGGGTCAGATCCCCTGAGCAAATTGAGAGCATGGGAAGAGGGGGGAGGGAGCTATGAGAATGAGAAGGGAAGAAGAGGAAGGATGCAGAGGTCATGAGGGAGCAGAAAGGTTGAGTCAGGGGAAGAATAGAAGAAAGGATATGTGATAGGTAGGGTTTTAGTTAGGGGGGTGGTAGGGGAGGACGAGAGGAAGAAGGGAACTGGGATTGTCATGTAAAACAATCTTGTTTCTAATTCAAATTTAAAAATGATGTAAACAAAACTGTTGCTAATCAAACTGGATAGCAACATACAAAAGAATGCAACTAGGTCTTACCTCTCTTTCTACACAAAACTCAACTTACAATGGATCAAAGACCTTCACCGAAGATGCAATGCCATGAATCTTTTAGAAGAAAAAGTCCAGGATAGGTTTTGATTTATAAACGTGGGAAAGAACTTTCTGAAATGGATTCCAGTAACACAAGATTTAAGACTAACAATGGACAAATGAGATCTCATGAAACTAAAATGCTTCAGTACAGTAAAAGACATACAGAATGGGCAAAAGTCTTTATCAGCTAACATTTGATGGAAAGTTAGTTTCTAAAATTTATAAAGAACTTAAATAACTGATGAGCCTAGTCTACAAGCACCAGTTCCAGGACAGGCTCCAAAGCGATATCAGGGAAACCCTATCTCAAAAATACAAAAACAAAAGTTGGTTTTACCCAAATCAGGTAAATACAAAACAAGAAATAAAACTACAAGCCAATATCCCTGAGGAATCTAAATGAGAAAATTCTTACTAAAACACTAGCAAACTAAATACAAGCATATATCAAAATGATTGTCCATACCATAATGAAGTTGGCTTTATCCCTGAGATGCAGTGATGATTTCATATAAATCAATAAATGTAATAGATCAATGGAATAAAAATAGAAGGCACAAACATGACTGCACATGTTTACAACCATCTCATATTTGATGAATAGTCCAAAGATAGTGTCTTTGATAAATGATGCTGGGAAAACTGAATGACAAAATTTGAAAGACAGAAATTATACCTATATTTATCACCCTGCACAAACCTTAAGGATTAAAGACATCAATGTGAAACTTAAAATGCTGAAACTTAAAATGCTGAAATTACTAACAGAACATATGGGGAATATATCCACAATATGTGGTTGCAGGAAAAAAAAAGACTTTTTGAATAGGATTCTATTCACTCAGGAATTGAGGCCAACAATTGATAGGTGGGACCTAATACAACTAAAAAGCTTCTGTATAGCAAAGGAAACAACCAAATGAATAGGAATCCTACAAAATAGGATAGAACCTTTTCAAGCCATATATCTTATAGAAGACAAAGTATTTCTTGTGTGCAAATAACTCAAAAACAAAAAAGAAAGAAGACAAAGAATCAAGAAAATAAATGACTCAATTAAAAACTTGACTACAGATCTGAATGGTTTTCAAGAAATAGTGATGTCTAGGGCTGGAGAGATATCTCAGAGGTTAAGAGAGCTAGCTGATCTTCTAGAGGGCCTGAGTTCAATCCCCAGCAAACACATAGTGGCTCACAACCATCTGTAATGAGATCTGGTGGCCTCTTTTGTCCTACTAGGATACATGCAGACAAACATTATACATAATTAATAAAAGACTTGTAGTGGAAACAGTGATGTCTAAGAAATCTCAAAAATATTCAGTATCCTTAGCAATTAAGAAACTGCAAATTAAAATACTTTGAAATGTAATGTTATCTAGCAAGAATAGTTAAGATCATGAAAACAACTGACAACAAATTCTGGTAAGTATATGAGATAATGGGAACCCTCACTCACTATTGGTGGACTTGCAAACTGGTGCAGCCACTCTGGATGTCAGTGTAAAGAATTCTCAAAAAGCTAAAAGTAAACTTTCATATGTTCTAGCTATTCCTTAGCATATTCCAAAACGCCTTGATGCTCATCCATGTCCATTGCTATTCTGTCCACAATATCTAGAAAACAAAAACAACCCAAAAGCCTTTAGTCTACTGAATGGATAATAAACATGTGCTACACAGTGGACTTCTATTTAGTGGTAAAGAAAAATGCGATCATGAAATCTGTAGGTAAATGGATAGAACTGGAAAATATTACACTGAGTGAAGTAACCCAGACCCAGGAAGACAAACAGCATATGTTTCTTACTTCTGTATACTAGCTCCAAATCTTTAGATTTGAGTATACAACCTAAACTAACTGCTAAAGACAGGAAATAAAAAAGGAATAGTGTAGGAAGGGAGAACAAGGAGCTCTACACAAGGATATAGCAGGATATAGGTGTGAAGCAGTAAAGTTGGAAAAGTGGGAGCGTACATTAACCAGGTAATGTAATGCGGAGGGAGAGAGAGGAAGAGGAAATAAATAACAATAAGGATGTTTAAAAACAGGGAAACATTATAAGTTCATTTAAACACACAGATTTCAATGGAGTTATATCACAGTCTTAGTTAGGATTACTATTGCTATGATGAAACACCATGATGAAAAGCAACATGGGGAGGAAAGGGTTAATTTGGTTTACACTTCCTCAGGACATTGAAGGAAACCAAAATAGGAACTCAAACTGGGTAAGAACCTGAAGAAAGGAGCTGATGCAGAGGGGAGCTGCTTACTGGCTTATTTCCCCTGGCTTGCTCTCTCTCTCTCTCTCTCTCTCTCTCTCTCTCTCTCTCTCTCTCTCTCTCTCTCTCTCTCTCTCTCACTCTCTCTCTCCATATATATATATATATTCCAGGATCACCAGCTCAGTGATAGCACCACCTACCATGGGCTGGTCCTTCCCTCAACTAGTTAAGAAAATGCCTCACAGGCTTGCCCTACAGCCCAATCTTATATAGGAATTTATCAATTGTGGTTCCCTCCTCTCAGATGACTCTACCATGTGTCAAGTTGACATAAAAATAGCCAACACAACCACACAAAGTAACAGTGCTTCCCCAAAGAGCCACATATTATCTAACAAAAATCAAAGTCAGTGTGGACTTGAACTAACAGATATTTTTTCTCCATTTTTTAATTTAAATTAGAAACAAGATTGTTTTACATGTCAATCCCAGTTTCCTCTCCCTCCACTCCTCTCCTGACCCCACTAACACCCTACCTGTCCCATACCATTTCTGCTCCCCAGGGAGAGTAAGGTCTTCAGAGTCTGTCATATCCTTTGGGATAGGGCCTAGCCTCTCCACCCCGTGTGTCTAGGCTGAGGGAGTATTCCTCTATGTGAAATGGTCTCCCAAAGTCCATTCCTATGCTAGGGATAAACACTGATCCTCTACCAGAGGCCCCATAGATTGCTGAGGCCTCCTCACTGACACCCACATTCATGGGGTCTGGATCAGTTCCATGCTGGTTTCCAAGTGATCAGTCTGGGGGCCAAGAGCTCCCCCTTGTTCAGGTCATCTGTTTCTGTGGGTTTCACCAGTCTGGTCTTGACCCCTTTGCTCATCACTCCTTCTCTGTAACTGGATTCCAGTTCAGTTCAGTGTTTAGCTATTCAGTGTTGTGCCTTGGCCCCAACTTCTGCCTGCCGACTCTGGGAACTCCTGTCCTGGGGTCTGCAGGCAGGTTGACTCAGCCCCTGAGGACCAAGCAACCCTAAGTCTGCTGAGATCGATGAGCTACTCCCACCCCCACTCAGGGCAGAGGTGACCTACTTAGGCACCTGCCTTGGACCTAACTTCCGCCTACTCCAGGAACTCCTGTCCTGGGGTGTGCAGACAGGGTGACTCAGGACCAAGCAACCCAGAAACTGCTGACATCTCTGTGCTGGTCCTGCTCACCCCCACCAGTAGAGTGAGTGCCTCAGAGCGAGTGTACCCACCTTGAGACCCATCAGAGTATTGGGCCCTCTTGCACCCACTGGAAGAGAACCTTGAACCCATACAGACCAGGAAAGGAAAAGACACCACCTGCACCTACTGGAAGAACATATGGGAAGACGAAAATATAAAAACACATTCAACAACAACAACAACAAAAAAACAATATGATGCCACCAGAGTCTAGAGACTCTACGCTAGCAAGACCTGAACATTCCAGCACAGATGAAGCAGAAGAAAGCAACCTTAAAAACAACTTCATTCATATGATAGAGACCCTAAGAGGTTAAAGGAGAAAATCCTTCAGAGAAATTGAAGAAAGGATGAACCAAAAGATGAAAGAAATCAACAAAATTTTTTGTTGTTTTTTTACTCTTTTTTGTTTTTTATTTTTACAACATTATAATTTCACTTGTCAATCTCTTCTCCTCCTCCACCCCAACCCCTCACCAGCCCCCTCCCCCTCCCCCATCTGCTCCCCATAGAGGGTAGAGCCCTCCACAGGGGTTCCCCAAATTCCACTACATCATACTGGGCCGGGCCTAGGCCCTCCCTCATGTGTCCAGGCCAAGAGAGTATCCCTTCACGTGGGATGGGCTCTCAAAGTCCCTTCTTACACCAGGGAAAAATACTGATTTACTACCAGAGGCCCCACAGGGTGGCGAGGCCTCCTCATTGACATTCACATTCAGGGGTCTGGATCAGTCCTGTGATGGCCTCTCAGACAGCAGACTGGGGGCCATGTGCTTCCCCTTGTTCATGTCAGCTGTTTCTGTGGAATTCACCAGCTTGGTCCCCACCCCCTTGATCTTCGTTTCTCCCTCTCTGCAACTGGGTTCCAGAGTTCAGTTAAGTGTATAGCTATGGGTGTCTGCCTCTGCTTCCATCAGCCACTGGATGAGGGCTCTAGGATGGCATATAAAGTAGTCATATTTCTCATTAGAGGGGAAGGACATTAAGGGTAGCCTCTCTGCCATTGCCTAGATTGTCAGTTGGTGTCATCCTTGTAGATCTCTGGAAATCTCCCTAGTGCCAGATCTCTCCTCGGACCTATAATGGCTCCTTCTGTTATGATATCTCTCATCCTGCTCTCCTCTATTCTTCCCCAAACTCAACCTTTCTGCTCCTGCATTTCCTCCTCTCCCCTCCTCTTCTCCTCCTCATATTCTGCCAGCTCCCTCTCCCCTACCCTCATGCTCTGAATTAGCTTAGGAGATCCTGACCCTTCCCATTTTCCAGGGACCATGCATTTTTCTCTTAGAGTCCTTCTTGTTTCCTGGTTCCTTTGGTGAAGAGAATTGTAGGCTGGTAATCCTTTGTTCTATGTCTAAAATTCATATACGAGTGAGTACATACCATGTTTGTCTTTTTGTGCCTGGGTTACCTCACTCATGATGGTTTCTTCTAGTTCCATCAATTTGCCTTCAAATTTCAAGATTCCGTTACTTTTTTCTGCTGAGTAGTGCTCCATTGTGTAAATGTACCACATTTTCTCTATCCATTCTTCAGTTGAGGGGCATCTAGGTTGCTTCCAGGTTCTGGCTATTATGAACAATGCTGCTATGAACATGGTTGAACATATGTCCTTGTTGCATGAATGTGCATTATTTGAGTATATGCCCAAGAGAGGAATTGCTGGATCTTGAGGTAGAGTGATTCCCATTTTCCTGAGCAACCACCATACTGATTTCCAGAGTGGTCTTACAAGTTTGCACTCCCACCAGCAATGGAGGAGTGTTCCTTTTTCTCCACATCCTCTCCAGCATAGATTGTCATTGGTGTTTTTTATTTTAGCCATTTTGGCCGCTGTAAGATGGTATCTCAGAGTTGTTTTGAGTTGCATTTCTCTGATGGCTAAGGATTTTGAGCACTTTCTTAAATGTCTTTCAGCCATTTTAGATTCTTTTATTGGGAATTCTCTATTTAGTTCTGTGTCCCACTTTTTAATTTCATTGATTGGTGTTTTGGTGGCTAGCTTCTTGAGTTCATTGTATATTTTGGAAATCAGCTCTCTGTCAGATGTGGGGTTGGTGAAGAACTTTTCCCATTCTGTGGGCTATTGTTTTTGTCGTACTGACTGTGTCCTTTGCCTTACAGAAGCTTCTCAGTTTCAGGAGGTCCCATTTATTAATTGTAGATCTCAATGTCTGTGCTACTGGTGTAAAGTTCAGGTAGCAGTCTCCTGTACCAATATGTTCAAGGGTATCTCCCACTTTCTCTTCTAGAAGGTTCAGTGTGGCTGGATTTATGTTGAGATCTTTGATCCATTTGCACTTAAGATTTGTGCATGGTGACAGATTTGAATCTATCTGCAGTCCTCTGAATGTCTGAATCCAGTTGTGCCAGCACCATTTGTTGAAGATGCTATCTTTTTTCCATTGTGTAGATTCAGCATCTTTGTCAAAAATCAGGTGTTCATAGGTGTGTGAGTTAATATCAGGGTTTTCAATTCGATTCCATTGGTCTATCTGTCTACTTTTGTGACAATACCAAGGTGTTTTCAGGACTATGGGTCTATAATAGATCTTGAAATCTGGGATGGTTGATGCCTCCAGAAGTTCCTCTATTGTACAGGGTTGTTTTGGCTATCCTGGGTTTTTTGTTTTTCCATATAAAGTTGAGTATTGTTCTTTCAAGGTCTGTGAAGAACTGTGTTGGGATTTTGATGGGGATTGCGTTGAATCTATAGATTGCTTTTGGCAAGATTGCCATTTTTAATATGTTGATCCTACCTATCCAAGAGCATGGGAGATCTTTCCATTTTCTGGTATCTTCTTTGATTTCTTTCTTTAAAGACTCAAAGTTCTTACTGTCCAGGTCTTTCACTTTTTTTGGTTAGTGTTACCCCAAGATATTTTATGTAGTTTGTGGATATTATGAAATGTGAAGTTTCTCTGATTTCTTTCTCATTCTGTTTATCATCTGTATATAGTAGGGCTACTGATTTTTTTTTAGTTAATTTTATATCCTGCTACTTTGCTGAAGGTGTTTATCAGCTGTAGGAGTTCCCCGGTAGAGTTTTTCGGGTCATTTATGTAGACTATCATATCATCTGCAAATAGTGAAAGTTTGACTTCTTCCTTTCCAATTTGTATCCCTTTGATCTCCTTTTCTTGTCTTATTGCTCTAGGTAGGACTTCAAGTACAATATTAAAGAGATATGGAGAAAGTGGACAGCCTTGTCTTGTTCCTGATTTTAGAGGAATCGCTTTGAGTTTCTCTCCATTTAGTTTGATTTTGGTTGTTGGTTTGCTCCATATTGCTTTTATCATGTTTAGATATGTTCCTATTATTCCTGTTCCCCCCAAGATCTTTATCATGAAGGGATGCTGGATTTTGTCAAAGGCCTTTTCAGCATCTAGTGAGATAATCATGTGGTTTTTCTTTTTCAGTTTTTTCATATGGTGGATTACATTGATGGATTTTTGTATGTTGAACCATCCTTGCATCCCTGGGATGAATTCTACTTGATCATGGTGGATGATTTTTCTGATGTGTTCTTGGATCCTATCGCCAATATTTTGTTGAGTATTTTTGCATCAAAGTTCATGAAGGATATTGGTCTGTAGTTCTCTTTTGTAGTTGTATCTTTAGTTGTATCTTTGTGATTGGGTATCAAAGTAATTGTAGCCTCATAAAAAGAGTTTGGCAATGTCCCTTCTGCTTCTATTGTGTGGAACAATTTGAGGTGTACTGGAATTAGCTCTTTTTAAAATTCTGGTAGAATTCTGCAGTGAAACCATCTGGCCCTGGGCTTTTTTTGTTTGGAAGGCTTTTGATGGCTGCTTCTATTTCATTAGGGGTTATAGGTCGATTTAAACTGCTTATCTGTTCTTCATTTAATTTTGGTAAGTGATATCTATCCAGAAAATTGTCCATTGGATCCCCAGGAACTGGAATTACAGGTGGCTGTTTGCTACCATGTAGGTGATGGGAAGTAAACCAGGGTCCTCTTTAAGAACAACAAATGCTCTTAAATATTCAGCTATCTCTGTAGCCACCAATAAAATATATTTTTATTAAATATATATTACATGGAGATATTTTGGGTACATGTGATGGCTATTAAAATGAAAAAAATCTGTTTATTAACTTTGTTGCCTTTACAACCCGTTTTGGATGGAAATCCTGTTCAAAATCTATCCTTTTAACAGGAAATTTTATGACTTAGTCAATCTTTTATGATTCCAATCAGTGTTCTTTTGTATAAACTATTTAAGGTTTGATAATATATTGAATAGAGTGAAAACTACCATGTTAATAATCTAGCTGTGAAAGTCTAGAGTCCCTAAGTTTAGATGGCAGTATGTATCTATCAGGCCTTTTGAAGGATCCCCAAAACACTTGCAGTCCTACATATACACACAGTTTATTATTGCTTCACCAAAAACACTTTTATTGTGCAAGGAAAAGGAAAAACATGAAGTGGGCACAAATTTTTTTACTAAGCCCTTTTGACAAGTTTTAGGGGCAAGCCGGACACAGCCCCATGTTTTCTAAACATAGAATGGCATATCAACAATTACATGAACATAATTATGAACACAGATGAAATAATTAATGTTAACATAGTAAACATTCCTTTGTCCCTATCTTTGGAGAGAAGAAGATTAATGCCCGAGGAATCAGTGGGGCCACCTTTTACTTTTTTATCTGCCAGTTTATCTCACTGGCTACTCTCTGTCCTGTAAGGTGACCGTGTCATGGGTTGGTCCCTTCTTTAAATTACCTTTCTGATCTTCTTGTAGTTAATGGGTTTTCAACACAGTTTTTAGGCCTTGTGATGATGCTTTTGTTATCCTATGTCTGTAGATCCTTTCTGGGGTATTATAATCCCAAGCAGTGGGATTATGATCTGGGAGGTCCAATGCACTTGGTAAATGTAGTACTAACTGTTATTTACTTCCTCCCAAATCCTCTGTTTTGCCCCAGTTGGATAGCATACAGTGAGTATTAAATATGTCCTTTTATGTAAAGCCATAACCTAACTTTAAGGTCCATTAATATCCTGGTAAATTTGTATGGATCCTCACAGAAGCTTCCTGTCTTACCCTTGCATTGTTGAGGTTCCTTGATTGAAAAGGAAGCATGCACTCCAAGCTAAGTTAGCTAGGATATCCTGACCTTTACAATACCATGGTAATTTTCGATGGGATTCTTCCTCAAAGATATCAGATTTTAGTTAAACCTGAAATGGCCTCAGCAAAAATACAAGATGGAGGAAGCTCTGCACTGTCTTGCCCTGTCACCGTTTGAGTTCCTAACCCCTCTTGACTTACTCCAGTCCCACTAAGGTTTGAATCTGTTGTTCATATCATCTCTTTCCAGAGATGAAGCCCCACATTATTTCCATGCTCATCTAAGTTTTGGGCATTTCTGAGTCTGTTTTTGGATGGGGGAATTTGAGGGCAGTTAGCGTATGCTTAAACAGACGTAAATAATGCACAGTAGTAGAAGGTGTGGAACACATTAATTAGGAATCAGCTGGCATGGTTAGCATGGGAAGCCTGTGAGTAAGCAATACAAGTCTGGATCCCTCTCCTAAGCCTTGGGGCTCTGGATAATTATCTCAGGTGGGGGATATGGAAAAGAGCTCTCACAATTTTTTATTAGAACCCCTCACCTGAGTCTTGACCATTCTGTCATCCTTGAGGTCAAAGAAAGAATAGAAACAGTTGACCTGAGCTAGTGGGTGCTCACTGACTCTGGTCTGACAGCTGGGGAACCTACATGGGACCGAATTGGGCCCTCTGGATGTAGGTGACAGTTGTATGGCTTGGGCAGTCTGTGAGGTCACTTGCAGTGGACCCAGGATTTATCCCTAATGCTTGAACTCATTTTTTGGAGCCCATTCTCTTTGGAGGGATACCTTGCTCAGCCTAGATATAGGGAGGAGGGCCTTGGTCCTGCCTCAAAGAGATGTGCCAGACTTCCTTGACTCCCCATGGGAAGCCTCACCTATCTTTTGAGGAGTGGATGTGATGGGATGGAGGGAAAGTGGGGAGAGCAGGAGGAGGGGAGGGAGTGAGAACCGGGATTGGTATGTTAAATGAGAAAAGATGGTTTTAAAAAGATAAAAAGATCATGTCTTAAAAAACTACATCAAATGATTCTATTAGTATATTAGTATATTATTTAGTATGTAGTATCTATTTGCATAAATTAAAGTGTGGTAAAATAAAGAAAATTATCTATTAGAAAAACAAAAGAGTAGGAATGGGAAAGTACTGGCAACTCAAGAGAGTCTGCAGGTTTTGTGATTCTTGTTGTCTCTCTGTGGTTTGTAGGCAGCTGCCTGAATCTCCTAAGTTCAGTACTGGATCACTGCCTACAAACATGGACATCCTAATAAATGGAAACCCTCCAAGCAGCTATATACAAGCTTAAAGTGCATTCTAGGCAGCAATTGGTCAATGAACGCTTCTTTGCTGCAGCTTACATCCCATTATGACAGGGAAGAGGGTCCAGGCACTAAAACATCTTTAAGGGAGATACAATGGGATCTTGAGACATATTTTGGGGGGTATAGTATTTAGGAGAAAAGTTATTAACATTGTGAGCATACAGATAAACAAATAACATTGTGAAGAGGCTCTGAAGAAAGAAGTCTGGGCCCACATAAAGGAAGTATGGGCCCACATAGCAAAACTGGGGGACTCTATATTTTTTTCAGAGGATGGGCATGGTTTCACAGCAAGAGCCACAGTTAGGCTTTCTGACTGAAGGCAGGAAAGAAGGTGAGGAGCAGGATATGTGAGCACCAATACTTTCAATGATGTAACCTCATTTCTCCAGGTGAGAGATCCTGGCACCTGGAAGTCTGTTGTCTACATTCACAGGCAATATCTCAGTAGGGTGCCTATTGGTATCTATGTGTAAGTGGGGAAAGGCCACTATAGGTTTGTGCCCTAAGTGGCAGCTGGATTCTAGCATTACATTCTTACAGGATACAGGACCCTATGAACTATGGGAAGTAAGGGGAAGAGATTAATCCTGTTCCCCCAGGATAACCTCTTGCCTTTCCCAGGAGCTTCCCCACCATTTCCAAGTGCTCCAGGGAAACTGAAAAGGGGGAGAAATGAATATACTTTACTTTGGATTGTTACTTCAACAGTAATATGTGTGGTTATGAGTCCAGACAAGTACCCATTCTGTTTCGTGTGTTCTGAAACCAACAAATGGAATAGGGATACAAGGACACTTATAAATAATAAACAGTGCATTAAACAACAGAGGCATTCTAAAGAATGGGAGTAAGCTAGATAGCCAGACAGGACAGGTTTGAGATTCAAAATCCCTACACATATCCCTTACGTTTCAGGACCCTTTATGGGTCAGTTACATATGGCATCATCTTCTCTGGGAGATGTCTGAGGATTTTTCTGAGTCATGGTGTGTTTTATTTACATATAGCTCTATTGGGAAGATGTGTCCCATCTTTCTGAAGACTGACTTCTTTCATATTTTTTTAAAATTTATTTATTAGTTCAAGTTAGGGAACAAGCTTGTTTCACATGTAAGTCCCTTCTCCCTCTCCCTCTCCTCACCCCCATACCTCCTCGCTCACCCCCAACCTACCCCCACCCCATCCACCCACCACTCCCCAGGCAGGGTAGGACCCTCAACCGGGGCTCTGCAAAGTCCACCAAATCTTCCTGTGCTGGTCCTGGGCCCTTCCCCATGTATCCAGGGCCAAAGTGTACCCTTTCACGTAGGATGGGCTCTCAAAGTCCCTTCTTACACCAGGGAAAAATGCTAATCCACTACCAGAGGCTCCCTGGAGTGCAGAGGCCTCCTTATTGACATCCATGCTCAGGGGTCTGGATCAGTCTGGTACTGGCCTCCCCGACAGCATCTGGGGGCGATGTGCTCTCCCTTGTTCAGGCCAACTGTTTCTGTGGGTTTCTCCAACCTGGTACAGACCCCTTCGCTCTTCATTCCTCCCTCTCTTCAACTAAATTCCCGATTTCAGCTCAGTGTATATCTGTGGATGTCTGTCTCTGCTTCCATCAGCCACTGGATGAGGGCTCTAGGATGGCATAAAGAGAAGTCATCAATCTCATTTTAGGGGAAGGGCTTTTAGGTTATCCTCTCCACCATTGCCTGGATTGTCAGATCGTGCCATCCTTGTAGGTCTCTTGAGATCTCCCTAGTTCCTGATCTATTCTCGGACCTATAGTGGCTCCCTTTTATATGGTATCTCTCATCCTGCTCTCTCTCCTCTATTCTTCCCCCAACTCAATATTTCTGCTCCTCCATTTCCTCTCCTCTACTCCTCTTCTCTTGCTCTTATTGTGGCAGCTCCCTCTCCCCTACCCTCATGCTCCCAATTAGCTCAGGAGTTCATGCCACTTCCCATTCCTGGGGACCATTTATCCCTTAGAGTCCTTCATGTTTCCTAGTTTCTTTGGTGAAGAGGATTATAGGCTGGTAATCCTTTGCTCTATGTCTAAAATTCATATATGAGTGAGTACATACCATGTTTGTCTTTTTGTGACTGGGTTACCTCACTCAGGATGGTTTCTTCTAGTTCCATCTATTTGCCTGCGAATTTCAAGATTCCATTGCTTTTTTCTGCTGAGTAGTACTCCATTGTATAAATGTACCACATTTTCTCAATCCATTCTTCAGTTGAGGGCATCTAGGTTGCTTCCAGCCATTACAAACATGGCTATGAATATTCAAGGACATTGAACATATGTCCTTGTTGTATGAACGTGCACTATTTGGGTATATACCCAAGAGAGGAATGGCTGGATCTTGAGGTAGACTGATTCCCATTTTTCTGAGCAACCACCATACTGATTTCCAGAGTGGTCTTACAAGTTCACACTCCCACCAGCAATGGAGGAGTGTTCCTTTTTCTCCACATCCTCTCCAGCATAGATTGTCATTGGTGTTTTTGATTTTAGCCATTCTGACAGGTGTGAGGTGGTATCTCAGAGTTGTTTTGAGTTGCATTTCTCTGATGGCCAAGGATTTTGAGCACTTTCTTAAGAGCAATAGTTCTGAAAATAGCTTGGTATTGGCACAAAAATAGACAGATAGACCAATGGAATCAAATTGAAAACCCTGACATTAACCCACACACTTACAAACACCTTATTTTTGACAAAGGTGCTAAATCTATACAATGGAAAAAAGATAGCATCTTCAACAAATGGTGCTGGCACAATTGGATTCAGACATGCAGAAAATTGCAGATAGATCCATACCTGTCACCATGCACAAAACTTAAGTGCAAATGGATCAAAGATCTCACCATAAATCCAGCCACACTGAATCTTCTAGAAGAGAAAGTGGGAAGATACCCTTGAACAAATTGGCACAGGAGACTGCTTCCTGAACATTACACCAGTAGCACAGACATTGAGGTCTGCAATTAATAAATGGGACCTCCTGAAACTGAGAAGCTTTTGCAAGGCAAAGGAAACAGTCAGTAAGACAAAACGACCACCCACAGAATGGGAAAAGATCTTCAGCGATCCCACATCTGACAGAGACCTGATTTCCAAAATATATAAGGAGCTCAAGAAGCTAGCCACCTAAACACCAAACAATGAAATTAAAAAGTGGGGCACAGAACTAAATAGAGAATTCTCAACAGAGGAATCTGAAATGGCTGACTTCTTTCATATTTATCTTGATGCTTTTCGTGCATGCCTTGTTCTCCTGTAACAGGTAAGAAAGGAATGAATCAAAATTTATCCACTTTGATTGTGTTGGAAGTTTGCCCAAGGCACTAGCCTATGTTTCGTGTGTCCCATATTACTCTTGAGACTTGGAATACTTAAGTAGCAAAAAGATCATTACAAAAGATAATGTGTGGGAGCAGCATGCATGTTTGAACAGGCTGGTTAATGAGACTTAAGTCTATAAAGGCAAAATAAATACTTTGTATTAACTAGCACAAAGACCAGAGAAATTAATAAATAGGAAAATATTTTCCAAACAAAGGCACAAGATGAATATTCAAAAAGAGATACTAAGGACATGAAACTATGTGGAGTTGAACATGGTGATATGTGTCAATTATCCCAGCAATTAGGAGACTAATTCAGAAAAATTGTTAGTTCAAGGCCAGTCTGAGCTACAGAGCAAGACAATGTCTCACAAATGTATTTTCTTCTAATAGGTTCAGTGTGTCTGGATTTATGTTGAGGTCTTTGATCCATTTGGATTTAAGTTTTGTGCATGGTGATAGACATGAATCTATCTGCAGTCTTCTACATGCCAGCATCCAGTTATGCCAACACCATTTGTTGAAGATGCTTTCTTTATTCCATTGTATAACTTTAGCTTCTTTGTCAAAAATCCAGTGTTCATAGGTGTGTGGGTTAATATCAAGGTTTTCAATTCGATTCCATTGCTCTACCTGTCTATTTTTGTGTCAATACCAAGCTGTTTCAGGACTATAGCTCTATAATAGCTTGAAGTCAGGTATGGTGGTGCCTCCGGAAGTTCCTTTATCGTACAGCATTGTTTTGGCTATCCTGGGTCTTTTATTTCTCCATATAAAGTTGATTATTGTTCTTTCAAGTTCTGTGAAGAATTGTGTTGGGATTTTGATGAGGATTGCATTGAATATGTAGATTGCTTTTGGCAAGATTGCCATTTTTAATATGTTGATCCTACCTATCCAAGAGCATGGGAGATCTTTCCATTTCTGGTATCTTCTTTAATTTCTTTCTTTAGAGAGTCAAAATTCTTATGGTGCAGGTCTTTCACTTGTTTGGCTAGCATTACCCCAAGATATTTTATGTTGTTTGTGGCAATTTTAAAGGGTAATGTTTCTCTACTTTCTTTCTTAGCCCATTTATCATCTGTATATAGGAGGGCTACTGATTTTTTTTAGTTAATCTTGTATCCTGCCACTTTGCTGAAGGTGTTTATCAGCTGTAGGAGTTCCCTGGTAGAGTTTTTTGGGTCACTTATATAGACTATCATATCATCTGCAAACAGTGAAAGTTTGAATTCTTCCTTTCCAATTTGTATCCCCTTGATATCCTTTTGTTGTCTTATTGCTCTAGCTAGAACTTCAAGTACAATACTGAAGAGATATGGAGAGAGTGGACAGGAAATCTTGTTCCTGATTTTAGAGGAATCACGTTGAGTTTCTCTCCATTTAGTTTGATGTTGGCTGTTGGTTTACTGTATATTGCTTTTATTATGTTCAGGTATGTTCCTGTTATCCCTGATCTCTCCAGGACCTTTATGATGAAGGGGTGTTGGATTTTCTCAAAGGCTTTTTCAGCATCTAGTGAGATGATCATGTGATTTTTCTTTTGAAGTTTGTTTATATGGTGGATTACATTGATAGATTTTCATATGTTGAACCAACCCTGCGTCCCAGGGATGAAGCCTACTTGATCATGGTGGATGATTTTTCTGATATGTTCTTGGATTCGGTTTGCCAGTATTGGAGAAGGGGAAAGGGACAAAATCTCCTGAGCTAATTGGGAGCATGGGGAAAGGTAGAGGGAGCTAGGAGAATGAGAAGGGGAGAAGAGGAGGGGTGAGGAGGACATGAGGGAGCAGGAAGGTTGAGTCAGGGAAGAATAGAGGAGAGCAAGATAAGAGATATCATAATAGAAGGAGCCATTATAGGTTTAAAGAGAAACCAGGCACTAGAGAAATGTCCAGAGTTCTACAAGGTTGACACCAACAATCTAAGCAACAGTGGAGACGCTACCTTAAATGCCCTCTGCTGATAACGAAATTGATAACTAACATGTGCTATCCTAAAGCCTTCATCCAGCAGCTGATGGAAGTAAAAGCAGACACCCACAGTTAAACACTGAAGTGAACTGGAATCCAGTTGCAGAGAATGAGGAGCGATGAGCAAAGGTGTCCGGGAAACCAGCATAGGACTGATCCTGACGCCATGAATGTGGGTGTCACTGAGGAGGCCTCGGAAATCTATGGGACCTCTGGTAGCTCAGGTTTTTTTTATCCCTAGTACAGGAATGGACTTTGGGAGCCCATTCCACATAGAGGGATACTCTCCCAGCCCAGACACATGGGAGAGGGCCTAGGCCCTGCTCCAAATGATATGACAGACTCTGAAAGTCCCTTAAGGAAGGCCTCACCCTCCCTAGGGAGCAGAAAGGATATGGGATATTTATGGTGTTCATGAGTGGCAGGGCAGGAGGGGAGGGAGTGCGAACTGGGATTGACATGCAAAACAATCTTGTTTCTAATTTAAATTTTAAAAATGGAAAAAATATTGTTTCTAATTTATACTAAAAATGAATAAAAAAGAATTTTAAAATGTATTTCAAAGTAACCATCACATCATAAAAATATATATAAAAGGTCAAAGAAGAAAAGACACGAGTGGAGAAAACAAAAAAGTACCAAACATATCCCTGGCACCAGTGCTTTCCCTGTGGGCCACAAAGGTGGCAGTTTTATACCATTATTCCGTGCCAGCTAGAACCTATGCCTATTCATCCATCCTGCGCTCATGTACATTCAGCTAAACCATGCCTGAGAAATGGCACTCTGGAACAATGCACTGTTTAATCTGCTAGAGAAGGCAGGAAGGGTACCTATAGAGCCTGTTAAAAGTCAGCTTAGGTCTATGTCAGGAAATCTGTATGGGCAAAGCCATTATTAATGCTAAGCCCTGAATGAAAAGAAAATGATTTAAAACAATTGATATCAAATGTAATATGACCATTGTGATTCCACCACAATTGTGAAACAAGTGTTAAATGCAGCACCTAGAATGACAGTGGAGTTCTTATTCAATTAGCAGGTAACTGATCATTCAATTAGATTCCTGTAGCAAGTGGTAAGGAATTCATCCAACTCATTTCTTTTTCATAGGTTGGTAAGAAAGAGTATTTAAAGCAAATGACTGATAAACTTCGTTGTACTGTGTACTTTGAGTTCTTTGAACTTGAATGTCATCTCTCAGTGTTCAAGTTTACATTTTTTTGTCTATGAAGTATAAATGCAGTGATGAAAATGACCCTTCCACAATTATTTTTGGATAGCTTAGGGAGATTATTGATGAATGTGAGTTGGAATAAAAATCATTTCTTACCCCCAAAATGACTAGCATTTGGTGTATTCATGTTTATATATCTTTTCTCACAACAGTTATGAAAAATAAAATCACTTATAAATACACCCTGTTGGAATTAGTGTTATGAAAAGGAGTTTGATTCTAAATTCAGTGAACCACAATTTAAAAATCAGTAAGAAGTATACATTTCCTATCGGCTGTTATTCTGTAAGATATTTTCAGTGTATCGTATTTTCTAAGCCAAATGAAATGTGAAGATTAAGAAACCTTAAGGCTAATGGTAAAAGATGTAGTTAATTCTTTTGTAAGATAACTGATCAATTCACTACTGGCATGCTTAGTTATGCTTGGCCATAGAGAGCCTTAAAGGATTTTGGCAAAATGCTTGAGACTGCAGCTTTTCTAACTTTTGAAAAAAAAGTTTTAGATGTTGTTCATGGTCCTAGCAAACCAGTGGAAGCTCAATGATTCATTCATAATATCTTGTTATTCACTATTAAGTGAAAGAGAAGTTTTCACTACAGGAGGAGGTGGTGGTCATGAAAAGTTAACCCTAGGAATGGAAAGGTAGCTCAGTACTTAAAACCACAAGCTGTTTTTTCAGAGTTCAGTTCCCAGCACCCACGTCTAAAAGCTCACAACTGCCTGTAACCCCAATGCCAGAGGATCAAACACTTTCCTAATCTCTGTAGGCATCTGTCTTCATGTACACATAACACACACACACACACACACACACACACACACACACACACACACACACACACATAATTGAAAATAAAAAAATAGATGATTTTTTAAAATAGCCTTACCACCAAGCCAATGATTCCTAGCATTGAAAGTTCTAGAATTCAAATGCACTCATTATTTTTAGATGCTAGAGAAGTTATCCCATCAACACTGTCAGAAAATACTATCCTCAATCACATTCCTCAAATAACACAACTAAGAAACTTGCATATACAAGAAGAAAATACTACGAGTATATATTTACACATGCTAGTTTTTTAGTCTCAGTTGAACTGTTTTAAGCACTCTGAAAAGTGCTGACATACTAAGTAATAATATAGATAACATGGGGCATCTTCTGTCATTATTGTCACAATGTAGCTGAAGTAAAAAATATCAGTTAAATATACAAAAGTCTTTGAAATTTTGTCAGTTAGAGTAGAAAAAAAAAGAATTTAAAAGATTTTTTAAAGCCTAAGGCACATATGGAACATTATCAAATGGATCAGTATGTGTAGTATGGAATTTCACAGAAAGAAGATGGAAAGAAAGATATAGAAAAGTTATTTGAGGAAACAATAAACCAAAGTTCCCAATTCTGAAGAAGAAAAAAGGACATCCATATCTAAGAAGGCTAACTGATCAAAAATTAAATGAATTAAAAGAAATTTACACAACAGCCATATTTAATATTTTAACTAAAATAATATTATATCTTTTTTCCTTTCCTCCTTTCAGCCCCTCCAATTTATGCGCCTTGTTTCTTTTCCAATTCATGGCTTCTTTTTCTCTAATTATTATTGCTAACACAGTCATGTTTTAGTTAAATGATTAAAATTCAACAGCAAAAGGAATTTTGAAAGCAGTAAAAGTGACTTTTCACATAAAAAGGAACTCATAAAACTATCACTTTCTTAGAACAAATCATAAAAAACATAAGGGAGTAGGATGATATACTTAAAATACTGAAATAAAAAAAACTACTGAAAAAGAATATTATGCCTACCAGAACTATATTTCAAAAATGACAAAGACTGTCCCTTGCAATCAAAAGTTGAAGGATATCATCACCTTGCTTTTCAAGAAACACCAAGGACAATATTTTGAATTAAAAGGACACAAAACAGCAATGTGACTACATACAAATATAGAAATGTAAATATATAGAGTAATAAGGAATACTAGTATAGTGCTTTGTCAGTCAATTTGAATTTGTATATAAAAGTATAAAGATGAAAGTTAATTAAAGTAACTACTTATGAAAGATGTATATGGATACGCAATGTGAAAAATATAAATGTGACACAATTGTTTACATGTGAGTAAGTAAAAGTAGAATTATCATACAGAATTGTAGGGAGAGACCCTGGATACCTGTACCGCTGACCACACCCAAAGGGTCTCTCCCGACAATTCCCTTTTTAGTTTAAAAAAAAGATGTAAACTTGAAACTTCTGACACCAGCTGATAAGGAACATGCTCGAACACAGGATAGGTTATTAACTGGTAATTTATTAAGAAGGGGTACTCACACAATGAGCCAATAACCAGATTTGGCACTCTGAGAAGTCCAGCCCCAGATGCCTCCTAGACCTGTCCTGAACCCTGAGAGAGGAGGAACACCTCCTCTCCTCTCTCTTTATCTTACCCCTCTACTTACCGGTTACCATGCCCAAACAGGCATGATCAGAGTTACAGGTATCCAGGGTCTCTCCCTACACAGAACTAAACTAAAGTTGTTATAAGCATAAAATAGACTCCCAAAGCTTGTTTAATATGAACCATATGATAACCACAAAAATATCTATAAAAATACAAACAAAAAATAAATCATGCCAAAAGAATCAGTCAAAAATGAATATGGGCAACACAAAGAAAACAAGAACTAAAGGACTGTGAGAAAGCTGGAAAATTATTTATCAATAACTATTTTAAATGCAGGTGGATTATAACCCCAAATCAAAAAATGTCTAATTCATGAATTAACAACAAAATTGACGGGAAATGTACTGTGTTTGTTTATCTTATTGATTGTTAAATAAAATACTGTTTGGCCAATGAGACAGCAGTTAGACAGGACTAGGAGTCAAAGAGGATTCTGGGAAATGTAGTAGAGAAGTGCTGATCCAGGCAGGAAGTGACATAGCAAGGAGACTCATATTTAAGTGAAGGAGAAACAGGAAGGGCCATTTTTCCCGTTCGCCTCCTCCAGTGGCCGGATGTGAGCCACGGGCAAGGAGGGACGCCAATAAGGCATCCTTATTAGACCGTCCTTATTAGGCCACCTGTGGCGGCAGGTTTACCTCTTTCTCTGGAAACCTTGGGGCATGGAGTCATCCTGCTCGCTGACACCATTCTGTTACGATAAATCTTTCTGCCAAAAGCTGTCTGAGCCCCACTGCCACGTGTGAGCTTTATGCTAGCCGCCTGCCCGAGTTAGACCCAAATGAATACACAGAAACTTGTATTAGGTTTAAAGCTGCTTGGCCAATGACTAGATTCCTCATCTGCTAGCTCAGTCTTAATTATCATAAATCTATATATTTTATAAGATTTATCTTATCGTGTGCCTTATTGGCATCCCTCCTTGCCCGTGGCTCACATCCTACCACTGGAGGAGGCGAACGGGAAAAATGGCCCTTCCTGTTTCTCCTTCGCTTAAATATGAGTCTCCTTGTTATGTCACTTCCTGCCTGGATCAGCACTACTCTACTACATTTCCCAGAATCCTCTTTGACTCCTAGTCCCGTCTAACTGCTGTCTCATTGTCCAAACAGTATTTTATTTAACAATCAATAAGATAAACATACACAGTACATTCCCCATCACAAAATTCAACAGCCAACCTCCTAAAAGATATTTTCCTTAAATATACAGATAAAATAAACATAAAAAGTGGAAATATGTTCCTTTGAAATTATTACCCAAAGTAATCAAAGATGCTGTATCAAGTGAAATAGATTTGAGTCATACTAGGAAGCAAGTGACAACAAAGTACCATCATATAATATAACATGTCAGTTTACCATAGCGATGTAACTATTATAAATCTATATGTACCTGCAGTTTGAGCACCAAAACACATCAAGTGAATACTAACAGAATTATAAAGTACCGTAGAAACAGAATAATAGTTGTATACTTCTGTTCCTCATTTTCAAAGTAGATAGATTATCCGTACAGAAAAAATCATAGCACAACATTGGACTCAGATCAAATGCATCAAACATAAAGAACATTCTACATAAGAGAGTCTATTTTCTCATTAAATATATGTGAAAAATTTTCCAAGATTCATCATATGTATGACACAAAACAAGGCTTAAAATTTTTAAGAATACTGAAAGCATATCAGATTTTTTTTCTGACTACATTAGAAAAAAACTATAAACAAGCATATTGGTTTGAATAAAAATGGTCCCCATAGATCTATAGGGAGTGGCAATATTAGGAGGTGTGGCCTTCGTGGAGTAGGAGTGGCTTTATTGGAGGAAGTCTGTCACTGTTGGGGCAGGATTTGAGGTTTCAGAAGCTCAAACCAAGCCTAGTGGCTCTGTCTTATCCTGTTGCCTGCAGATCCAGTTGTAGAACTCTCAGCTTCTCTCCAGCACCGTGTCTGCCTGCACACAACCATGCTTCCTGTCATGATGATAAAGGACTAAACCTCTTAACTGTAAGCCAGCCCCCATTAGATATATTCTTTTAGAAGAGTTGCCATGGTCATGGTATCCCCACAGCAATAAAAACCCTAACAAAAACAATGAGTAAGAGAAGAAATTTGGTATGTTCACAGTGTGGCTTTTGGGAAACTAACAAGGCAAGAAATCTAAACATAAATTAGAACCTTGAGACAAATTGAAAACATATAGGCAAAATATAGGAGAGAGAATAAGTTGAGGGCCCCATTTTGCTTAAAATGAACTCTAGTTACAACCATATTTACTGCAAATGACATAGTATATGTTGTTATTAATGAGTGAATAAAATTCCAATTTGTGTAATACACCATTACCTTTATTATTCTGTTACCAGACACCTAGACAAAATATATAACATGACTATCATGAATAGTGTTATAGTAAACATAGATGTGCAAGGATTTATCTGATATTTTGAATTATGTTCCAGCAGGTTTATACACATGAGTGATACCAAGAGATTGTGTGGTAGTATTACATTTTGATTTTCCAAGAACCTCAATAATGATTTACATAGTAGCCATACTAATTTGCATATCCATTAACAGTATATAAAGATTATCTCTTCCCTGCATCCTCAATAGCACTTATTTGTCTTAATCATAGACATTTGACTGAAGTAAAATGGATTCTCCTTTTTTAAAATTTTCATTTCACTGATAGCTAAGGATGCTGAACATTTTTTATGTATATTGGCCACTTACTCATATTTTAAGAACTGCCTATCTGCTTCATTAGCCCATCTATTGATTAAGTTGGTTTTGGTAGTTAGGTTATTTTATTTTTGAGCTCTTTATATATAATAGCTACTTCTTTGGCATCCATACTTAGCAAATATTTTCACACATTATTTAGGCTGTCTCTTCACTTGATTAATCAATTTCTTAGTTGTGCAGACAATTTTTTGCAGATTTTTTTATTTGAATTAGAAACAAGATTGTTTTTACATGACAATCCCAGTTCCCTCTCTCTCCTGTCCTCCCCTACAACCCCCCAACTAACACCCTACCTATCACATATCCTTTCATGCAGATTTTTAATTTCAAATTTTTTGGATATATTTATTGAGCTATTAGATTTCTTTATGAAAGTCATTTCTTAGGCGTGTGTATACCTTGAAGTATTGTCTCTAAATTTACTTCTAATTTCAGACCCGTACATTAAGGTCCTTGATCATTCTGAGCTGAAAGTTTATACAGGATTAAAGATGTGAAAATACCTTTTAACTTCTACATGTTTGGGTTTTTTTCAGAGCCACTTTTTGAAGAGGCTATCTTTTTTCCAAAGTATGTTTTCGGAATCATCAAAACTCAGGTGGGCTCTACCAGTGTGGGCTTATTGTTTGTCTTCTAGCACAGTTAAAAAGGAATGAAATATCCAAGATAAAATCCTGACTATACATTTTCATGATTTTCTTAATGAATTTCCACTCTGTTTTCATTTTCAAAACCCCCCTTTTCATGTGATATATTCAGAAAATACTTTATCAGCCCTAATATTTAAATGTGGGGGAAAACAGCATTAGACAAAGAAACAGACACTTTAAACATATAGAAAACATCTTCCATCTAGGGCATATTGCAGTGGCAGAGTGCTTTTTTAGTATCTTTAATATCCTTGGTTTGATCCCCAGAACTGAAGAAGTAGGGAAATAAAGGAAGGAAAGGGGAGGGGAGAAAGAAAGAAAGAAAGAAAGAAAGAAAGAAAGAAAGAAAGAAAGAAAGAAAGAAAGGAAAGAAGGAAGGAAGGCAGCTTTTGACTATGACCATTTTTCCTTTTTCCTTCTACATTTTTCATATATTACAAAAGTAGAAATCATAGTTTTCAGAGTAGCTGTATCTTTTGTAACTATAGAAACGAATCTTTCCATTTTAAAATATTTATTTAGCTAAAAGCAGCAATGCAAAGTTCATTCTGATTCTAGAATCATGTACAATTTTAGACAACTGCTCAAAGAATTGAAGCTTCTTTGATAATGTAATTTAAAAGCATTTAGATATTTTTCAAAGAAAGTTTACCTTATAAGTCTATTTTGTTATATGCAACCTTAAGATTCAGAATTTTTTCCTCATGGCATATGTTAATTTTAACCACATCTTTAATTTTCTAGCATTCATTAAGCATACCTAAATCATAGGCAATTGTGATATAATGTTGAAAATCCTTCATATGAAGTCAGAAAAATCTATGTTTAAATTGCAGTTCTGCCTCTTATTACAGACCGTAAATCTAGGCAGTTAATTTACTTTCACTTAAAAATATTGTTTCATCATTAATAAAAGTATAGTCCTTACCTGATGTAGTTTTGTGAGAATAAACTGAAGTAACAAATGTAAAAGTACTTTGGAGATAGTAAGTTTCCATAGTAAGAATATGAAGAAAATATAATATAATAAAATAACATTAAGAGGATAATTATCATATGATGGTCATTGTACTAATTGCTCATATATTTTATATTTATTCTTCTTAGCAGGGCCAAGACCTATGTGTTGCTAAGAAATAGCCTGGCACTGGGAACCCAGATAACTACTTGGTGCTAGTGAAATTATGGTTATCAGAGGAGAATCTACAACCACTAATTTACTAAAACAGCATAATCCCTAATGACAGCCTGTAAATATTTATCCTTATACCCAGAGATAAGCTTAGTCTTTCCCCCTCATCAATGACATTTTCTTTGCAACAGATGGAGACCACTACAGAACCAATCAAAATGCAGAGTTGTGGATTCCAGTACCAATGGATGCTTCTCCAATCACTCCTGCACCAAAGGCTCAGGAAATGTTATAGAAGAGGGGGTTAGAAAGATTGTAAGAGCTAGAAGATCAGGGAATTTGTTGTGAGACTTGTCTCCTAGTAACAGCAGAAGTTATACTCATAAAGTCCCAACAACAGTACCACTTAAGCATGAGCTGAACAAGGATGACACCAATGAACATGCAAAATTTGACAGGGAAAAGCCCATGAGGCCTCACAAAGAACTACAGGCAACTGAGTAAAATTGGGAAGAGGAGAGGTGTTCCTCTCCAGGGAAGAGCACACCAATTGGTTGGCCAGTGTTAAATGGTCAGTCCTGAAAACATAAAAGGAATGTTATATAGACTCACCACCAGGTTATATTTAGGATGATACATATGCACAAATACTTCTGTGTCTTCAGTAATAATGAAAAAAAGGTCATGAATTTGAAGTAGAGTGGGGAGGGTTATATGGGACAGTTTGGAGGGAAGATAGGAAAGAGAGAAATTAAATTGCAATCTCAAAATATAATTAAAAATGAAATATGCATATAGTCTATCTCTACAAGGCGCCCTAATATTTAAAATCTTAACACGGTTTAAAAGCAAAACATCAACAAGAAAGCCAGTATCCTCTGGACTCAATTGAGTCACTTAACTGAGCACCGGTGAAATCAAAAACATATATGAAATAAGCAGTGGCAGCCGGGCGTTGGTGGCGCACACCTTTAATCCCAGCACTCGGGAGGCAGAGACAGGTGGATCTCTGTGAGTTTGAGGCCAGCCTGGTCTCCAGAGCGAGTGTCAGGATAGGCTCCAAAGCTACACAGAGAAACCTGTCTCAAAAAACCAAAAAAAAAAAAAAAAGAAAGAAAGAAAAGAAAGAAAGAAATAAGCAATGGCACAGAGAAACATTGTCATCCAAAAGTGAGGAATGTGAAAATAGCAAGAAAAGATAAGACCAAAGCAAGGCTGAAATGCAGCAAGGAAAAAAATCAAATACCTGGGGCTGGAGAGATGGCTCAGAGGTTAAGAGCACTGACTGCTCTTCCAGAGGTCCTGAATTCAATTCCCAGCAACCACATGGTGGCTCACAACCATCTGTTATGAAATCTGGTGGTCTCTTCTGGTGTGCAGATATACATGGAAGCAGATTGTTGTATACATAATAAATAAATAAAATCTTAAAAAAAATCAAATACCAAAGCTCTATGTGTGACAACTGTAGCTCATGATTGCATCATACAGCCTTAAGAAGTCCAAGCCCTCCAGTTTTGTTGTCTATAGGAGTCATACACTCTCTTTGGGTTGGCTCCATTCTAAGCCTACAGCTTTCCTTTGAGGATGGCTTACAGTCCTGACATCTTTAACTTACTTGGAATCACTATCACAACTTACTCTTCACCTTCATTTCTCCATGTAGTGGCTTCTCGGGGCCTCGTTATAGGGAATCCAACCCTTACACACATTTTCTGTCTTTAGTGATTTTTCTGGGAACTTGGTATAAACCTACACGACCCCCTCATTCTTTTTTTTTAAAGACTTTATTTATTTATTATGTATACAACATTCTGCTTCCATGTACATCTGCACACCAGAAGAGGGCACCAGATCTCATAACGGATGGTTATGAGCCACATGTGGTTGCTGGGAATTGAACTCAGGACCTCTGGAAGAACAGTCAGTGCTCTTAACCTCTAAGCCATCTCTCTAGCCCCCGACCCCCTCATTCTTGATTTTGTCATATCTTTGAAACCAGTATCACATGGACATTGCTACCATACACTGCTGCCCACTTGAGATGTATGTAGCCTGAATTCTTAAACCATGGTTGTAGTGGCCTCTAGTGTGCCTTTGAAGATGACCCTGTGGAAGCATTTTTTTTTTTTAGGTATTAAAAAAAAGACAAATCCATGGGATCCTTGTGCTGGCTTTCTCAGATTAAGCTCTTTCTTTTCAAATGGATTTGCATTTTCACAAGTTACAGCCTATAATGGGGAGGTGTTGTTGTTTGCAAGACATTATTCCTGTTGTTCCCTAGCAGAACTATAGATTTCTTTTTAATGTTGCTAATCTTAACAAATATAACTGCTTTGTCTACATTCTCATCTGCAACTGTAAATTCACTCACATTGCGTTCTTTGCCAATCTGTGAATTTTTCATATTCTTCTGTGCTCTCACTTTCTGTCATTGTATACCTGAATTAGAACACTGAGCAGAGCCAAAATGCTAGCTTATCTTGACATTCATTTTTTTCTTTTTTGTGTGTAATATTTTTCTTAAACTTTTTCATTTATTTTACATACCAACCACAGTTTCCCCTCCCTCCTCTCCTCCATTTTCCTCCCATCCACCCCAACTCAGTCTCCTGTCAGAAAGGGGCAGGCCTCCTATGGGAATCAACAAGCATGGCTCATCAAATTGAGGCAGGACCAAGCTCCGTCCCCAGCATCAAGGCTGGATGAGGTAATCCAGCATGGAGAACAGCTTCCAAAAAGTCAGCTTATGCGCCTGAGACAGGTCCTAGTCCCGTTGCTAGGAACCACACAAACAGACCAAGCTACACAACTGTATCTTGACATTTCTTATGCCAAACAAATGAGTGAGTCCATTACTCCTATATTCAGCCTTACTCGAGTTCTCAAGATACAGAAAGAGTGAAGACAAATTCTTTGCCAAACTCTAACATGAAAAACCTCTAGTCTGTTTTTGATAGAGTCTTTGTTCTCTACTGTCCAATTTCTCTTCGCATCTGCTGTTCCAAACTCCTCCCAGAATGTGCCATTAAACTATAATTACAGGACTTTAGCACTTGTCTAGTCTACAGCTTCAAACCCTTTGACATTTTTACTGCAAACCAGTTCCAAAAGCTTACAAATCACAGGGATGGGTTTATCACAACAATAGCTCCCCTCCTCAGTGTCAGTTTTCTATATTATTTACTTTTCCCACTGCTGTGATAAAATATATGACAAGAGCATTTTGAGAAAAGAAGACATTATTTAAAGTCCCAGTTTAATAAGGGGTATAACCCATCATTGGGAGGGGGAGAGACAAGGCATCAGCAGCGCTTAATCTGCAGTCACAAAACTGAGAGAGGAGTCAGAGGAGCCAGGCAGTGGTGGCGCACGCCTTTCATCCCTGCACTCTTGAGGCCTTGGCAGGCAAATCTCTGTGAGTTCGAGGCCAGCCTGGTCTACAAGAGCTAGTTCCAGGACAGGCTCCAAAGATACACAGAGAAACCCTGGCTCGAAAAACAAAAACAGAAACAAAAACAAACAAACAACAACAACAACAAAGAAACAAAAGAAGAAGAAACTGAGAGAGATAAATTCTAGTATTCCATCCAGGACTGTAGTACATGTAATGGTGTCCTACAGTCAGATTTTGCCTTCCCTTCTCACTCAGTGTCTCTGGGAATGTCTCTATAGACCTAACTAGAAGTGTATTTTTATTAATTGTTATATGCATATATGTATACCTATTTCCTAAATATGTAAAATATATTTATATAAATACATATATAAATAAAACATTTACTCTTTTATAACATATATATGAAACACATGTGTATATGTATACATACATATATAAACTCATATATTACATATATGTATATAAAACGTCAGTCTGTATAATGTTACATGTATGTTTGATTTTATGGCTCATCATTTGGTATTGAATAACCAATCGATGTGTTATTTCCTGAGAAAGACTATTTCACCTACTGTTAGTATTCCTTGGTTGCCTGTAGTTCTTTGAATAGAATTAAGACCTTCTGGGCTTTTTCCTCTCCTTGGAGATTGTGTCTCCTAAGAATGTCAGAAGCTATACCCATAACATTTCACCAATATGACTGTCTTAACATGAACTGAACAAGGACAACAAGAATAGACTTGCCAATGTGGGGCTTTAGTTTTAAAGGGCTTAGATTTCTCAGCCCATCCAGCTTTGCTGCCAGAGACATATATCTCTCTACCTTGCAATGTACTCTCGGGCCCTTCTCCCACTGACTCCAGTACCACCACACATTCCCTGTCCTCAGTATCTCTCTGAAAACAGACAACCATTAACTATCAGCCTCTCAGTCTTGTATCTTTCATGCTTCCAAAGTCAGTACCATATGTATGACTTCACCATGTTTGGGACCTTGCCCACTTCAACCTATAATTAACAGAAGTTTTTATATGTTGAAGAAATTACTTTTCAAAAGCAAGCAACTCCTTAGGCTTTCTCCTTTCACAAGTGGGAAGCTTAGCTAGGTGAAATCTTTCTTGCCTTCAATGTACCCTTCCCATTGTTTCACTTTCACAAAAGATGGCCTCACCTTAATGTTGTTAATATCCTAAACAATTATAATGTTTTTTTAGCACATACCTTGGCTGTAACATTAGGCTCTTTTCCTCTCTAAACTGCACATTTTGTATTTCTTTCTTCCCCATTTGCTGTTTTTCATTACAGACCTGTGTAACAGTTATACACAATACCTATGCCACAGACTCAATGGTAGGCAGTCTTGAAGTTTCACCCATCAAATAAATTAGATCATTAGTCTTTAATTCAGCCTAACATCAATTCTTAAGACATGGGCAGAAAATAGCCATATTCTTTGGTAAAATATACATTAATGGGCTATTGCCAGTATGACTTAATGTTGACATGTCTAGTCTTGTGTAGACCCATGAAGATAACCATGCTATGAGTTCATGAGCTTTACGGCATGTTATACCAAAAAGACGGTGTTTCACACCTCTCCTCCCTATCATTTGGATCTTGCATTTTTTTCTGCCCCTCTTCTACAGTATTCTCTAAGCCTTGAAAGGACTGATATGGCACTAATCACTACACTCTCACTTTCCCAAATCAAGCACATCAAGTACATATCAACTCATCAGCTCTTTATCTCAATTTAACTTGTCACCATCTTGATCAATTTTTCTTCACACTAATCCATTATATTGATGGTGTTATGTTGATTCGATCTGATAAGCAAGAAGAAACAGCTATAATAGGCTTTATTAAAAAGATATTTTCCAGACAGAGTATAAAAAAAGTCACTACTACTCAGGGACTTTCTACCCATGAAGTTTCTAGAAGGTCTGGTGACTTGGGACATGATCAGATAGTCTTTTTCAGGTGAAGAATATGTTGTACTAATTCCCTCCTATGCCAAGAAAGAGGCATAATGTTTAATGACTCTCTTTGTATTTGAGAAACACCACATTGTTGATTTGAATGTGTTACTCTACCTCATTTACCATGTTACTCAACTATCTGATGAGTTTGAGTGGTTATTGGAAAAGAGAAGACTGTGGAATACCATTAGGGCTGCTCTGGAAGCTGTTTTTTCCAAATGGGACATGATAATCCAGTAGGTCCAATGGTACTTGAGATGAAAGAGGAAGATAAAAGTTATCTTTAAATTGTGGATATTCAAAGTAATGAGAAATTGTGACATATATATTAGGAAAAAAGAAGGAAATAGAAATTTCCTTACAAAGAACCAGGTGCTATATTTAACAAAGAAAGATTTCATAGTTGCCATTTGTTATAGAATAACATACTCTCCCTAAACTTTCAATTGTGAAAGCACTAATTTTCTATACTTCAAAATATTGACTTATATAGAAATTGTTTGATTTCAGATGAAATTAGATACATTCACATAGCACCAAAACTTGAATATGATAGGTGTTCTCACTAAAAAAATAAAGGGAAATTTACAGACTTATGGGTATGGTGGCAGATTGAAACTTTGCGTGATCCAATGAAGGTGAAGAGTCGTAATAAGAAAAAAAATTAGACTCAACTCCAAAGGGAGATATAAAGGAAAACTTTGAAAATTCAGAAAGATAAGAAGATGTCCAAAAAGGTAAGAAGAAAAGGGAAAAATGCAATGAAAAAAAATAAACCAAGATAACCACAGCTCCAGCCCTGTTGGTCCCCAGAATGAGAAGAAGCAGAAGCTTCCTTCAGAAGATGATAGGCCAAGGGATATGTGATTGTTAGTGTTAATTGTCAGATTGACAAAACTAGAATTACCTAGGAGATTGTCCTCTAGGCATGCCTAAGCAAGATTTCCTTGCTTATATTAATGGATGTGGGAAGATCTACCCACTACGAGAGAGCACCATTTCCTCAGCTGGAGATCTTGGACTATATAATACTGGAGAAAGTGAGCTAAGTATTTTCATGCATTTACTCATTCCTCACTTCTGACTGTGGACCTAATGCAACCAGCTGCTTCAAAGCTCCTGCCACTGTGACTTCTGTAACATAATGGATTGTATCCTGAACTGTGAGCTAAAGCAAACTCTTAAGTTGCTTTTTCAGAGTATTTTATCACAGCAAAAAGAAAAGAAATTAAGATAGACTCCTAGTGAAAACATTTGCACTGCTACCCAAAAAACAACCCACAACTATAAAAATCCTCAAATGCAGTTGCAAGTTCAGATGAGACAGTGATTCTGCCAGAAGATGGGTCAGCATCATTAGTAATACTAGAACAATAGTCACAAACTGAAAGATGCCTAGGAAAACCTGAATGTAAGTTTGCATATATCTTGAGACAAGACAACAGGAGTGTAGTGTCTCTTCATTCATAAGAACAGTGTTAGACAATGTGTTAAGTTCCAGGGTCAGAAAGGCCAATCAAAAATAGATCTTTAGAGCCGGGTGTTGGTGATGCACACCTTTAATCCCAGCACTAGGGAGGCAGAGGCAGGTGGATCTCTGTGAGTTCAAGACTGGTCTACAAGAGCTAGTTCCAGGATAGCCTCCAAAGCTACACAGAGAAACCCTGTCTCGAAAAACCAAAAAAAAAAAAAAAGAACTAAAAAAAATAGATTTTAAAAGTGACTAGCAAGAGCACTAGAAGGTACTGAAACTTCAGACTTCAGAGGTGACGACTTACATATCAGATAATACAGCATTAAATATTAATCATGGTAGCTAAGATAAAGAGAAACCGTGGATAAGCATCAGAAAACAAACAGAAAAATGTGGTATACCTATGCACACTCACAACAGTTTGGTTTAGCAGTGAAATGAATATAATTGTGGTATTTGTATGGGAATGGAGGTAACTGGAGATCAACAAGTTAAGTGAAATAAGCCAGCTTTAAAAAGACAAATATAACTCAGACAAATACCACGTTACCACTCATATGCAGAATCTAGACTTAAACATATATACGTATACTTAACAGTAGAGTGAGTATTCTGTTGGGTAAGTAAGGAGTCTAATAGTGGGGGAGCAGGTAACAAGGCTAATAAAAACAAGAAAAGACAGACAAGTATTATTCATTCTCTCCTATACACGAAATCTAGGTTTAAAGATGTATATAGCCCAGTGTGGTGGTACATAACTATGACCGCAACATTTCAGAGGTGGAGGCAGGGAAATCAGAAGTTCAAGGTCATCCCCAGCTGTATATCAAGTTCTAGACCAGTCTGGACGACATGATATCCTGCCTCTCAAAAAAAAATATATATATATATATATATATATATAATATATATATAAGCAGGAGGGGTATTGGGGGAGGAAGAGAACCAGAAGGAGGTAGATAGAGGACAAGGAGGGGTTAATATGAGCAAAGTACACACACTTTGTGTGTGTGTGTGTGTGTTACAATTACAGTTATACATAAATATATGAAATTTATATATAAGGTAAAATTATATAAAAGAAAGTATCATAAATTTTCAAATTTTGTGTTAGCTAAAAAAGTAATTAAACAATGAATATAGGTATAGAAATTTGTTTCAGGTTCCATTCTGAAACAAATATGGCATATACCAATACAAGGTATAGGACAAATAATAATTTTCTTAAAATTGCTTAATGGTTTTAAAGGTTGATCCAAGTTTATTTCTACTGAGCTATTTTTCTCTGTAAGTAAGAAAATTTGCAATAACGATGATTTCAGTAAGAGTTTCTGGTCTATGAATCATTTTCTGTGAGTTTAATCATGTTATGTGTCTTCATGAACATGGTCTAAATTTTCACAGGATGTCAATGTAAATAGAGGTAAATACCTGATAGAAGGAAAACCAATATATGGCATACTATATATTGGAAAGCAATATATACTATACTATCTAAGAGCAACAAAATAGTCCTTTATAAGTACTTAATAATATATGCCTAAAATATCCATGACATCCTATAAATGGTTGTTTTAAAGTGATTTTGGAGCTTTGAATAAATGCTAGACAAAGACATCAGTACCGTTTGTACACTAGATATCATTCTGAAGAAATGAAAATATGAATCAGTGAATTCAAAAATTACAAAGGAAATGCGCTTAAAATTTGACCAACCCAGATGAATGACAAAACAAAATTAAAATTGGTATCTTTGTATTGGGTACTTTACTAAAGGAAAGTTTTTTGAGACATAGTCACACAGTATAGACAAGGCTATATATTGGACTCATGGAATTACTCCTGTATCAAACTCCAAGGGCTGGAATTAAAAGCATGAACCACCATACCCAGCTGAATGAAAAAATGTAAAGCCAAAAGTAGTAGTGTAGTCACTAGAGAAATCATTACACACTTCGTACCAGTCCAGAAATTTCATTTCTGTATTAATGTTTCCAGATATGAATCCCAAAGTAAAGGAACAGCCATAACACTGTTAGAACTATTTGTAGCTTTTCTTCTTGTTTGTTATAAATAGAATTGATATGAGCTGGAAGTCTCTGGTATATTAGTTACATAGTTACATAACCTTGTTTTAGATTAATTGGCACAGCTGATGTCTGAAAAGGTTTCCCATGCTCACATTCCTTATGTCCCCATCTCCTCTTTCCTTAAAAATAAACAGTATTTAAGAATAGTTTAAGAAAAAAGAGGCCTTAAATTTGAAAGAGAGCAATCTGGGGTACATGGGAGGGATGAAGACAAAAGGGGGATAGAAAAACTCATGTAATTTAATCTCAAAAATAAAAATATGAAAATGAACAAATAGGTGAGTATGTTGTACATGCCTTTAATTTCAGGACTGGGTAGGCAGAGGCTCCTGGACTTTAATGAGTTTAAAGCCATCCTGGTGTACATAGCAAGTTTAAGGCCAGCCAAGCTACATGGTGAGAATCTTCTCAAAAATAAAATTAAAAGGTACAATCAGATCTGAACCAGAAAGATGTAGTAACTTACATTTACAATTCCACTGCTCAGGAGGCTGAGCCTGGAGGATTCCTATGACTTCACAGCCAGCCTGGGCTACAGAAAAGACATTGTGCAATCTGGAATCTGCTGCTTCCTTTGAGAATTTGCATTTGAATTTACTACATTTTATTCACCTTTCTAAGCATCTTCATCAGTCTGTGCATGCAGCTCTTACAATTATTCTCTTAGATACCAACAAATATCTTCATTTTACACATAAGAAATACTCAAATTCCAAGGAGAGAAAAAAATTAGAACTGAAAACTGTCAGGATAGGTGAAGTGTGTGCTAGGAAAGTTAGAAATAAAACCGTATCTAGTCCTCATCTGTAATTAATACTTTAATGTTTATCAAACAAGTTGATTTTTTTTTCTTTTTTCTAATTCACAGGGTCTCCCTCTGTTGCCTATGGGGAGGGATATCTCTCCCAAGGCTCAAGGGAACCTCCTGTCTTGGCCTCCTGAAATAATGGGACTTGAGGTATGCATCACTACGCACAGCTGGTTTGCTCCTTTTGTTTACCAGTCACAATAAGTAAAAGAGGTGGCAGATATATTCGGGAATGTGTGTGCGTGCACACACACACACACACACACACACACACACACACACACACACACACACACACACACTTTCCCACATCTAGAACATGTTTTTGTAATGTTTCCCTTGCATGGTACTTTAGTTGTCTAAAATCAGTTTTAGTCTTTACTTAGTTTCCCTAAAAGATGAGATTCATGACATTTTGTAAAAAGTAATGATGCCTCTCTGGAGTCGATTGCAGCCATAAGAAAGAGGATCTGGTGGGGTATCTAGAAATACTTTCCTAGCAAAAAGGAAGAAAAAGAGTCCTGTCAACAACCTCCCAAACACACACACACAAACACACACACACACACACACACACACACACACACACACACACACACACACACACAATGCACGCGCACCCTGATAGAATACAGTGTCTCTCAAATTTTCAATAACTTCAGCTGTATTTTCAGGGGTTATATATTTATTACCCCTACTGAAATTTTATCTATATTTATGAGAATTAATGACTCTCTAGATCCTTGTAAACAAGAATGTCAAATGCCAGATAATCTGTAATTTCTGAGGGAAAAACTGTGTATCCTGTTTTTTCCCAGAAGTTTATTATATATGATTATGCCATATGTGTTTATTTGTAGAGACTGCCTAACATCTGAACATACAAAACCAAACAGACAAACTCTTGCACCATTGCTACCCCAACATTTTACTCTAGAGGAATGCCACTGTACATGGATTCCAAGCAGGTTAAAAAGAAAAATAGCTGATTAGATCTGAGAACCCAGTAAACGGGATGACGGCCACAGCTGCAGTGGAGACACCAAAAATGGAGAAGAGTGCTTCCAAGGAAGAGAAGCAGCAGCCAAAGCAGGACAGCACAGACCGAGGCAATGCTGACCCTGAAGAATGGATGAGCTCTGAGAGTGACCCTGAACACATGAGCTTTAGGAGTGGTCACAACAGCTACCAACCTCTAGATACTCAGCTGAAGAAGAAAGAGATGCCCTCCAAGCCACATCGCCAGCTCTGTCGGTCACCCTGCCTGGACCGGCCAAGCTTCTCCCAGAGCAGCATTTTACAGGATGGGAAGCTAGACTTAGAGAAGGAATACCAAGTCAAGATGGACTTTGCTCTAAAGCTGGGCTATGCAGAAGAACAAATTCAATCAGTGCTTAATAAACTAGGCCCAGAATCACTTATTAATGATGTGTTGGCAGAGCTTGTCAGACTTGGAAACAAAGGTGACTCAGAAGGGCAAGTCAACTTGAGTCTGTTATTGCCACGAGGGGCTAGCTCCAGAGAGATTGCGAGCCCTGAATTGTCTCTTGAAGATGAAATAGACAATAGTGATAATTTAAGACCAGTTGTTATTGATGGAAGTAATGTGGCAATGAGGTAAGCCTGGTGTATTTTTTCCTCTCCTTTTAAAATGGAAATTGTCTTCCATTGCAAAGCACTACATGAAGTTCTGTTGTTTGTGTCTTCCATTCCAATAGAGAGGTGGACAGAGTGTAGATTTATCCTTCCCTTGCCTTTTCATTCTCCTTTGAAATTGCTGCCAACTTTTCATTAATTATCTTGGACAAAACATTAGAGATTAGTGACACTGCAACAGAGAAAAGACATTTAGTGCCAATGTCCTGTCATTTCTAGATTAATCATCCTCAGAAACTGCTGCTTATATATTGCCACTTGAAGGTTTACTTAGGAACTTTCTGTAATTCTCAATCACTAGTACACAACACTGGGCTCTTTCTGCCTGCCTTCACGGCAAATGTGTGATCTGGACTTCTCTCCTCCCACTTGAATGCATCCTTTATCTTAGACTCTTTAATGGTCTTCTTATAAATTATGCTGATTTTTATATCTACTACCTGTATTCATGCCATTTCCCAAACCAGAAATGATGCCCTTCTTACCTTCATACCCTTAAAGATGCACCACCACCACCACTACCACCCCCACAAAGACTTTTCTAAACTCAGTGATTATAGTAGGATAAATACTTTTGTGCTAAAGATATCCACATGATAATCTCTGAAGCCTGTATATCTGTTAAATAGTAAAATGGACATTATGTATATATTTAACTTGAGTTTGAGATGGGGAACATTACCTTGTACTATTAAGGTTGGCCAAGAGTTGTTGCTAGAGGGAAGTAACAGGATCAGAATAAGTAGTAAGATGTGCTACAGAAACAATAGATGAGAGAGTAAGAAAGGGGCCATGACCACAGGAATGAGAGTAGAATCTAAAAGCTGAAAGTCTAAGGAAGCATCTTAAGCCTGAAGAAAGAAAGCAGCCTTACCAAAACCTTAATTTTAGATTCCTGATCTCTTCAATTATAAAATAATAATTACTATACATGTAGCAATTTGTTATAACAACAATGGGAAACTAATACACTGACTCCTGGTGAGACTGAACTAGTGTCATCACTTATGAGAGTCAGTGTGCTGGTTCCTCTAAAAACTAAAAATAGAAGTACAATATGGTCCAAGTGTACCAGTCCCGGATATATATATCTTTCATATATATATATATATATATATCTGAAAGATCTAAGAATGCAACAGAGACACTTTCATATCCATTTTTATTGATACACTATTCAGAAGAGCCCAAGATACAGAACCAGTCTGAATTCCCATAGACTAATTAGTGGACAAGAAAACTGGTGGATACAGAATAGAGATTTGTTTGTTTGGTTTTGTTGTTGTTGTTTATTTGTTTGTTTTTTGAGACAAGAGTTTATTAGTATAGCATCTCTGGTTGTGCTGGAACTCACTCTGTAGAGCAGACTGGCCTTGAACTCACAGAGATCCACCTGCTTCTGTCTCCCCAGTGCTGGGATTAAAGGTGTGCACCACCACACCCAGCTCAGAAAATAGTCTTATTTGAAGGAAAATTGAGTGAGCCAGAGATTATCATTTTAAGGAAAATTATTCAAATTCAGAAAGAAGAAATGCTGACTTTTTCTAATATAGATAAAAATGCATAACTATTATTTATGACACATAGTAGAAAAGGAGTGTAAATTGAGGAAAGGGGGAGAGTGTACTGAAATAAAAGAAAGACAGATTATCACATATTTTCTATTATATGCAGAACCTAGGCTTAAATATATACATATATATGCACATACGGTGTGTGTGTGTGTGTGTGTGTGTGTGTGTGTGTGTGTGTGTGTGTGTGTGTGTGTGCACCACACACACAAATGAGGAGGCTATTGGAAGGAAGAAAACCATTGAAAGGCAGGAAGAGGAGGGAGGATTTTCTTAGTTATTTTTCTCATTTATGTGTCAAAATATTTGAGGAAAGAAGCTTAAGAAAGGAAGACCTTCTATTGGCTCACAGTTTGATGGTACAGTCCATCATGGTTGGGAAGGTGTGATGGTAGAAGCATGAGGTAACTGGTCACATTGCAGTCACAGTCAGGAAGCAGAGAAAGATGCATGCTGCTGTTCATTCATTGCTCCTTTTGTTCATTCAGGGTGGTCTTTCTTCATCAGTTATATCTTTCTGGAAACAGCCTCACAGTCACAGGCAGAGCTGTATTCTCAAGGAAATTCCAACTCCAGTCAAGTTGACAGTCAAGATTAGTCTTCATAGCTCTACCTCTTGTCAACTTTACAGCCAAATACATAACTTTAAACCATAGCATTCTGGCTCATTACAGTTTTGAATGCATTTAGTCCATCCCAACACTATTCTAAAGTATAAATTCTTTTTCTTTTTTTTTAATTTAATTTAGAAACAATCTTATTTTACATATCAATCTCAGTTCCATCTCCCTCCCATATCTGTTCTTATCAGTTTAAATTCTTTTCTAAGACTCAAGAAAATCTCTTGAGCTGGGCAGTGGTAGCACACACCTTTATTCCCAGCACTTGGGAGGCAGAGGCAGGTTGATCCTTGAGTTTCAGAGCAGCCTGGTCTACAAAGTGAGTTCCTGGACAACCAAGGCTACACATAGAATCCATTTGTGGAAAAACCAAGAAAAAGAAAAAAGAAAATCGCCTAACCATGAATATCTATAAAATTAAAAAACAAGTTACATCCTTCCAATATACAAGGCTCCAGAATAAACATTCCCACTCCAAAAGGGAGAAATCAGATAATAACAAGGAAATATCAGATTAAAGCAAACATAAAACCTAGCAGGGAAACAGCAAATCCTGCACATTGATGTCTCTTTGTTTGGACTTACGATGGCATCATCTGGGCTTCAATGAGCTTGGGAATCCCTACCCCTCCAGGCCTGCTACCTGTAACACATACATCTTCTCTTTAATGATGACTCCATTGGTACCCTCAGCTTTCCTCAACAGATGTCTTTATAGTACCAGTAACTCCAGCATCCTAGAGTTTCCATTGCAACTTACACTTCACCTTCCCTGTTTCATGCAATGGACTTTTAGGGCCACCTTGCAAGTAGATTGACTGGTCTCATCACCTCTTAGGGACATTGGTACAAGACTTGATGACCCCAAAGTCTTTCATTTCATATGTCTGTGAAAGCATCACCATGAATATGATGCTTCCCAGTTCCGCTGGGGTATCCAGATATAGTCTAGCTCCCTTATATCATGGCAGTATTAACCTCTGGAGGCCTTTTTTCTGAACTTGTAAAACATGATCCTAGACAGTTATTTTTTGAGCCGAGAAACACTTCAGCTGCATTTTTCAGTTTAAGTTTTCTCCTTACAATGTTTTTACATTGTCACAACATGGAACCTTACACCAGGGAAGTTTTGCTCAAAAAGAGCACTCCCCATCAAGGGAGATTTCTCTATAATGTCCTCAATGTCTTTAACTTACAGATACTTTGTCTTCACCTTCATTCTCCACAGCTTTAAACCTACTCTCATTTCCTCAAAATCTTTACATTTTTCATGCCTTTATGGTATATATTTTCCTTTTTGAAAATATTTATTTGTATATTTATTTGTGTATATGTGTGTGTATGTATGCATTTGAATGCTGGAGCCCATGGAGACCAGAAGAAGGCACTGGATCACCTGGAGCTTAAGTTCTATACAATTGTAAGCCACCCAACTCTGATGTTGGGAACAGCCCTCTGCAAGAGCAACAAGTACTCTTAACCTCTGAGCCATCTATATAGCCCAATCTCCTTGTTTCTTTAGCTTACTGAAGATGTCAGTAAGTGCAGTGAGCAGCAACTATGCTACAGGCTGAATAATACTCTATTTTGAAATTTTCCTTCACCAATGATTGTAGTCATTACATTTTTTCCCTTTTTTATTATTAATTCAAGTTATGGAACAGGCTTGTTTCACATGTAAGTCCCCTCTCCCTCTCCCTTGTCAGTGAATTGTAGCAGAAGTGACTCAAGAGATGGCTCAGCCATTAAGGGCCCTGGGTGCTCTTCTGGATGACCCAAGTTCACATTCTTCTTTTTTGCTTTTATTTAACATTATTCTTTCCTTTTCTATGCCCACATTCATTATTTTACTTCATAGCTTTTTCTGCATTGCCATTGCCACTTTATTTTCTAGTGTTGTTGCCATATAGAGGGCTTGACTAGATTTAAATTATACCTTGCCTTATAATTTAGTTTGATGGTGCTGTTGGCAATCTAGTTAGGCATTTTTTTCTCCTTCAGCATTGTGGTTGAAACCTCAAAATAAGGCTGATCAGTAAAATACTCCCAAAATAAAGCAAGAAAAGACATACACCTCAACAAATGCACAAATCACAACTTAAAAACACCAGAAATGTGGAAAATACAAGAAAAAGACTCCTCTGAAAAATCACACTGCCTAAAGGTTAAATCCTAAGATACTGAAATAGTTGGTGCCCACACAAAGAAGTAAAAATTCAGTTTGAAAAATGACCAGTGACTGCAAGGACAGTTCATATAGATACAAGAAGTACAAAAGCCAATTCAATGAGTCAATTACAGAAAGTCCTGAATACAAAAGTTGCTTCAGAAAAATCAGAAACATGGATGAAATAATTGAAATAACAAAAGTATAAATATTTGAAATGAAAAATTAAATAAACCAAATTCAAATACAGCAGAAAGCATTAGTGATAGACAAGATAAAACAGAAGACAATTAGATATTGAAGACAAAGTAGGAACTATTACATTCAGAAAGCAATAAAGAAAAAATAAATATAAAACTACAGTTTCAAGGATTTCAGGACAGAAGAGAGCAAACTTAAGAATACACAGGGTAGACAAAGAAGCTGAAATACAGACTGTATGCTCCAAATACATCCTCAATGAACTATAGAATGGGTTGGAGAAAAGTTTCAGATGTTAGGGTACTGACTGCTCTTCCAGATGACATGAGTTCAGTTTCTAGTACCCACATCCATCAACTTGAAACCAGGGGATATACCTTCATCCAGGGGATCTGACATCCTCTTCTGATCTCCACAGGCACTCACCCACACAGTGTACACACACACACACACACACACACACACACACACACACACACACACACCACTTAAATGGTTTTAATTCTCCAATTTAAGGAGCATAGTAAATGATTGGTTTAAAAGCAAGATCCACTTAACCTGCTATCTGTAAGAAACACACTTTATTGGGGTAAAACCACACATACCAAATATAAAAGAATGGGAAATGATATACCAAGCAAGCAGAAGCTGAAAACAAGGAGTAGCTGTTCTCATATCTGACAAAGTAGACATTAAATCAAAAGAAGTCTGAAGATAAAGAATGAGATCACATATTAATGGAAATAATTATCCATCAAGAAGACATGGAATTATAAACACATATACACCAGTTTCATAAAGCAAACAAAGGAAACGATGGGGCATGATAGAATAATGGTAGAAGATCTCAGTATCCATATTCTTATAAAGAGATATCTCATATGAACAAAAATTAATCAAACTTTATATTAAAACTTCACTATAGACCTAATGAAATTAAGAGACATATCAAAATAGTATTTCACTTAATAGCTATGTAATACACTCTCCTCTCACCAGCCCCATTGAATTTTTTCCAAGATACATCACATTTTAGGTATTAAAGTAGGTCTTAAAAACATAAAACTTTTTTGCAGATTTTTTTATTTGAATTAGAAACGAGATTGTTTTACATGTCAATCCCAGTTCCCTCTCCCTCCCCTCCTCCCCTACCACCCCCCCCAACTAAAACCCTACCTATCACATATCCTTTCTGCTCCCCAGGGTGGGCAAGGCCTTCCATAGGGGGTCATCAGAGTCTATCATATCCTTTGGAATAGGGTCTAGGCCCACCCTTGTGTGTCTTGGCTCAGGGAGTATCCCTCTAAGTGGAATGGGCTCCCAAAGTCCACACCTATGCTAGGGATAAGTAGTGATCTACTACAGGAGGCCCCATAGATTTCCGGGGTCTCCTCACTGAAACCCACATTCCTGGGGTCTAGATCAGTCCCATGCTGGTTTTCCAGCTATCAGTCTGGGGAATAAGAGCTCCCAGTTGTTCAGGTCAGCTGAAAAACATAAAACTTAATCAAAAATATTTTCTGATGTCTTATAATGGAATAAAACTAATAAATAATAGTAAATAAAATTATAGAAAATACACACACGGAATTTGAACATTGGGCTCTTGAGTGGGACAATGAAGAAATCAAGGATAACTTTAAATTCTAGGATAAAATTATAATGAAAAAACAATTTTACCAAAAATTTGGGTTAGAGTACTCTTATATTTTGGAAGTTTATAGGTATGGATGCATATACTCAACAAAGTTTTCAGAAAGAACTCAAATAAACATCTTCGGGATATCCTGGTCTCAAGAAATCAAGTAAAAGCCAACTCCAAAATAGTAGATGGGAAAAATAATAATATTGGGGCTGAACCTTGGATGCCTCCCAAAGCTGAAGGTAAGTTCCTATTGCTAAGGACAATGCACACTTCAGATACAAGACTCTTACAGGAATCAAGCTGGATATAACCCAAAACACTTCACCCTTGTGTACTTAACTCAATAATACCAGAAGGTACTATGCAATGTGCCAAGGAAGACAAGTATTGAGTAGTCTTACCTAGCTGTGACATTGATAAATTACAACAGTGGTCAACAGGGCAAGATAGTCCCATAGTTACACTAGTGAAACTTATATCTTGGTGGTAACCGCTACCTAATTGGACTTACAGTCCACTCAATAGGAGGGAAATCATGACTGGCATTGTAAATATAGCCAACTGGTACATCTCAGAGGAGAACCAACTACTGCCATTTTTCTAAAGTACTGTAAGTCCTAACTGCATTTGAAATACTTAAACACAGAGATAACTGTAGCTCTGTCATCTCCCCAAAGACTCTTCATTTCACAACAGTTGGAGACCATTAAAGAAAACCACAACTATTCAAAATGCAGAGAACAACTGTCCCACTGGATAAATCTACAATATAGCCCTAAGACTTAAGGATCAGAAAACATCATGGAAGAGGCAGCAGATAGATTATAAGAGCCAGAGACCCATGAAATCTGCAGCAAGATTGTTGTCTCCTAAATATGGTAAGGAACTACACCCATGAAATGTTAACAGCATGCCTGTTTAAACAAGACCTGAACATTGATAACACTAGTTGTATAGCTCTCCACTCCTAGATGAGGATCTACAGGGAATTAAAATTTGCTGAGAGAAAGGGAATTAGTTTTCCCCAGAGATGAGCTCCCTAAATGGTCATCCAGCCTCAAGTGGTAACCTTACAAAGTATACATATATGACTCACCAGGTTGCATTCGTATATTTATTAACATATATAAATATACGTGTGCATCAATAATTAAAGAATAAGAGGCTATGAATTTGAAAGTGAATAAGGGGTATGGGAGTGATTAAAGGGAGGAGAGAGAAGCCCCAGAGATATGGTATATTGGTGTAATTATATTTTAATCAAGTAAAAATGCTCTAAATTGATTGCAGCATTATATACATTCATACAATTGTCAAAGAATATAAAGGAAAATGAAACAAAAATTAGTTCTTTGAAGAAGTAGCCAATATTGTTAAACACTTAGCCAAATTAATCAAAAGAAGTAGAAAACAAATTAGCAAAATTGAATATGAAAAGAAAAGAGGGAGACACTTGTGAAAACTAGGGGAATCATTACAGAATACTTGGAAAATTTATACTTAAAAAATTAGAATTTTTAGAAAAAAATATATGACCTATCAAAATTTTTAAAAGGAGGAAGCATTCATGCATATCACCGATGCATCAGTTGCTACAATCTCCAGAAAATAAACCAGGAAGATCAGCCATCCTGTGAAGTGAATGACGGTGGCAAAGCAAAGATACAAAGAAGAAAGGAAACTGGTGTCTTCGGATTTCTATTGCTGTGAAGAGACTGCATGACCACAGCAACTCTTAAAAATTTAATTATCTCTGGCTTACAGTTCAGAGCTTTATCTAGTATTATCATGGTGAGAAGCATAGTGGCATGAGGCAGACATGGTGCTGGAAAAGGAGCTGAGGGTTCTACATTAGTATCAGCAGGCAGCAGGAAGTGAACTGTGAGCCACTAAACCTGGTTTGAGCTTCTGAGAACTCAAAGCCCACTTCCAAGTGACACACCTCCTTCAACAATACCACACCTCCTAACAGTAACACTCCCTGTAGCCAAGCGTTTCAACACATGCATGCACCTATGAGGGGCATCCCTATTCAAACCACCACAAATGGAAAACAGAAAAGAGTACAGATTCCATTGCTGGTTTTCTTGTGTTTGTTTCCCTTGTGTTCCTAACTTCCATCTGTGGTCCTCTACTTCAGAAGGATTTTTGAGTTGAAGCAGTAATTGTTTTTAATTGACTGTTATGGAATTTTAGTCTATTTGTTTTCCTTGCTTCTGCAAATGATATTTACTTTTGGAGCAGTGCTGGAAATGGAGCCTTGAGTACCTTGAGCACATGCACTGAGATTTTATCAATATTTTATACTCCAACACACGTCAAAACCTTCTTTAGTGGTTTGAATAAGACTGGCTCATCTATTCAAATGCTTAGGCATCTGAGAGTAGCACAATTTGAAAGAATGAGGAAGTGTGGCCTTGTTGGAGGGAGTGGGTCATAGGGGAGGGGGGCTTTGAAGTTTTAAAGGCCCACGGCAAGCCCAGAGTCTGTCTCTCTTCCTTCTGTCTATGAATGGAGATGTAGAATTCTTAACTACTTCAGCAATATGTCTGCCTATGTACCATCATGTTCCTAAACCTCTGAAACTGTAAGCAAACTACAGAAGACCAATAAATAATGTAATTCCAGATGCATGTCAACATGACTTCTCAAAACTTGCTCATTGTTCAATAATTATCTCCAACAGGGTAAATTAAATAAAAATCAAGGAATTAAAAATAAGCAATAACAAAGTTCAATCATATAAGAAAAATTCCTGAATTTATTAATTTATATATGCACAGACAGATGAGTGAAATAGAGAAATGATGAATTCTAAGTAAATATACCACAAAGGTACTCTGACAACCAAGTTTATACCTGCATCACTCACAATATATATATATATATATATATATAGATAGATAGATAGATAGATAGATAGATAGAGATAGATAGATAGATAGATAGATAGATAGATAGATAGAAAGAGAGGTAGATAGGTAGAAGATGAAGATAGACAGATATAGATAGAAAGATAGATGTGTGATTTGTGGTTTTCCAACAAGAAGAAAAGAGATCATGAAAGAAGATAAAAAGATCCTAAGAGATGTAAAAAGTATAGGGTACTTGATTACATGTAGATGCAAATAGAAAGAGTTACTAACAGAGAGAATAAATAGAATCAACTAGGTAGACAGGCAATGTTAGAAGAAGAGGGGACTTTTTGAGAACAAAGTATGATACTTAAGTATGAAGATGTCAAAAAATGTGAATAACTTTTATGCTACCCCAAAAATAATTTTTAAAAATTGAGTATGGGCCAGCAAGATGGTTGAATAGACAAAGACCCTTATTGCCAAGCCTTAACAACCAGAGTTTGATCTCTGGAACCCACATAGTGCTAGGAAAGAACCAACCCTTGAAAGTTGTCTTCTGACCTCCACAATAATGTACCCCCCACACAGACACACACAAATAAATAGATGTAATACAAAATTAACGAATAAAAGACATGAAATGGAAATTCATTAGGGTGATTGAAATATTTTTATTTATTTTTGATTTTTCAAATAGAAATCTTGGTATGGAAAGCTCAGTGCGGTAAAACAAAAACCTCAGTAGAAAATCTAGCCAATATAATATATCAAGCAGAAGACAACCCATCAAGTCTTGAGAAGGTCAATAGAATATTCCAACAATGGTATTTAAATATCTCACTAAATAGACTTCAAACCAAAACTAAGAAGAGGTAGAGAGGATGCTACCTATTCATTGAAGGGAAAATTTCACCAAGAGGATAGTGCAATTCTAAACATTTATGCACCAAACATGGGCTAATCAAGTTCATAAAAGAAACACTATTACAGATGAAATTACATGTTGACCATCACACAATAACAGAGGGTGACTTTAATACCCCACTCTCTCTAATAGACAAGTCATCCAGGCAAAAACTAAACTCATAAATGCTGGAGCTACCAGTCAGAATGGCTAAAGTCAAAAACACCAATGACAGTTTATGTTGGAGAGGATGTGGAGAAAGGGGAAAATTCCTCCACTGTTGGTGGGAGTGCCAACTTGTACAGCCACTTTGGAAATCAGTATGGTGGTTCCTCAGGAAAATGGCAATCAGTCTACCACAAGATCCAACAATTCCACTGTTAGTCATGTACCCAAAAGTTGCACATTCATACAACAAGGACATCTGTTCAACTATGTTAATAGCAACATTATATGTAATTTCCAGAACTTGGAAGTAACCTAGATGCCCCTCTGCTAGAGAATGGATAAAGAAAATGTGGTACATTTACACAATTGAGTATTACTCAGTGGAAAAAAAAGAACAATGGAATCTTGAAATGCACAGGCAAATGGATGGAACTAGAAGAAACCATCCTGAGTGCAGTAACCTAGTCACAAAAAGACAAACATGGTATGTACTCACTCATATATGGATTTTAGACATAGAGCAAAGGATTACCAGCCTACAATCCACACCTCCAGAGAAGCTAGGAAACAAGGAGGACCTTGAGAGAGACATACATGGTCCCCTGGAGAAGGGGGAAAGGACAAGATCTCCTGAGCTAATTGTGCAATTCTAAGCATGGGGGGAGAGGGAGTTAGAAGAAAGAGAATGGCAAAAGGGGGAGAGGAGGACATGAGGGAGGAGGAAGATTGAGTCAGGGGAAGAATAGAGGAGAGCAAGAAAAGAGACACCATAATAGAGGGAGCCATTATAAAGAGAAATCTGGCACTAAGGAAATGTCCAGAGATCTACAAGGATGACCCCAACTAACAATTTAAGCAATAGTGGAGAGACTACCTTAAATTCTCTTCCCTGATGAGATTGATGACTCTATGTCATCCTAGAGCCTTCATCCAGTAGCTGATGGAAGCAGAGGCAGACACCCACTGCTAAACACTGAGCTGAGCTCCTGGAATCCAATTGCATGGAGGGAGGAGTGATGAGCAAAGGGTTCAAGACCAGGCTGGAGAAACCCACAGAAACAGCTGACCTGAACAAGGGGGAGCTCATGGACCCCAGACTGCCAGCTGGGAAACCAGCATAGGACTGATCCAGTCCCCCTGAATGTGGGTGTCATTTAGGAGGCCTGGGGAATCTATGAGGCCTCTGGTAGTGAATCAGTATTTATCCCTAGTGTACTAATGGACTTTGGGATCCCATTCCACATAGTTGGACTCTCTCAGCCTAGACACACAAGGGAGATCCTAGGTCCCACTCCAAATGATATGACAGACTTTGAAGATCCCCCATGGAAGACCTCACCCTTTCTTGGGAGCAGAAAAGGAATGGGATAGGCAGTAGGTGGGGGGCAGGGGAGGAGCGGAAGGGGAAGGAACTGGGAGTGACATGTAAAACATGATTGTTTCTAATTTAAATTAAAAAGAGGAGGAAAAAATAAAACATGGTGAATTATCCTGGAGGAAAAAAAATGCTGGAGCTAAATAACATAATGAAACAAATCGACCTAGTAGCTACCTACAGAACATTTCACCCAAACACTAAATAATATACTTCCTTCTCAGTAACTCATGGAACTTTCACCAAAACTGACCACATGCTAGAATATCTTTAAAAAAAAAAAAACAACAGATACAAGAAATTGAAATAATACCTTGCATAATATCTGACCACCATGGATTCAAGCTGTATATCAATAACAGAAAAAAGCAGAAAGGATACAAACTCATGGAAACTGATTAGCTTGCTACCAAATACAGAATTGGTGAAGACAGAACTAAAGAAGGAAATTAAAAACCTTTTAAAATTGAATGAAAATCAAAGCACAACATATCAAACTTTAAGGGACACAATGAAGGCAATTCAAAGAGACAAATCCATTGTATAAAATGCCTACATAAAAAAACCTGGAGAGGTCTTATAGTAGCACATTAGCAATATTCCTGAGAGCTCTAGAACAACAAGAAGAAATAAACCCCAGAAAGATAAAGGGCAAAAATTAGTCAAACTCTTGGCTAAAATTATTAAAAGACAAACAAACCAAACAATACAAAGAACCAATGAGATGAAAAGATGGTTCTTTGAAAAAAAACAAAAAAAATGACAAACCCTTGGCCAAATTAACTAAAAGAATGAGAAAGAAATCCAAATAAATAAAACTAGAGATTAAAGGGGACATTACAACAGACACTGAGGAAATTCAGAGAATCATAAGGATATACTTTAAAAATAGGTACTCCAATAAATGAAAATCTCAAAGAAATGGGTAATATATATGACCTAACAAAGTTAAATCAAGATCAGATAAGCAATTTAAACAAATCCTTAGCCCCTAGTGAAATAGAAGCAATAATTAAATGTTTCCCAAGCAAAAAGAAAAAAAAGAGATAGAGGAAAGAAGGGAGGAAGGAAGGAAGGAAGAAAGGAAAGAAGGAAGAAAGGAAGCAAGGAGCCTATGGCTATATGTATACAACACAGAATTCTACCATTAATATTCAATAAGAATTAACACTCATACTCCTCACATTATTCCACAAAATAGAAAAAGAAGGAACATTGCCTAACTCTTTTTACAAGGCCAAAATTATTCTGATACCAAAACCATATTAATACTCAATAAAACTAGAAAGTTATAGACCAATATCCCTTAAGAACATAGATACAAAATTCTCAATAAAATATTTGCAAACTGAATCTAAGAACAGATCAAAGTGATCACATAGTATTTTTCCCAGAAATGCATGGAAAGTCCAAAATACATAAAGCAATAAACATAACTGACCACACAGCCAGACAGAATGTCAGCAATCATAAGATCATTTCATTAGATTCAGAAAAGTACTTTGACAAAATCCAACATCCCTTCATGATAAAGTCCAGGAAAGACTAGGGATAAAAGGGACATACCTCAACATGCTAAAGTCAATTTAGAGCAATACCACAGCCAACATAAACCTACATGAAGAGAAACTCAAAGCATTTTCACTAAAATCAGGAACAAGAAAAGGATTCCACCCTCTGCAAACCTATTCCATATAGTATGTAAAGTCTTAACTAGAACAATTAGACAATTGGGAAGAATCAATGGGCTACAAATAGTGAAGGAAGAAAAAGTAACTTTATTTGCAGATGATAGGACTTTATTCTTTTTTATTTTAGAAACAATCTTATTTTACATATCAATCTCCCCATTCCCTCACCCTCCCATCCTCCCATGCCCCCCACTGACCCCCCAACCCACCCCCACCCACTCCCCAAAGATAGTGAGGCCTTCCACAGGGATCATCAAAGTCTGTCACATCATTTGGGGGAGGGCCTAGGCCCTCTTCCATGTATCGGGGCTGCAATAGTATCCCTCCATAGGGAATGGGCCCCCAAAGTCCATTTGTGCACTAGGGATAAACACTGGCTCCACTGTTAGAGGTCTCATAGGCTGCCCAGGCCTCCTAGCTGACACCCACATTCAGAGGGCTTAGTTCAGTCCAATGCTGGTTCCCCAGCTTTATGACTGGGGTCCCTGTGTTCTCATTAGGTCAGGTCAGCTGTTTCTGTGGGTTTCTCCAGCACAGTCTTGGCTCCTTTGCTCATCCCTCCTCCCTCTCTACAACTGGACCCCAAACACTTCACTGATAAACTTCAACAACTGATAAAAGTGGCTGGCTACAAAATTAATTCATAAAAATCAGTAGCCACCTTAAATACAAATGAAAAAGGGCAGAGAATGAAATTAAGGAAGCAGAACCATTTAGAATACAATAAAAAAATATGTCTTGGGGTAATTCCAACCAAGTGTGGTGGTTTGATAAGAATGGCCCCTGTAGGCTCATATGCTTAGTTGCCAGGGAGTGGCACTATTTGAAAAGGATTAGAAGGTACCCTGTTGGAGTAGCTGTAGCCTTGTTAGAGGAAGTGTATCATTGAGGTTTCAAAAGCCCATGCCAGAACCCAGTCTCTCTCTGTCTCTCTGCCTCTGTCCCTCTGCCTATGATCAGGATGTAGCTCTAACACCACACATGCCTGCCTCCATTCTCCCTGCCATGATAATAGACTAAGCCCCCCAAACCATAAAAAGTCCCCAGTAGTTTTCCTTTTAAAAAGTTGCCTTGGTCATAGTGTTTCTTTGCAGCAATAGAACAATGACTAAGATACCAAGCAGTTGAAAGATTTGCATAATAAAAATGTTAAGACATTGAAGAAGATATCAGAAGATGGAAAGATCTCCCATTCTCATGGATTGGCAGGATTGACATAGTAAAAATGGTCATCTTACCAAAAGCAATGTACAGATTCAATGCAATCCCCATCGAAATTTCAACACAATTCTTTACAGACCTTGAAAGAACAATACTCAACTTCATATGAAAAAAAAAATACCAAGATAGCTAAACCAATCCTGTACAATTTAAAAAAAAATCACCATTCCTGATTTCAAGCTCTGCTACAGAACTATAGTAATAAAACCTCATGGTGTTGGCATAAAAACAGACAGGTGGATAAATGGAGTTGAATTGAAGACACAGACATAAATCCACACACTTATGAACACCTGAATCTTGAAAGAGAAGCAGAATTATACAATGGAAAAAAGAAAGCATCTTCAATAAATCTTGCTGGTCTAACTGGATCTGTGCATGTAGAAGAATGAAAAATAGATCCATGTCTATCACCCTGCACAAAACTCAAGTCCAAGGGGATCAAAGAACTGAACATAAATCCAGATGCACTAAACCTGACGGAAGAGAAAATGAGGAGTAGCCTTGAACGCGCTGGCACAGGAGACAAATTCCTGAATAGGACATCAACAGTGCAGGCACTAAGAACACCAATTAATAAATGGAATAGAATAAAATACCCAGACATAAGGCTGTACAACTATGCCCACCATATTTTTGACAAAGATGCCAAAAATATACATTGAAAAAAAGACATCTATAGTTAGACATCTATAACACATGGTGCTAGAAGACTACATATCATCAGGTAGACAAAAGTTCATATCTTTTGCCCTTTGCAAAATTCCAAATGAACTTATGACCTAATGCTCCAAAACTCCTAAAGGAAAAAATATAGAGTACTGAAAGGACTCCATATCCTGCAGTAAGAATTACTTTCACATGCATGTTCATTGCTGTTTTAATCACAGTAGCTAGGAAATGTAATTAACTTATACATTAGTTACCATTCTGTTGTGATAAATACATTTATCTATTTGGGCTTACAGTTCTAGAGTGAGTTGGAGGTTAAGACTGAGTGTGGATATGTTCAATATACATTATACACATGTTTGAAATTCTCAAAGAATAAATAAATATTAATTTTAAAAGGATCAGAAATACAACTCCTGATAGCTTCAAAAATAAAATATCTATAAATAAACCTAACCAGGAAGGTGAAAGACTTCTACAATTATAATTTTAAAACAGTGAAGAAAGAAACTGAAGAAGACACTACAAGAGCAAGAGCCCTCTCATGCTCATGCATAGATTTAATATCGTGGAAATTGCTGTTATCAAAGGATTAAACACAATCTCATTCAATATTTCAATGGAAATCCCTGAAGAAATAGAAAAACAAAACAGAAAATTCATAAGTAAGCACAAAAGACCCGGATATTCAAAATAATCCTGGCCAGCTTTCATAGTACTAAAACATGATATGCATATTACCACAAGAAAAAAAGTAGTTATCAGTCTTACTCAGTTGTGTACCCTGAAAGCTACAAAAAATGATGGGCCTAGCAAAAAGACATGTTCAACAGTGCAACAGTGGCACAAATGTTTTGAGAGGAACTAACCATTTTCCACATGGATTTAAGGCCTACTCCACAAGTTGAAACCTACTCCTTGCACTGTTATTGGGATCTAGAACTTGAAACTAAACAGGTCATGGATCCTGGGGGAGAAGCCAATATTATTATTTTCCTCAATGAACATTAAGTGGAGTTCAGGAATCCTGCTGAGGAGGAGGAGAAAGAAGTATAGGAGCCAGGGGGGTCAAGGACAGCATGGAAGGCTCACACAACTAACCTGGGCTCATAGGGCCTCACAGAGACTGAATCAACAACCGGTGAGCCTTCATGAGACTGATCTAGGCCCTCTGCGTATATGTTACAGTTGTGTAGTTGTTCCTCTAATGGGACTCCTAACAGCATGAATGGAGATTGTCCAACTCTTTTACTGGATTCTGGGACCCTATTCCTCATACTGGGTTGCCTTGCCCAGCCTTAATACATGGAGAGGTGTTTAGTCTTACTGCAACTTGATATGCCATGTTTTGTTGATACTCATGGGAGACCTGCCCTTTCCTGGATGAAGATGGAAGAGGAGGGGTTTGGGGTGATAGAGGCAATGGGGGAGGGGGACTGGGAGGGGAGGATGCAGGGAAGAGGCTGTGATTGGGATGTAAAATGAGATGGATAGAAAGAGTTCTAATGAATGATCAAAACTTGAAAAATAATAAAAAATAAATGCAATACAACACATACATAGACTCACAGACAGAAATTAAATAGGATCATCTGAAGAAGAAGAAAGGGCTTTTGATGCACTTCAACATTTTTTTCATAAGAAAAAGCCCTGGAACTAGAAAATAACAGTACATACCTCCTCAGCATGAAGTATATATACAACAAATCTATAGTAAGTCTTATAATAAATAGGGAAAATACTAAGATGTTTTCCTTTAAAATCAGGAATAAGAGTGTACACTTTCTCCACACTTATTAAACCTTAACTAGAGAAATAAGGCAAGAAAACTAACAAATAGGAAAATTACTCTATTATAAAATTCTTAGATCCAATAAATTATTTCAGAAAAGCAAGGTACAGCATCAACATAGAAAAGTCAGTATCTTTTCTATTTAACCGATGATAAATATACTGAAAATTAAATAGGTGAAATAATTCAATTTATAATAGCTCCTAAAGTACCTAGGAATAAGTACATATAACCATGAATGTGATTGAGCTCACACTGCCAGAGAAGTTAGGAAACAAGGAGGACCCTAAGAGAGACATACATGGTCCCCCGGAGAAGGGGAAAGGGACAAGATCTCCTGAGCAAATTGGGAGCATGTGGGGAAGGGAGAGGGAGCTAGGAGAAAGAGAAGGGGAGAAGAGGGGTGAGGAAGACATGGGGGACAGGAAGATTTAGGGGAAGAATTGAGGAGAGCAAAAAAAGAGTTACCACAATAGGGGGAGCCATTATAGGTTTAAAGAGAATTCTAGCACTACGGAAATATCCAGAGATCTACCAACTAACAATATAAGCAGTGGTTAAGAGGCTATCTTAAATGCCCTTCATAGATAATGAGATTGATGATTAACTCATATGCCATCCTAGAGTCTTTATCCAGTAGCTGATGGAAGCAGAGGTAGATACCCACAGCTAAACACCGAACTAAATGATGGAATCCAGTTGCTGAGAGGGAGGAGTGATAAGCAAAGGGCTCAGAACGAGACTGGAGAAACCCACAGGGACAGCTGACCTGAAAAAGGGGTTGCTCATGGACCCCAAACTGATAGCTGGGAAACTAGCATAGGACTGTTCCAGACCCCCTGAGAATGTCAGTTAGGAGGACTGGGCAATCTATGGGGCCTCTGGTAGTGGATCAGAATTTATCCTTAGTATACGAATGGACTTTGGGAGCCATCTCCATATAGAGGGATACTCTCTCAGTCTAGACACACAGGGGAGGGCCTAGGCCCTGCTCCAAATGATATGACAGACTTTGATGGTCCCCCGTGGAAGGGTTCTCCCTCCCTGGGGAGCAGAAAGGGGATGGGGTAGGGGGTTAGTGGGGGGCAGGGGAGAAGAGTAGGGAGAGGGAACTGGGATTGACATATAAAAGAAGCTTGTTTCTAATAAAAAAAATCAAAAAAAAGAAAAGAAAGTGATGGAGCTCTATAGTCAAACTTTGGTGAAGAAAGTCGAAGATACTAGAAGAATGAAACACATCCCTTCTTGGATCAGAAAATCAGTGCTGTGAAGATGGCTATACTGAAAGTACTTTACAGGTGCATTGCTATCCCTATCAATATTCTAATGACATTCTTCAGATAAATAGGATTGACCATCATTGTATCTTCAAACATATGGGTCATTATTCCACATTCTCACTGTTTTCTGATTGTTCATTGCCCTTGGCTACCTCCTCCCCTATTTCAACTGGTTCATTCATGTGTATATGTTGTAATGTGTATATGTGGGTGTTCTTGCCTTGTGTGGGTGTATGTGGAGGCTATAAGTTCTGGTTTGAATGTGTTCCTTAATTGCTTCCTCACCTAGGATGGCTCAGTGATCCTGGAACTCACCATTTTGGCTAAACTGGCTGGCCCCTAAGATTCACATACCCCAAGCCCTCAACTGCTGAGGTTACAAACGAATGCCACCCTAAGTGTTTATATATATATATATATATATATATATATATATATATATATATATATGTTCCTTTTTCTAAGTGTTCTTTTTTCTCAACATTACTTTGGCTATCCAGATTACTAGAGAGAGTAGGACAGGAGGGATCATAACTCAACATAATAAAGCTATGTGTGAGAAACCAACAACCATCATTTACTTAAATGGAGAAAAACTTAAAGCAATCCCCTTGAAAGTGAGAATTAGGACTGCCTAGTACCCCCATTCCTTTTCAATATGGTACTTGAAGCATTATCTAGAGCATACAGACAAGGAGAAGTTAAAGGGATCTGTTAGAAAAAAAGCAGTCAAATCATCCCCATTTGCAAATGATATGATATAACACATATGAAACAAAAACTTTCCATCAGACTACTTCTAGAAATGGTCAACTACCAAGTTCATGATACCAAATCAACCTACAAGAATCGGTATCCTTTTTATAGACCCAAAACAATCAATGTTGAGAAAGCTCATGGAAACAATTCCATTCCCATTAGCACCCCAAAAGTATCTATCAATAGACTTAAATAAGGAAGCGAACAACCTCTACAATGAAAACTTTAAACCTCTGAAGAAACATTGAGGAATACAGTAGAAGATGGAAAGACATCCCATGGTCATGGATTGGTAGAACTGATACTATGGAAATTAACAAAAATAAATTTAAAGATTCAGTGCAATCCAATAAAAATTCCTAATTCTTTACAGAAATAGAAAAAACAAAATGTATATGCTATATCTTCTTATAAATCATCCCCCTTATTAATAGGTGGTGCCCTTCTTTCTATCTTCTGGTTAGCTTGGGGTTGAAATCTACCTATCATATTACAGAATAGTTATGTCAGCTTTGTTTCAGTTTCCATTCATTTGATAGATGGTTTTGCTTGATTTCACTGTTACTAGTCTTTGTGCTGTCATGACCAGTAATCGAGGTGAAGATGACAGTGATTCATGTTTAGTATAGTCAGCAGCCTGCATCTCTCTATTGGTTAGTTCAAGCTATTTAACTTTCAAGTTCTTATTGAAATATACATATTTATCTTAGTAGTTTATTGGCTCTCTTTCCCCCTTTCTTCCCTTTTGGTAAGACGTTTATTAAAAAAGTTATTAACACCATAGTAATACAGACAGACTCGTGGGAACTCTGAGAATTCAGGCCCACAAGGCAAAGTAAGAGTTTCTTCTTATAGGTCTCAAAGGGGGAAGGGTTCACAGTAGGCCCAAGCTTGCAACCAGACTTTATTTATTCGTGACAGAGTGGAGTGAAATACAGATGTGGAATAGGTGACTCAGAGGATGTGGGGCAGGGGTGCAAAGGAAAGGCATAGCTTAGTTGAGGTGTACCCACTATGCAGGTAGGGGATGTCTTCCATCTTTTGGTGTGTGGCGATCTTTTCTTAATATATTTTTTATTTATTTTTGAGAATTTCATACATATTTGCAGTGTAATCTGATCAAACCCACCCCTTCACTCCCTCCCACTAGAACTATTCTACCATGTCTCCATCCCAATTTCATGTACTCAGAGTTTTTTGTTTGTTTTGCTCTGTTTGCTTCCCACTACATCCAGTTTTTGCTGGCAGTATGTGCATGAGTTTAAGGTCAGCCACTGGAACATAAGCAGCCTATCTGGGGCCATATCTTAATATATATGCTTAATGGCTGGGAGTATGACACAGAAGAGACTCCTGTAACATGACAGTGTAGTGTGGTGTGTGCATGTGCTTGTGTGTCTAAATTTCACATCAACTATCTCCTACATAAGCATTATCTAAACCTATGATAATTACCTTTCTTTTTCAATATGTTGTGAATAACTGACTCTTTGAGCAAAGGTGGCAATAGGAACAAAGAGGGAAATGAAATCTAATCGTAGTTATCATGTTTGTTGTAAGTTGAGGGTTGTTATTAACTACCTTTGGCATTGAGTGAAATTTATAATAGTACAACAGTCAAATAAAAAGAACACAGTTTTCTCTTTTAAAAAGTGTTCTTTGGAATAGAGGTATGACTTCATAGTAGCAAGCTTTGTAGAGGTCCTGAGTTTGATCCTCTGCACTTGAATATATATATATATATATATATATATATATATATATATATATATATGACATATATATATATTATATATATATTATATATATATATATGACATCATCAAGAAATAAAATGTTATCCAGGAATGATACTGGTACTCTGTATTCTCAGCACTTGGAAGGGTGAGGTAGGAAGATGATCACAATGTAGAGGCCAGCCTCTAGATGTAAGTTTCACGCCAGCCTCTGCTATATTGTGTAACGTCTCAAAAATGCACAAGAAAAATGAAAAGGGCTGGTGCAGTGTTTCTTTTTGCTGTCTATTATTAATTCTTTTGTCTCGTGTTCTGTATTGTTTCTGAAGCCATGGGAATAAGGAAGAATTCTCCTGCAGAGGAATACAGCTTGCTGTGGATTGGTTTCTAGATAAAGGCCATAAAGATATCACTGTATTTGTACCAGCCTGGAGAAAGGAGCAATCCCGCCCTGATGCACCAATTACAGGTACTATTTCAAATTAAAAAAAAAAACCAAACTTTTCCTAAAGGGTCAAAGATGAAAAGATAGTTTTGACAAAGGCAGATGGTTTCAATTTAGATGATTGCTTTTCTAAGTGAAATATGCTTAAAATGTCTTTTAGTAAGTGTATTTTTCATAAAGTGATCCACTATGAATCCATCCTTGTTTTGTGGTGATAGTTAAAAAACTTCAATTTACAACACCATAAAGCACATAAGTGGAAAAATGAACTGAACATTATTTTTATGGAAATGGTGAAGCATACCTGAAATCCCAATACTCAATAGGCTGCAGCAGAAGGATGATGAGCTTGAGGCTGACCTGTGCCATATAGTGAGTACCAAGGCAGCCTGTTTGATTGATCATAGATTTCAGACAATATCAAATAAATATGGTTACCAATATGACTGACTTTTGCAAGAAACTAAAGTCTACATGATATATAGGCAATCTTACTTTGTCTCAAAGAAACAATTAGGGCGTTCAAATTAGGAGTAACAGAGAGGAGAAAACAACCAAGACAGCAAGAACCAGTCTGTGTCCGAAGCAATGAAAGTTTGGAACCTAGAGATGATCACACTTTTTAAATCTCCACAAAAAAATGTTTTCATTTTGTTCCTTTCACGTAAGAAATAATAGAGAATAACAATGAATACACACACTTAATTGGATTATATTTGTCTTTATATTAGTGAAATTCTAAAATGAATTTTTAAATATTTATTTATGGAAAAAAGAGCTCAGGAACATAAAGGTGCCTAAATTCCACAAGAATCATGTTGTGAACCCCGTGCAGACAGCATAGTCTCTACATTGCCAGTACACGTAGAACATGCTCTGTATAGCACTGAAGAACATACAGATACCTGTATGTTTACCATCTCTCTCCCAAAGTTACTACTCAGACAGTCCAGTGGGTTAGTTCTGTGGAGAGCTGTCTTCATCTGCAGAGCAGAAAGCTCCAGAGTAGATCTCAGTATTGGTCAAGCCCAGTAAGTAAGTTTTGTCTCCTAAACAGTTGGGTCCAAAATGGCCAGCAAGAGGGCTCACCAGGTAAAGGCACTTGCTGCCAAGTCTGACAAGCTGAGTTTAATCCCTGGGAACAGAAGAGTGGAAAAAGAACTAACTCCAACAAGTTTCCCTTTGACGCCTTCACACGTCATAGTACACACACACACACACACACACACACACACACACACACACACACACACACACACACGGACACGGACACGGACACAGACACATATCTTTTTAAAGGAAGAAGAAAGTCACTACTTGAATGCCATAGATTGTTGTCCCACCTTAGTTTTCTCCTTCTGTTGGGTAAAAGTAAAAAATGAAAGTCTTCATGAGTGATGGCTTAATATCCTGACAGACACAGCCTTTGCTATTTGTGAACCTAAACAGCCATGAAGCTAGGCTAGGGATAAGGATATGGAGCCGTGGTAGGGCACTTGCCTACTGTGCTCTTGATTCTGGATTTCAACCCCATCACCATGGGAAAGAAAAATCCTATGCTTCAGACAAAAGGCAAGACAAATATCAAGAATGCCAGGGTTGAGTGTGTTGGTACTCACTCATCTGTTATCGCTGCTCTTGGGACATTGATATAGAAGAATCTGAAGTCCCAGGCTAGCCTGGACTACAGAGAAATTCTCTGTCTCAAACAAACAAAAAGAATGTTAGATCAAATGTTAGTTCTTACTCTTTGTGGTAGTTTTTAAAAATTAAGTGTGTCTGAATCTAGGTGTGATTTTTGGTTTTGTTTTGTTTTTTTTTTTTTTTCATTTTTCATTTACCACTATAGTCTGAAAGAGAAGATGACTTATCTAAGGTCACAATTCTATTTGATGTCACAGCCAGAAAAGTAGCACACTTGTTCTCCAAGTACAAATAAAAGATTTATCTAGTACTAACTTTTGTTTTGGTAATATTGGGATAATGTGGTAAATTTCCAAAGATGATTTCTACTGTGTGGCATAAACATATTTTGATAGATCAAGATATTCTACGTAAACTGGAGAAGGAAAAGATTCTCGTCTTCACACCATCCCGAAGGGTCCAAGGCAGAAGGGTGGTCTGCTATGATGACCGATTCATAGTCAAATTGGCTTTTGATTCTGATGGCATCATTGTGTCCAATGATAACTACCGAGACCTTCAAGTTGAAAAGCCAGAATGGAAGAAGTTTATAGAGGAGCGGTTGCTGATGTATTCTTTTGTGAATGATAAGTGAGTTTCTTTCTAGTAAGCTCTAAATGGTTAAATACAAATTACTACTAGTAATGTATTATATCTCAATAAACATATACTGAGCACTTATTGTATACCATGGATTATGCTGGTTGCTACAAAAAGAAAAGACTGACTAGGAAGCAGGAGTCACCATCAAGGGGCTTAAAGTATATGAGAAGAAAGGTTAGAAATAGGGGATAGAAAAAATAATGACACGGTGTTAAAAGTTGCTTTATCTTTTGAAAGGAACTTCACAGAATAAAGAGGGCTACTAAGTAAGACATGTGAAAAGAACACTGAATAAATCTCTGAAGAGATGAAAATGGCTAGGGTACTGGGCAAAGCTAACATTCATGGCAGCCTGACTGGTACATACAGTCCATGAAAGAATGATGCACAAGGAACTAATCCTTTCTGTGAGATCAAGTAGAAACAAAGGGAAGAAATACTGTCTTGGGAGGTAGAAAGTACAATTAGAAAGCTATGGCTATAGTGCAGCAAAGGGAGAAGGAAGACCTGAACTCATAAAATGTAGTAATGACAGAAGGAAACACAGTTACCTCTTGTTGGCTTGCTTTCAGATTTATGCCTCCAGATGATCCTTTAGGACGCCATGGTCCAAGCCTTGAGAATTTCTTAAGAAAGAGACCTGTTGTTCCTGAACATAAAAAGCAACCATGTCCTTATGGTGAGTACTTCTGGACAGAATTAAGTTCTGCATGAAGGGAAACATATGGATTCTTTGAATACTTCTCCTTTGAAGATTTCTCTTTCAGGCGAGAAATCTTGGCTTGCCCACTGTGTGCATGGAAATCTGTGTCTTTATGTACTCTCAGTTAGGGTACATAAAGAAACATCTTAGAAACCGCATGAGGAAAAGGCAGCTAGAATTGAAGGGGAGATTAGTTGTCACTTGTTAACATACCAAGTTGTCACATGTGAAAATGTTCTTTAGATGCCTAAGTCCTGAGTGATGTTACTAGGAGTAAGGGCAAGCAGAAACTAGATAGCCTATAGAAGCAAAAGGGTCAGTTTCAGAGGGTTGACCCTAAACAAGATCATGTTTCTCAGGCAGGTGACTATACCTTCTGTCAATTAATTATACCATTTTTTCTTCTGATTTGCACTGTGGTTACCTCCAAATTTCATTTTCATTTGTATTTCTAAAATATGTTTTTTTTTTCTTGTGGCCTTACCAAAATCCCCTGATACAATGCTTTTGAGCCAGCCTAACAGTGCAGCATGAACTGTGTGGTCTGAGGCTGTTTAGGATGCTTTGCGTTTGTTGAGTAATCACTTGTTGAGGGGCGCATTTTTGTTTTTGTTGTCTGCGACTCTTGTTCGAATCAAGAGTATTTTCATGCGCGTTGGCTCATTTCATCTTTACAAGAATCCTGTAATATAGACATGGTTATGGATATTGTTCCCCAAAGAGGAAAATGAGCCTTAGAAAATGGTCACTCATCCGGGTCCCACAGCCAGTAAAGTACATAGCTGCATTTGAAACATAGTTCTCATTGTGCTCTTCACACCACATCATTCTGCTTTCGGTCCCTCTAGGCTGCCTCAACATACAGATTATGCCTAAGAAAAGTTGTCCATCACCAGAAAACTAAGGCTAGTCAACTGCTCAGCTCTTAGCTCTTACACTGCAATTCCCTCCGAAGCTTTCCACTCTCCCTCTCCCCTCACAGTATGTGGTGACTCGTTGGTGTTGTCTGTCACTCATCTTTATGGAGTTAATTTTCTGCCTTAACTGTGAACAGTATAACTCTAACCTGTGGGACCAGAATGTTAGGACAATTTCTGGCACAGAGGGTTACACCACTATGAGAGAGAGTCTTACCCCAAGGCATTATTTTTTTTTCAGGCAAAAAATGCACCTACGGCCACAAGTGCAAATACTATCATCCAGAGAGGGCCAACCAACCCCAGCGTTCGGTGGCTGATGAGCTCCGCATCAGTGCCAAACTGTCCACAGTGAAAATAATGAGCGAAGACACCCTGGCTAAGTGTGGCACAGGGATGTCTACTGCCAAAGGTGAGATAACCTCAGAGGTCAAACGTGTGGCCTCCAAGCGCCAATCAGATCCCAGCATCCGGTCTGTGGCTGCCGAACCTGAAGAGTGGCTGCCCATTGCTCGTAAACCTGAGGCCAGTTCTGTTCCTTCACTTGTGACTGCTTTAAGTGTCCCTACCATACCTCCCCCCAAAAGCCATGCAGTGGGTGCACTCAACACCCGTTCAGCCAGCAGCCCAGTGCCAGGGTCCTCCCATTTTCCCCATCAAAAGGCCTCTTTGGAGCACATGGTCAGCATGCAATACCCCCCTATCCTGGTTACCAACAGCCATGGCACCCCTATTAACTATACTGAGCAATACCCAAAGTTTGAGACCATGGGGGACCATGACTACTATTCAGTGTTAAGTGACTTCTCCAAAGTGAGCATCAACAGCATGCATAATCATGAGTACTATATGGCTGAAGCAAACCAGGGGGTATATGTTCGGAATCCCAGCCTATGTACTGACAGTCACATGAGCCATACCAGGAATGACAACTACTCCTCTTACAACAACTTGTACTTGGCTGTAGCTGATGCCCATCCTGAAGGCACTTTGAAGCTGCATCGCTCAGCATCTCACAACCACCTTCAGCCGTTTTCCCATGGTTACCATGAAGCCTTAGCGAGAGTGCAAAGTTACGGTTCAGAAGATTCCAAGCAAGCACCCCACAAGCAGTCAGTCCCTCACTTAGCTATGCATGCCCAGAACCCAGCAACTGGAGCACACTCTAGCTGTTCTGGAGACTACACCATGCCTCCCAATGTCCATCCTATGGGGCCCTCCCAGCCAGGCCGTGCTCTGGTGATGACTCGAATGGACAGCATTTCTGACTCCCGCCTCTATGACAGTAACCCCATGAGGCAAAGGCGGCCTCCTCTGTGCAGGGAACAGCATGCTAGCTGGGACCCACTGCCCCGTGCAGCTGACTCCTATGGATACCACTCCTATCCCTTAGGTAATGGTCTCATGCAACCATGTTACGAACCAGTCATGGTAAGGAGCATGCCTGAAAAAATGGAGCAACTTTGGAGGAATCCTTGGGTTGGAATGTGCAATGATGCCAGGGAGCATGTGATACCCGAGGACCAATATCAGACATACAAGAACCTCTGCAACATCTTCCCTTCTAATGTTGTTCTTGCAGTGATGGAGAAGAATCCCCACACAGCAGATGCTCAGCAACTGGCAGCCTTGATTGTTGCCAAGCTTAGGTCCGCACGTTGACATAAGACTTACTCCTTTACATAAATATGAATAGTAATAATACATGATACTATAATTCTAATAAGTAATAATTTGTGTTATACTTTTAAAATTACAGAGTGTTTCTATCATTTTAGCACATAACAACTCTGTGAGGTAGATCTTGGGACCATCTAATTTTATAGAGAAGGAAACTGAAGTTTGACGAGATTAGCTGACCTGCCAAGGTCACACTTCGAGTAAATGACCAAGTCAAGACACAAACCGAAGTTCTCTGGCCTAATGTCCCATGCCCTTTCCCACTGAAGTGTGGAGATAATGGAGGACAAAATCCAGGCTTTGCCTAAATGCAAGAAACCCCAAGGGATTTCATTACCATTGTTTTCTTTTTTAGTTTTTCTTTTCTTTTTTTTAGACAGGGTCTTTCCTTGTATCACAGGCTTTCCTGGAACTTGATATGTTGACCAGGCTGGCCTTAAACACACAGAGATCCATATGCCTCTGCCTGCAGAGTGCCAGGATTGAAGGCGTGTGCCACCACATCCAGCTACCAGTGTTTTCTTAGTCACACATTCCATATTATAAAGTATGAATCATCTGTCCAATTTAGAGAGCCAATACACAAGGATCAGATTGTATTGTGAATTAACCTTTTAAGGATTTTATAATAGAGATATTTAAAACTAAAAGTAAACACAGATTTTAATTGCATGAGTATCTGATCATTCAATATCTTTAGCCAAGTATAGGGTCACATTGAAGCTTCTAGAGATATAGTTGAACCCTCCTCTTAGCAATTCTACTGCATGTATGAATTTATATATTTGGTTTGAGATGTGTTTGTATCTCTGGTATCAACTTTTTTATTGTGATAATAAGACGGCAAGCTCTATACAGTCTATAGTTTACACCTGTATAGATCACAAATACAACTTGATGATTTTGTCACATTTTACAGTTTCAGTTAGAATCAAAACTGAAATCACATGCCAACATTTAAACTTTGCTTTCTTAAGCACCAGAGTAAAGCAGCTGTATTTCCTTTACATATTTTACTTGACCACATTTATTAACCATTCTTAGCTTTCAAGTCTTTTCACCTTAGCAAATTAGGGGTCAGGCTGAAGCTTTCTATAGCTGAGGTACTCTTGAAGCGCATATTCAACATTTAGTATGTATATGATACACAAGTGCTAAAGATCTGGACCAGGACCAAGGGACTTTCTACCAGAATCTACTTCCCTTATCCCAGGAGGGATGGCATTTAGTGATAACTACCAAGTTGGAACTTCTGACCAATTCAACATTACAGGACAAAGTGTAGTAAAAGAGAGTGCATAGCCATGTATGACCACTCTCTCCTGTTGTCCACTGTTTGAGCAATAAGATCAGTCATTGGTAGAGCAGAATGCCTTTAGGAACCAAAACCAGGGTATTTATTTTCTAGGTTGCAAAAGAGCAGCTTCCCAAGGGGAAGTGCTTTGATCTGCACTTCAAATCCATGCAGAGGGTGCACTGGGGGTAGATAATTCTGAGCTGCATTATTAAGGAGGGTATGACTTTTGCATCAGGCAGCACCATTTGCACAATTTGAATCTTCCTCTGCATAGAATCATTTGTAGCTACATGCCTCTCCAAGAGGTCTTTATTGTTTTAAGATGCACTAAACGAGCCCTCCTTTCTGAATCCGTTGTATATTTCAACATTTTGAACGATGACCAGCTCGCAATTTCCGAGGCTGGAACTTACTAACTTCTACAGTCCTTTTTCATGAGAGTTGAGAAGGCCTGGCCTTGGCCTTTTGTTTCTTCATGAGAAGGTGTAATACTGCCTATAAATGTTTCTTACTGTGAAACACTCTGAATGTGAGACTGTAGTCAGGGTTGTTTCTGGTAGTTTGAATAATGGCTTATATGCTGCTTCCCAGCTTTCTCTCTGTGAAAGTTGACGAATAGTACATCTTAAACAACAATCACTTAGCCACAACTTTACATTTATCTCCTCCTACCTGCTAACTCTTCCATTCCCCAGGATACTGATAACATGTTACAATATGTTCTATCAGGTAGGTCCACACAAACTGACAATTGTCACTGCAGTGCTTCCTGTCTAACCCAAGCGTCAGGATACCTTGAATTTCTTGGCCCTTCTAAATCTGCCCCTTGACTAAATCAGGGTATTTGACAATGTCAGATTATTCGGATGCCTTTGTACCAATCAGTTCATATACCTACCAATGACACTGCAGTGTCCATTAGCTTCCCAGTTTACAGGGAAACACAGGGTTCAACTTGTCAGCTGCAATTCATTGGGAATATGTTCATGTTTAAAATGTGAAAGAATTGTAAGCTCCTCCCAGTAGGGGGAATTTATTGAGATAGCATATGTATTTTTTACTTTCTAAGAAAGGATTGCCATTCTTCTCTCCTTGTAAAATGTGTATGAACCAAAGCAGCTAAGAGCAATGCCTCAAATAACCAGAAATGACCTTTTGTTGATACAAATTGTATCTCTTTTCTCCTGATTGTATAGAAACAAATATACAAAACTCATCTTAAACTATGTTTAGTAATTAATTTTCACCATATTTGTGGCACTGTGTGTCACAGGAAAGTAGCCCGGGGGTAACGAGGGAGCTTTTATTTCCAAAGGGCAGTAGTAGTTTATAGACAAATACAGTTTTCAAGGCCTCTTTATTGTTAGATGAACAACTATTGTGTGTACAATCTGCAACATTGTGATTCTCTTTAGCCTATTAAATTTAATATGTCCTTATAAAGGGGATTTTTATAAAGTGTTGATAGTAATAAACCATATGTAAGAATCTTTAATGGAGCTGTATAATTATGAATGCATAAATCCAGTGTGGTTCTTACATTAGAGAAACATTTTTTATACCAAGATCTGCACACTTCTTGACGTTTCCATTTTGTCTATAATTATAAAAAAGCAATCAAAGAAGAGCATTGAGACCTCATTAGCACCCTTCATGGGGCTAAGTGTGTGTCCTTCCAGATACTTACCTCCAAGTACACAGCAGGGGTTAAGGCACAGTGTTCCGTGTGGTTTTCGAGAAGCAGCGGATTCTGTAAGAGGTGCTTTGTCATTTGAATTCCTTCACTGATTTTCTGACCTCATAGCAAACTTGTGCCTGTTCAGGCCTTAGACTTTGTAGATTTTCTGATTTTCGTTTTCTTGTTGTGACCTTATTATTGTTGTTGCTTTCATTTCCACCTAAAGGAGAAATGTGACTCTGGAGGGACATGGTCAATCCAGGGCACCCTTTCTATAAAACAGCTCAAAGAAAAAGGAGCCTTTTCAAAGGTAACATGGAACTACTGAACTCAAATAAGGTACCAGGTGTGGAAGGGAAAATGGCAGATTACTTATCAAAATGGTCTGTAAAACTTTTTGTCTAAGTAATGAAGCATATAGCATGATTTTTCTCCCCCATCTTAATATCTCAACTCCTTCTAGTTTCCAAGAGACTACTTCTCCACAATCTGCTTTTTTTTCATTTTGAAACAAATAACCTTTATAAAATAATTCAGTCATTCCTATCTATTGCTCTTTGTTCCAGTTTCCTTCTAACATGGAACAGTTCCTTCCGAAGAGGCTCTCAGTTAACATTCTGTCTGTGCTCTAAGCGTGCAGTTTGGAGGGCCGACAATTTCAATGGTTTGTTTTGCTCTGTAAACCAGGTTTGGATTTGCACAGGGAAAATAATGCCAACTTGTCCAAAGAGCCCCCCTCTCAGGTCTTCTCCTAACCTTTCTTTTCTTCCTCCTAGTTTGCTTCTCTTCAGGTATGAAACTGAGGAGTGCACAATCTTCAGCTGACCAAAATGGCACTAGTGTTAGTTTTCACTGGAAACAAAACCAGTTATCTCTAGACCTTGCTTGTCTAAAGTAGTCAATGCCTCTGTGAAGACTCTGCACATTTGATATCTACTGTATTATAGCTAGCTATACACATAGGCAGATTGACTATTTTTTAGTCCTGGTTTGTGTATCATTGAGCTATAGTAATTTGTTTTACCCATTTGTGGGATTAAACAGTATTGTTTAATGGTTGTAAACTTTTTATAAAACCACTTTGGGTTTCTTATTTGACCCAAATATAATGTAAGTCTCAATGACAAAATACAGAGCCAAGCTGAGGTGAGTGAAAATACAGCCAGCCCTTCTCCAGTTTTGTCTGCCCCTAGGATGCATGTGCAATGCTTTATACAATATGCTCACTAGCATGAATGTATTTACAACTTCTTCATGAGGTTTTTATTTGTTTCACTTCTAATTGTGATGCAAATGCTGTATTGTTGACAATGACCTGTAAACCCATTTCTTGCATAAACCATTTGTCTACTAGTCACTAATGGCTCTTTCTTTACGAACAAGAAAAGTCAGTGCACACACACTCCAATTTGTTCCTGTAATATTAAACACGTGTCCTTTCAACTTGCATTGTTAAATTGGATACAGATCCCCATCCCTTCCTCCCAGAAGGCATCTGAAATTTACCAAAATCATCTGATTTTTTTGTGTTTGCTTCTTATGGTTCTATGGGTCAAACCCAATCTTACAAACTCTAGGTAAGTATTCTAGCACTGAACTACATCCTCAGTCCTTAGTGTGATAAGAAAGAGCTTTGTTGGCTGGCCGTTGGTGGTGCATGCCAGCACTCGGGAGGCAGAGGCAGGCGGATCTCTGTGAGTTCGAGACCAGCCTGGTCTCCAGAGCAAGTGCCAGGATAAGCTCCAAAGCTACATAGAGAAACCCTGTCTCAAAAAACCAAAAAGAAAAAAAAAAGAAAGAGCTTTTTTTATATACCCCAGACTGGCTTTGAACTTTACACCGCAGACACAATTTATGTACGACCATAACCTCTCAGGTCTTCCGATTTTACCTTTCAATTACTGGGACTACAGGTGTGCTTGGGAAAAGAATTTTCTTGTTCTTTTCTGAGGAAGGTTTGTGTGTAGCCACTAGTCACATATATAAAACATGATATGCTTCAGAAAAACAATTCATTCAGTAAACATTTATTGATGGCTTATCATGTATCAGGCACTGTTTTATATTTACAGGAGCTGGCACCCTATGTGGAATTTTCATTTTAAGTGGGTTACCAATATTTATTTCCCTTTTTCAGATAACATTTGTGTTTGTGTACACACAAGTGTCATACATAGTAGATGTGTACAGCACATGCACATGTGTGAGAGCATACACCTGTGTGCACAGATGTGGAGGCCAGGAAACCTCAAGTGTTTTCCATTATTGTTCTCCACCTCACTGCCTTGAGACAGGATAGCTCAGTGCACTGGAATCACCATTTTGGCTAAGCTGGCTGCCTAGAAAGCTCATGGAGCACAGCTGTCATTTCCTTTAACACTAGAGTTACAGGCATGCACAGCCATGCCTTGTGTTTTATGTAGTTGCTGGGATTTGAACTCAGGTCCTCAAGCATTCTTATCTACTAAGTCATCTCCCCAGATCTTAAAAAGCATTTTCTAATCTATCCTGTTATATATGATCTAAGTTTCTGAGGTAAATATCCAGCAGATTAAGGAAATGGCATGATTTGCCCAAGATTGGGAAATTGATCCAATCAAGTAGTGGGGCATGGGCATACCTGAAACCTGTGTCATTAGGCAGCTTTTTCCTGTCTCCCAGTACATCTCAAACTCTATTTTGCATCAAAATATTCTGATCTAATCAAAACCATAGAGTGTGGCCTATTCTTCAACATTTGATTCACATCAGGAATGGGGTCTAATAATCTGGATCCATAATGATCCCAGATGATGTTCAGGAAAACACTTGATCTACACCAACCTAACAACCACTCTCTCTGTATCTCAATGCACTTTAAGGAGAGGGGACTAGTTTAGAGGCCTAAGAAATGTCTTAAAAGAAAAATGGGTTAAAAAAGTGTATGTACATAAATTGAGGAGGGGGGGGGGACACAGACCAAACAACTATTACTTCCAAACTAGCAGAAAATCTAATTTTTAAAAACCAGTATCATGTAAGGTCCCAAAACATACACAGTAAAGTGAGAGCTACTCTGATGTAGACTTAAGACTACCATGAATATGTATCCTTAGACCAGGGAATATGTATCCACACATTTACAAGTCCCTTCTCCACGTTTAATCTAGAAGTTTCTTGATGATCTTTCAGGCTTTGACTTAGATCTAGTATGTTAGGAAACCTTTAGCCCTTGAGGAGAGAGAGAGCACCATTGGAAAAAAATAACACCTTTGTATTAACCAATGCACAAGCCTGCTTTATCAACACCTGTTTGGTTACATGGAAAAGTCTGTTGTGCTGCTGGACTCATGGAATGCTTTTGAGTATAACAAAAACTAGACTAGCTCCCTTGAAAAGCAATATATCGGATCAACATTTACACATACACACACATATATCAATATATATGTACATATATACATAAATACACATACACTATATATATGAAGTTTGGTGATGAAAACACTTGTCTACCATGCCTGAGGCTCTGGGTACTACCCTCAGCTTGGAGTGGCTTGGGGGCAGGTAGGGCACAGAACAACTTGACTGGATTCAGTAACAGCATTTCAACATTTCTTAGAACTACTTACAGAAACCTCTCCTCTTAAGGTCCTTGGAAGAGGTCTAAGTAACTCTGACCTTCCTCACCAGGCAACTAAGGTCTGATACAGGATAGGCACTATGAGATAAGATGACCAAAAATTGGGTGACCATAGGACAGGGGCTGATCTCACTAAGATATTTCTTAAAGCTCTATGGCCACTGCAGAAGTAAGTATACTGTATCTTTTCCAGGCCAAAATGACAGAGAAATGACAAAGTATAACATATTCCCAGCTTTCAATTCCTGTTTGTTGATCCCTAAAGGAAAAACTGTATCCTCCTCCCACTCCTTGATACCTCCCGTCCCCACAAAGCCCCATGGCCCGGTTCTTTACTGGGCTCTATAGCCAGCTATGCCTCTTTTCTGGACCCTGATGCTTTCATGTAGGCTTGCCCACATTACAGGGGAAGAATGCAGAGATAAGTTTAAGGAGCCAGGCAGAAGGTATGCCGACAGTCTAGCTAGGAAAGCAATTAGAACTGGTATACTTAATAGGCCCCAGGCTCCAACAAAAGCCTTGTTACCATCTCCCCATTTATAAAATAGTCACAAAGTAAAGGGAGAATTGCACTGGTCTATCTCAGAAGACATATTCCCCGTCTCACAAACACCATGACAAAAATCTGTTTATTATTTTTCAAAACACAACAGAAAATCTGGGAGGAAGAATTCAAATTTCCACTGTGGTGGAAAGCTGAATTGACGGGGCTGATCTGAAGGGCTGATCTGAACTGTCTCCCAGGTTGTCCAGTTTGTACCATGGATGGACTCTGGACTGAGCTGTGATTATAGTGGCGCTGCAAGGACACTTGCATCAGGACAGCCATCAGAATAGCTGCAAGCCAGCTTTGAGCCCATGCAGTTGTCCCTGACTCCAGAGAAGGCCTTCCAAGTTGCCACCGCTGTTGCTGCTGCTGCTGCTAGAGTTGTTACTGCCTCCACAACAACTTAGGTTCAGAGTGCTGCAGAGAAAATAGGCAGTCAGTCAGGGAAAGGGGCAGCTCTAAATTCTGAAGGAGCTAAGGGAACTTGCCTTGTGTGTGCCTGTCTTTATAAAGAAGAGACAGGAGCTACCCTGACAAATGATTTCAGGTGACAACCAGGGGTGGCTCTGCCCCCGAAGGAATGAAAGAGTACTTCTCAAATGAAGCATTAAGCAGAACTGCAGTACAGAAACTAGGTTAAATCCCATGTAGAGCTGTACTGTTTAAAGGATAGAGGTCCTACACTTCAGCCCCAGGAAGATAGAACGGCTGCCTCAGTAGGGCCTCTTTCCAAGGTCCTAGAACTTAGGACCCAAAGGAACTGGACTGGATCCCTTGCACATCTAATAGCTAGTTAAGGGGCTCAATATGTGGTTTGGGATATAGAATTAATGTGTCTGAGGTACACAACTACCCTTTGTCTCCCTAACCTAGCTCAAAAACACTCTTGAGTTCCTGCTTCCTATAGATCACAGGGCCTTCCAGCTAGATGAGGTGCCATCTAGCTGAGATCTAAGCTATCAGCCTTCACTCAGGCAGATCTATAGTTATACTACTGTAGTTGAAAAAATTCATAGAGATTAACTAGCCCCACACATTCCCATCACTCACAACTTTACAGACAAGGAAATAGGTCCACAGTCGAGTAAGAAAGGATCTGGCCAAAGTCAAATAGCCAAATCAAGGGTGAAGCCAAGCAAATAAGTAAGGGTGGGCATTTCTTGTACCAACTGCTAATGGAAGAGGGCTATGAAGCTGGGCCAAGTCAACAGCTTCTACCAGCCCACACGTCCCTCTTTATACCCTGGCACTCACTGGGCCAACCTTTCCTAGGGCCAGGTTAGTTGGAAGAGAAGAGGGCTTCTTACAATTCATTCATGTGCTTCTGGGGCACTTGGGTTCTAAGCCCTCTCCCAGAATGCCCAAGTGAAGGGGACTTCAAGTCATCTCCTGGGGAATAAGCAAGCAGAACAGGAATGGACTCTCAATTCCAATGGCCTACAGACAAAATGCATAGAGACACTTGCATACAAACTGGACTCCATCTGGAAGGGGTGTCAAATCATCTGTATGGCTACCTCACTGGTTCTCTAGACTAGGGTAAAGGCACACTAACAGGGGCACAGCCACTGACTTATCTGCCCCACTTTGTTTCTTCTTCATCCATCAGGTGACAGTCAAAGGGCTGAGAAATCCCCCTGCCATAGGTACTCACCAATTCCTGGACTTTGGGGGTTCTAGTCGATGCTCTAGTACAGGTTGGTCCAAAAGATACATGGTGTCATAATTATCCAACACAAGTTCTGCTGGGTCGTCAGTCTGACCTGGTATTCGGCCTATAGGGAATGTACCCCATCGCACATCTTCTGTAGAACGAAGAGAGATGGCAAGAGTGAACTTGTGAAAAGGCAAAACAATACTCAAGATTCCATCTTACACAGTCAGAATGGCAGTCATTACAAAAACATGTAACAATAAATGCTGACAAGGATATGGTAAGAATACACTGCTGGTGGTAATGTAAAACAGTCCAGCCAAGGTGGAAGTCAGGATAAGGGTTCCTCAAAACAAAAACAAGCAGCTGGGCGTTGGTGGTACACGCCTTTAATCCCAGCATTCGGGAGGCAGAGGCAGGCAGATCTCTGTGAGTTCAAGGCCAGCCTGGTCTCCAGAGCGAGTGCCAGGATAGGCTCCAACGCTACACAGAGAAACCCTGTCTCGAAAAACCAAAAAAAAAAAAAAAAAAAACCCAAACACCAAAAATCAAACCAAAACAAACAGTAATAGAGTACAGTATTTACCCAAAGGACTTCAAAATGAATGTATCACAGAGATATTTGCAAACCAGTGCTTATTACAGCATTATTCACAGTAGATAAACCCTGGAACCAAACTAGGTGTTCAAGAACAGAGGAGTGAATAAAGAAAAGGTGATGTATAAAATCAAGGTGTTTTTCTGCTCTAAAGAACTGTCATGTTTGAAAGAAAATGGATGCAGTTCCAGAAAACTGTATTAAGTGAACCAATCTCAGAAAGACATGCTTTCTCTCATTTGCGGTTTCTAAATCTTATGTAGTTACAGAAAATAATGGACTATATGCCTGACATTAAAGTACACATTCTATCTGTCTAAAGAAAGGAGGCGAACTAATGAAGAGGAGAACAAAATGAGGATAGGGAGGTATGGTGGGGAATATGTTTAATGTACAATGAGTACTTTCATGAAAATTTAAAAGATTAATTTAAAATATCAAATAAAAATATTTACAGAAAAAAAAGTGGGCTGATGAGCTGGATTTCCTACTGGTACATACAGGCCCACCCCATATCTACCTACCCAGCCCTCTTAGCCAATTCAGCATGGGCTTTCCACATATCCCTAGGCTCTCTGTCTTCACTGTTACCACTTCTCAAGAATACCCCTCTGTACATCCTAGCACTTTCTAACTCTTACCCCCATGTGCTTCCACTCTGCACACATACACATAGCTACAGACATTTTTGTTCCTTTTTACATGCTTCTCAGGTAGATCACCACATAAACAAAGACATCTTCAGATGGGGCATTAACTAGCAGAAATCTCAGAATTCTCACAGCGCTCTCTCTCTCTCTGTCTCTGTCTCTGTCTCTGTCTCTCTCTCTCTCTCTCTCCATCAATATGGAGGATTATCTGAGTGATCAAACTTGTTTACACAGCTCTACCCCCCCATGATGTGTTTGAATGCCACAACTCTTCCACACCTGTTTTCATAAGGCAAAGGCAACAGCTCTTCCCATGAGCTCATTCAATAACACCCTGGATTCTATCTTGCTCCTCAGTGGGCCCAGCTTTTTTCCTTCCCTTCGCCAGGCTTTGGCACACAGACCTTGCCCCTGCCTCTGGTTTCCATGTGCATGTGATGTGTACCACTCCATAGTGACTGTCCTACTTGCTTCATGTCTGCCTCCCAATGGAGTCATTCAAAAGACTACCCACAGAGAAGCAGATTCATGCACCTTACTCTCCATCACCAAGCCTCCCCTGCATCCCCTCTGGGCTTCAATCTCATAGACTTGGATGAACACCTAAAATCCCAACCACTCTATATTTTCTTTTGATCTTATCTCCAGTTTCTCTGACTTAATGCCCTGGGTTCCAATACACACAGCAAAAACCAGTTACCACCAGTCAGCCTCCATGTATACACAGAAAGCACTCTTAGTTTAGAGGAAAGCATGGGCCTCGGCTTATCACATTCTTTTGCTCTTACTACCCAAGGCTCAAACACTGTGCTACTTATATGAAACTGTGAACAGTTTGACAGTGGTCCTTGATGCTTATATACTCCAGTTTAAGAGGGAAGCCACTTGCCATCCATGTATCTGGTTGTATAAGGCTTGCCATACACTATCTACATCTTGTTCCTTTCTCATCTATTCTCCAAAGTGAAGGAAATCCTCAAGAGTCAGCCAGCAGAGCACAACGGTATGAAACTAAACTCCATCTACTCAGGAGGCTGAAATAGGGGAATCACTTGAATCCAAAAGAACAACAGCAGTGAAGGCAACACAGGGAGACTTCCACCTCAAAAAGAGTTAAAGCTGAGGGTAGGGGACATGCACTCAGAAGGATCTCAAGTCTAAGGTTACATTGTGACACTCAATCTTGAGAGGTGGGAGGACAGGCAGAGGAGGGCTAAAAGGAGAGAAGGGGCCAGCCAAGAATGAAGGGAATCAATGACAGAAGAAAGAAAGTGGGTTTCAGGGCTGCTTACCAGGGCTTACTTGCCACGCTGAACCATGCAAAGCCTCTCTTTTCCGGGAAGCAATCCTAGTATTCTCAAAAACATAGGCTCCCTTCATGAAAGAGAAAGGACCCCACTCCATTCTGTCTTCATCGTCATCGTCATCTTCATCATCGTCATCTTCGTCATCATCATCTTCATCCTCATCCACTTCCTCTTCTTCCCCTTCCAAGTCACTTTCCTCTACATCTTCCTCCATCTTATCTTGAAAGACCTTTTGCTCCTCCTCTTCCTCTTCCTCATCCTGCACCTCCTCGTTCTCCTCCTGCTCCTCCCCCTCGTCCTCATTTTCCTCCCCTTGCTTGGCATCCTTAAGGCTGCCTTGGTCCTTCTGTTGAACATTTTCTTCAGACTCACAGTTGGCACCAGACTGTTTTAGGTCCTGATGTAAGGTATCCAATGTGTATGGATTTTTCCCAATGGAAGAGGAAGCTGCGCTTGTCTTTGCTGCATCATTCTCTCCACTCTGAGTATAGATGGAACAGACACGCAGCAGCTTCTCCTGCTCCCCATCTGGCAAGACCTGCCCCATGGCTTTGAAGACTCTACGCAAATGGAGGGATGGAGTAGGGAAAGGTCAAGGTCTCAAGTTATTTCATAGCCTAACACTCTGGGGTTTGAACTTACTCTCTGAACTTCCCACCTGCCTCTGAAAGGCAGCACAACAGAACAGAGAGAATGCAAAACAGGACCATGTATGCTAGTCTAGCTCTCTGGTACATCTCTATGCTTTACTTCTAGTCTCATTGAAATACAGACAATAACAGAATCTAATTTTGAGGGCTCTTGGGAGGAGGAAATAAGAAAGTTCACCTAGAATGGCTGGCAGAGTGTCTGGCACCCAGTGACAGGCAATGAGTGATAGCTCCTAGTCTGCACTGAAACACTACATAAATATATAAACTAGCCTAAATAGGCATACGGGGCTGGAGTCAGAATGCGAGAACACTCTCTCCTTTGGGCCTAACCGAGAAATCTGTCCTGAGGTCCAAGGATATGGTGAGGAGGGTGCTGGGCCTCTTCTGCATGGAACACAATGTGTGATTCCTTATGGGAACAGCTACAGCCCAGCCTGGAATGGAGGGAAAGAAAGAAAACAGCAGCAGTTGACGAGACAAAGCCAATGTGGAAGGGAGGCCTGATGAGCACTATGAGCTGACTGTGCGTGCTAGAGGAGCTAGGGGGAAGCAGAAAGTACAAGGAGGGAGCAGAGCCTGGGGAGGGCTTCATGTAGGCGAGGCCCAGGTGGCCCAGGGACAAGAGGGAGCACACTGCCTGTGGCCAGGATAGCCTGGCTGGAGGGCAAGGCCTGTGCTGGGGAGCTGTGGGAAGAAAAGAAAGCTGGGAAGGGAAGTGGGTGCATCACAGGGCGGGCCACCTGCCAACTCTGAGGACAGGTCCAAGTTTGCCATTTCTGAAGATCACCATGTTAACCACATGGAGGATGGCCAGGCCAGGGCAGCCTAGAGGCAGGAAGACCAGGGAGGCACCTGTTTTCACAATTCAAAACAGTGGGTTAGGGAGGACCTAGGGTACTGTTGGTAGACACGACAGGGAGGAAGCTGTAAAGGACAGACACACAAAGAGCACAGCTTGGTGACCAACGGGAAGGGTCCAACAGAGGAGAATTCAACAAGATGATACTGTGCACACAACAGACGCTGCTAACGACAAACCCACTGACAAATACAGAGCTGCTGGGGAGGATGATGAGCACACCTCACAGAGCCTGGCCCCTGAGAGGTAGCCACTGGCACTGTGGGACACACAGCAGGATGGAGGGATGGGGCACGTCCTTCTAGAAGTGTAGTGTGACTATGCATGTTTCCCAGAGGTAGCACAAGCAGCGCATGCAGACTGGTCACATATAGCCGGCCACTGGTCTCTGGGGACAGGGCTGGGATCTACTGACTGGACTGGGGCTCCCTGTTGGCAGGACTCATTTCATATTGCAAGAGGACACTGGTTGAAACTGAATCAATCGCCTGGCTGGGGGAAGCTCCTGAATTGCTTACAACTTTATGTGAGGAGAGGCCAGGAAGAAACCCTACCCTCTCACTGTCGTCCATTAGTGGGATTAATAATAAATATCCCCAGGCACTTGGTGTTGGCAAGATGCCTTGTCACTGCTGCTTATTACCCATCCGCTCTCCCTAGCTCTAGCCTGCCCATTAGGAGCTGTGCTGATAGGAATCATAGAATGCACCTTTCTGCCTGTCATAGCCTGGGACTGAGGTCACGGGTTTAGGTAGAAAGAAAGCCAAGTTTAGAATTATAGAATTCAGTCCTTGATTCTCATCCCATTAGCAACAAACCACTGTGACTTTAAGGTACTTCAATCCTCAATTCCGAGATACTTTATCTGTCAAAATATATTATACTTCCACCTCCCAAGATTGTTGTGTCAAATTAAAGGAAATAGCCTCTCGAAAAAAGAAACATGATGCCTGTTACTTATCAGTGGTATCTTATATTTTCTCTGGAAAAAAACAAAAACAGAGTTTTGTATTCACATAGTAACAGGTTTTCTGGCATAGTTCAATCTATGTGGAACATTATGGGAAGCCTCAGACCTAACGGGAGGCTACAGGGATTTTTGGCCCTCACTGCAGCATACCTAGGTGCAACCCCTCTATTTCCCACTCTGTATAATGGGTGATTTGATGTAATATAATTGATTATCTGAGAAAGGTTAGGATCTGTGCACAAGGAATCGTACCCAAGTGAGCCGCTGTTACTGCTGGCATGTGTCGCATTCCTCTGATATGCTTGGGTTGGGAGAAGATCTCTGTGGTCCAGACTTCTCCAAGACCAGCAGCTTCCACTCTGCAGGCACTTAGGATTGGAAAGTACCTTGAAGGCCATCTAATCAAACCTCTCCATTCTGCTCTTTTCAGTCCCTCCCCCAAGTACATACACATCCTACATTCCTTCTACCACTTCTGAAACTTCCTTGATTTTTCTCTTCTTGAAATGCACAAATGCTTCTCCTTTGATGTTCTAGCCTGACTCATCCAGAAGCTGCTGGTTTGCTTCCCCACTTCTTATTCATGTGCCTTATAGTCCAGACCTCACACATCTGTCAACGTGGCTAGACATCTTGGTCTAACCTCTTGAAGTTCTTGCCTTGGCTGAATTTGTCTGTAAGGCCACATTTTTTATTGTATAAATATGACTGCAGCCCAGATGCCACTAAGGGTTCAAGAAAGACTTTTGGATCAAATAGATGGATCAGGAAATCAACCCAGTCTTGGCATCCAGTCTCCCACTTCACTCATTCCTCAGATATTGGGTCAAATCCTATCAACACAAGCACTGTTGGTAAGGAGACAGCAGAGGATATTTCATTCAGTTCATGGGTATTTAGTATGGCCTGCTTGCTGCCTGGATTTATGTGATATGCTGGAGTACAGACAGCCCTTGCAAAGGGCTTAGTCGAGGAGAGGGAAGGAGACATGGGGGGTGGGGGGGAGTAGACACGGCAACATAAATCTCAAATTTGAAAAATATTTAGGAGTCAACAGAGGATAGAGTGTGCTACCACCAAGTGAGATCTGTAACAGTAAAGATCGCTCTGGTATTGCACTGCCCATCCAAAGGCAGATGTTGGATGTGCAGTTGCGTAGAGGAAGCTGAATCGTAGAGGAAAAGGACTGGACTAAGGCTGAGAAGTTTATATGGACCAGGAACAAGCACTGGCATTTCTAGGAGGGTGTGGCATCCAGCATTAATGTAGCAGGTACAGAAATTAACGAGACCTGGTTTGGATAATTAGGTCAAGGCAGCTTTGGGACTGAGCGCCAACAAAAGTGCAGCAGGCTAAGGAGGAAAAGGAGGGAGATAATAAAGACGTTAAGTGAGAACCATCTTTTGGAGACAGGAAAAGAAAATGCCAAGCTGGTAATAAGCAAACAAAAATATGCATGGTCAAAGCAGATGCAGCTTGTGTTATTACTCTTCAAGATGAAAAAACAAAAAACCTCAGACACATTCATAAAGGGTAAGACGCAGCTAAGCAAGGGAGAAACTGGGGTGGGACCCCGACAATGCTGGCAGAAGTGGCTCCAGAGCACAGACAGAAGAATAGGTTTTGATGCAGGGCAAGGCCACCTCAAACTGAGATTGGTGGTGTTGACTGTATAGACAGATCAGCTCCAGAAAACTCAACCTCAGGTTGAGGGAGACCTGGAACATGCCTTCATGTGCCGGAGGAAGCCAGGGTGAAATGGAGAGACTTGAGGTCAATGGTGTCTTTACAACAGTCTAAGACCAGAGAGACAAAGTGGTCAGTAGACAAATGCCCAGACATAGAACTGAAGCCTGACATAAGACTAAAACTTGTAACTCTACAGTGGCAGCAATGAGCAGTATTTTTCTGTTTTTTCAATGCTGTCTTTTTCTCAGGGAGAACTCAGCTGGCTACCCAGGCTGAGGAATGAAAGAAACAAAGCAGGGAAGCCAGTCCCAGCTTGGGAGTTTACAGTGAGACACTGCCGAAGGATCACTAGAACAGAAGGTGCTCAGGAGAAGTGATTAACTACAGACAAGGCTGAGGAAGCAAGAGGAAGGAAAGAAACAGAGGGCTGGAGGTTGGGACACAGATAAAAAGTCAGACAAGACATGGTGGTCACCAAGTAAGACACGGGGATGTCAGCCTTCAGAAGAAAGCCCTGAATAATGGAAATATGCTGCTGTATACAGTGGAGAAGGAAAAGCTCTGGAGTTAAAGAAATGCGGGGGTCAAATGGGGCACTCAAATGAAACAAACCCTGCTCTAGGAAGCAGGAAGACAATGAGGTACTAAAGGTTCCAGGAGAATAAGGAAAGGAGCTTAGGGCCAAGAACTGACAGAGAAGAGGGATAGGAAAACAATCATGGATATTTACAGGAATGAAAATAATACTCCAATTGGCCACACAACCTATAGAGAACTGAGTAAAGGGGACTCACAAGAGATACGGTTACCATGACAGGTAGGTCCAGAAACACAAATATAATTGAGTGTCCGGTTAAACCTTCACTCTGCTAAGAAGGCATCGGGGCTTGCTGAGTAGCTATCGAAGGAGTACTTTGGGGAGCAAATAGAGGAGAGCACTGGGCTTGGAGCCAGAAGACCTGGGTTCAGTAATAAACACCAGCTACCATTTATTGTGCACTTGCTCTATGCAGGCCACCATGCTAAACACTCTCACACCAGACTCAGCTCAGCCAAGTCTTACACTAAATGATCCTGGGCAGCAGCACCCTACCCCTCCCCTTTCCAGATTTAGTTCTCCCATCTGTTACTGGGAGGAAAGGGATACCATGGTAATCACTAAAGAGCCTTCCAATTCAGCCAGTCTAATGCTGTGAGGCGCCGAGGCTTCCAGGGCCATACCCTATGACCAGATGCAATTAAGACTTACAGCTGAAGGAGTTGGGGGCTGGCCCAGCAAGGTGAGCCCAAGCAGGACTCGACCACCTGGGGCCAATCAAGGGAGGCCGAACAGTTGAACAGCCTCCAGCTCTTTCTTGCTTCCCACTGGCTTGCAGAAAACCTCCGAGCATTCCGTCCTGAAAGAAAATAGAGGCTTAAGATAAAGCCAGGTGAGGCCTCCACCCAGTCTTTGACTTCAAAAATTAGACTCAATCCTTCATCCCCCAAAATCTCCACCTGTATTTTCCAACTACTCAAAGTGCCCAGTTCAGGTGGCTCTGAGAAGAAAAAGAGGGAGATTTGTCCACTACTCCCTACAGGACTCTCTTGGGCAACGTTAACCCTTTAACAAGGGAGCTACCCACGTGGTGGTACTTTACAGCAGAGCTGAGGACCCTGGCATATGCTTCTGCTTGTGATGCCTGGGCCTGAGGACTAGGGCTAGTTTTCCTCACCAGTCTTGGTGTTGGCCACGATCAGTTCAACAGTCCATCTAAGGATGTAGGTAGGTCGAATCCCACGGTTCCCCAAGGTAGACATCTCAGAGAACATCCTCTCCAGCAGGGCCTGTGTGAAGGTCTGGGAGTGCAGGCCCCGGAGCAGGGGCTGCCAGAACTGAGAGAATGGCTTTGGCACCAAGACGTCATTCAAGTCGATGTTTTCTGGTTTGTGAGGGATACCCGTTGATGGACGGGAAGGGCAATGGGATCAAGAGCAAGAGAATGAGAGAGCACCAAAGCAAGCCAGCAAGAGGGGGTGGGGAAAAGAGAAGAAAAAATGCACACCAAGAGAAAGAACAGACACACCCAAGTCCCAACAACAAGAATTGCCATTGCAGAACAAGAGGAAAGGAAAGCAGAACAGCAGGGAAAGAGAAACCAGTTAGTATCTGGCAAACAACAACTGATAAAAAACCAAGTACAAAAGAAAAAGAGCTCTGATTCTGACTTCAGCTTTGTCAATAACTCACTGTGTGAATTTGGTTCAGTAACTTCCCCTTTCTTGACCTCAGTCTGACCATCTGTAACATGAGGATGTTGGACTAGATGACCTCTCAAGGCCCTTCCAATGCTGCTGTTCTAGCTCTCTAGCTAGTGGCTAAATCATGTTTAACAAGGCACAATAACAGTGTTAAGAAACCCCTACCCAACCCACCCAAACCCACCTTAACCTGTTCAAGGCCACTTAAAGAAAGTCCCACTACTACACAGCAGCGGGACTGCCTATTCTGTTCAGCCAAAAGGGCTGAGGTTTCAGTCCCACCCCACCCCACACTCCAGCTCACTTCTGGAGTTCCCAAACAAGACACACAGAATCCCAAGACTGCAGTGAACATCCAGGACCCTACCTTCATACTCTATCTGCAAAGCTGCCAACTGCTCGAAAGTGGGAATGAGGAAGCCGTCATCCAGAAAAGCATCCAGCACAGCATTCCTAAAGCAAATTAGAGAGGCGTGGTTGCACATGCCTGCAATCCCAGCTATTCAGAGACAAAGGAGGCCAAGGCAAAAGCAAGAACCACCCTGGGTAACATAGCCAAAATGAGTCTCAAAGGGGGAAAAAGATGACCTTTGCAAATATGCTGGATTCATTCACTGGTTATTTAAAGTTGAAATGACTTAAGGGGCTTGTACCATTGGTTATGGCTCAATGGTACAATACTTAACATAGTGTGCATAAGGGCCAGGGCCTGACTCCCAGCACCAAGAAGACAAAAAAACAAAATAAAACAAAACTATACACTAGAATGCAAGCTGAAAGAAGACTCACCGATTTCTGCAACATTTCCAAAATAGCTAATGTCTCTGATTCAAATGGCCAGAGTACCAGTGGGAGAGACTAAGCAGATGACAATAGCTATTAGGCTTCAGGCTCCTTGGGGAGGGACTGAGCCAGAGTCTAGAATCAGTGGGCTTTGACCACTCGTGTACCAAGCATATGGGAATGTAAGGCCTATAAATGAGAGCACTGGTGACTGACTAACTCAAATCACAGAAGAAAAGTCTCAGTGACAGAAGAAATTAAATGACCAGGTTAGACCTCAGTTCCTACAATATTTTAGTTTCTCTTGCCTGTTTCTCTGTCTTCTACACATTCTGTTCCTACTGGCTACCTTCTTTTAGATTCCAGAAGTTTAAATGTTAGGTATTTAACTGCTAGTCCAAATATGAGCCAGGATTTTGTACTGAGAACCCAGATCAAAGTTAGAGGGGTTGAAAACACCAGCATTATGAGAGATTTCTCAGCTTCATCTAGCTCAAATCTAAACCAGCAACTGAATTCTCTACAGCTATTGGCTTGCTAAGAGCCTCTCCTAGCTGACTAGGTCTAGAAGGAGTCAATAAGCTTTCACAATGTCCTAATATCTTGAGGGCTGACAACACAGTCAGCTCCTTCTATCCATCAGACCAAATGTGAGAAAATAATTGTCCTTCCAACTATCCCTCATTTCCTCAGGTGAGTGGCCTAGAACTTCAGCTCAGCACAAAAAGCAGATACTGTTATGTAGGGCACAACTGCTGGGGAAGCTGCCCCTACTTTTGCTGAAAGGTAGAGCCAAGAAGTCTAGCAAGGGCAAACTCTAGTAAAGTGCCTTTGGGAGCATGGTGGGGTACACACATTTAATCAGAGTACTTGGGAAGCACAGGCAGGTAAATCTGAGTTCCAAGACAGCCTGGTCTACATAGTGAGTTTGAGGCCTGCCAGAGCTCTACAGGGAAAGCTTGTCTCAAAATAAGCCAAAACAAACAAACAAGTCACCTCTAACAGCATCATCACCTTTGGAACTAGTCTCCTGGGAATAAAGACAAGACAACAAGAGTAGTCTCAGCTTACATGACAAGCTTCCATCCAAACTCACCTCTATCAGATCTAGTACAATTTTTTTTTCAACTCTGCATCTTAGATATCTTTTAACTTTCCTTCACTGAAGGGCCAGAACTAGCTCCATAGTTTTTTTATGTTTTGCTTTTTCTTTCTTTCCTTTTGGCACTGTAGACCAAACCCAAAGCTTCGTGCATACTAGGCAACTGCTCTACCACTGAGCCACACGACACTCTGAGCCTTCCTCCACAGGCTGTTGGTAGTAAGTCCTCCAGAGCCCTTTCAAACTGAATTTAGGCGGAATACTTAAGAGCAACATTTTTGCCTACTCTAGTTAAATTGAGGATTGTTTTTGGGCAGGGCAACACACAGCCATACTGGAAAAGGAGGGAACTTAGCCTTTAGCACCCATGCACTGAAAAGGCCTTTCCTCTGTCTGCGTAGGCATGACTACCCAAGAGATATTGACATCTTCCACCAGCTTTTTGAAAGAACAGACTAGCATTATCCCAAAACTAGGTAGTGAGGTGCTAGATATCAAAGCCTTGTTCTATTTGCCAAGACTGATCCATTCCATGTGACAAAGGAAAAAGGTTGCCAGGGAAGGCATGACTATAGGCATTCCTAACTCTGGCTGTTCTAGTAACTCACAGTAGGTAACAAGGTAGCTGGCAGGGTTGGAGGCAGACCATACAGAAGACAGTACCATACAGAAGGAGGAAAGTGACCTCTAGGAGTTCCTACAACAGAGCAATTACCTAGAATATGACAACCACTTTCTCTTTCTGGTCCTAAGAACTGAATTCAGGGCATTGTGCATACTAGACAAGCATGATACCACTGAGCTATATCCCCAGCCACTTTTCTTTTTATCTCCTCAACTATTATTTTGACACATGGTCTCACTAAATTGCCCAGACTGGCTTTGATCTCATTCTGTAGCTAGGCTGTGAATTTGAAATCTGTTTACCTCAACCTCCCAAGTAACTGGGATTACAGGTCTACATCACCAGGTATGACTTGGAAACCAATTTCAACGAGGCTTTTATCCTCTACCCTAGAGAGCAGGTAACCCAGAGTTACCAAGTTACAAACCTGTTTTCCCATGTAATGCTCTTGAGTTCTTCCAGGATACACTGTACACACGGGGAAAGGTTATTCCACACCTTAACAGCTTGAGGTAAATGCCTATATTTCTCCAGCACCTGACAGAAAAAAAGTCAATCAGAAGTGTGGCTCTGCCAAGAAACCTACCCCAAACTCCTCCAGGATCCCTTCTCATAGTACCTTGGCACTGCCCTTAAGGGAACAGGACAAAGCATGCCAGATGGGCCCACAACTCCTTTATTGGCCCAGCAACTAAAGATGACTAGCTTTTCTCTTTCTCCCACTCTAGCCCCTCCAAATCCTCTGTGGCTCCCAATCATCAGCTACTCTAATACGAGGTGTCAAATAGGAGGATATGGTTTGAGATGAGCAGAGATTTGGGGGCCAACGGGTAAGGAACAAATGGAAGAAAAGAGTTATGGGAGCAAGAGAATTGTTGAGACCCAGGTTCTTATCCTACTTCCATTATTAACTGTGTATATAACCCGGACTCTGTCCCTTCCCTCATCTAAGGTTTCAATTTGTCTGTGAAAAACCGAGAATGAAGTATGTGGTTTCTTGGCCTTTTCATAAAAAGTACCCTAAGTCTCATCTGATATAGGGAGGCTCATAGGCCCCACCTGCTGGTCATCTTGAGAATCACAGAGTTCTACAAATGCAGCCCATTCCCAGTTCTCTGGACCAGAGAAGAGTCCAATTTCATTATCTGCTTGCTCCCTTCCACCAGTTCACAGGATGGTCCGATCAGACTCTGCTTGTCTCCTTCCTAGTTCCCACCCCCTTCAAGGAGTACCTTCAAGCTTTGCCACTTTTCTTCCAAATTCTCTGAGAAGTTCCCTCATGCTTTGCCACTTTGAAATTCTTTCTCAAGATTTCTCTCAGGTAGCTGGCGAGAGGGAAGAAATGACTGGGGCAGGTAACAGCATGTCACATACAGGACACTCACCTTAAACTGCTCCTCTTCATATGCTACCAGCAATTCCCGTGCTTTTTCTGAAAACAGAATGAAAAAAAAGTTAGGGAAGGAATCCCAGCATCCCAGTCCCTCTGGGAGTCTGAGCCTCTTGTACCTCATTTCTTGAGCTGTAAATTGAGAACTAAAATCCCTTCCCCACTTACTTCACATAACTCTAGAAAAATGATGGGGCAAATGCAATAACCATTACACCATGGAAACTATCCCAGGAAGAGAGTTTGTAACTTTTCATGCCGGAACGTACCACAGCCCACAGAAAATGTTCTGTCAAGGAAATAAGTAGTACTGACCTCAAGCTTGAGTGCTCCAGGTACATGGGCCCCTCTGTGCCCACACGAGTACCTACCATACAACTCCTTATGTCTTGGACTTGGTTCTGGATGAGAAGCCGCCTCTTTATTGTCTTTATCGTTTGCATCATCCTCGACAGCCAACTCATCATCTTTATCATCATCCTGAGGCTCTGGATTCTCTTCCATTACATCATCAACAATAATTTCACCTTCCTCTTCTTGTTGTTCTTCTATCTCTATCAGGTCCTCTTCCAACTCCCACGTGTCTTTCAGGCTGTCCTCCAGTTGACGGCTCCAGTATGTCTTCTGGAGCCAACCCAGGACAAAGTAGCAACCTAGAAGAAGTGGGGGTATGGAGAAAGATATGCCACAGGACCAATTATGGGCAAGTAACTAGCAGGTCCCCAGCTCTCTGGACCTCTACTCTCATTCTGTATGTATAAGTGAGAAATTCTAAGGAAGAGACATGACTCCAGGGTTCAAATCTCAAACAGCCATTTATAGCCTCTCCTTTAGCCTGTTTTTTGTATTCTCCTGCTCACTAGTATCTTTCCCGGGGGGAAAATAATAGTGGCCTTAGACATGGGTGCCAAGTAAAGCAAGGGGTGGTTAACGGGGAACTGAAACCTAGCTACACCAGATACTTACATGGCCTTAGCCAAGTTGCTTTCCTTTTCTAGATCTCAGTAGTCTGAATACAACAGGAAATAAAATCAGGGATTTTTTTTTTTTGGTTTTTTGAGACAGGGTTTCTCTGTGTAGCTTTGGAGCCTATCCTGGCACTCGCTCTAGAGACCAGGCTGGCCTTGAACTCACAGAGATCCGCCTGCCTCTGCCTCCCGAGTGCTGGGATTAAAGGCGTGCACCACCAATGCCCCCAAAATCAGGGATTTTTAATCAAGTTGGAATGAATATAAAAAGAATGCCTGAGTTCAAGACACTATGGTTTACACCTCTCAACCCACCCCTTCAAACCCACATAGCAAAATTTAAGAGGAAAAAAATACCCTATAATTAAAATATCAAAAAGGGGGCTACAGAGACGGTTCATCAGCTAAGAGCAATTGCTGCACCTACAGAGAACCCAGGTTCAGATCCCAGTGCCCAGAGAAGTTGGCTCACGACAGCCTATAACCCTAGTTTCAGGGGCCCCAGCAACCTCTCCTGGCCTCCACAGCTACCCAGAGACCAAAAGCAAACACACAGGCATGTACATAAACAAAAATAACTCTGAAATTTAAAAAAGGACCAAAACAGTGAACAGTACACTGGCAAGCCAGACTGAAATATGAAAAAAGTTAATACTAATCCTGGTTTCATTTTTCATACTTCCCACATGGATTTTCCCATATGAAAATACTATACACTGTGCTCACTAAGCTTATGAAAGTCCCTCATACTGTAGCCAAAATGAGTCTACAATATATTTCACCCAAGTTCTGATACTGTCTGATCTGTTCTGTCCCCCTTCCCCAAAATGCCATCCTGCCCAGGCCCGTGAGCTTAACTGTGATAGGTATCACACCCACTGACACTCACCTCTGCGGCAGTCATTTATATGAGGCATTTTTTTGTGGGTCAACTTGTGGCGAAGCTCAACAATCCAGTCTGGAATGTTCACCTGATTAGGGGTGGAGCATGAGTTTAGTTAGAAATGGGAAAATAATAAAGCTTGCAGAAATTCAGGGATGAATCACCCTGACTATCCTTCCCCAGTGAAGACTCCAGTCTTACTGATAATCATTATTAAAATGCAGGGTTTCTGATTTTATTTTACTGTTCATTGGAAGTAGTGCTAAAATAAGAAAATGTAACTACCTCCACCCACTCTCCTTCAAAAGATTTCTGTGAATGAGCGTTAGTAATTACCTTCTCAGCTTCCCTTTGCCCTTTCCTTCTTTTAGGTACTTTTATCCTTCCTTGCCTCCCACAAGAGCTCCGGGAAGTTTTTTTTCATTGCTGAGAACACACCCACCCTCAAAGCCCCTACACAACTAACATACTCACTGGAGCCAGAAATACCTGGCATTTTCTTGCTACTTGGCTGAGCTGTTTCTTTCCTCAGATTGTCAGCTCCTGGAGGGCAGGCATTTTGACTACTACCATCTTTGGTGTCCCTACGCAGTGTTATAGTCAGTCTCCTCACTTTCACTGGGCCCCTCCAAACAAGCAGAGCTTGCCATGCCCACTGAAGAGCAAGTGATTAGAAACATGGCAGCAATCTGCTCCTTTAAAACTGGACATTCAATCAAGTTACAAACTTTCTGGTAAGGACTCCAACAGCACTAATCCTAAAATTCAACAAGTGGGATTGCATGACACTTAAAAGTTTCTGCATGTCAAAGAAAATAACACAACAAAGATCTAGCACAGCTTAGAAAATGGGAGAAAATCTTTGCCAAGAATATATCATATAAGCATTAATATCTATAAAGAATCCCCAAAATTGAACATTATCCAACCAATAAATGTACTAATGTACAGGTCTCAAAGAAATGTGCATGCTCAATAAATATTTGAAATACTGTCTAACAGCCTTAGCACTTAAGGAATTATAAATCAAACTTTTTCAAGATTTGATCTCAACCCAGTCAGAATTGCTATCATTAAGAAAACAAGCAACAGTACATGCTGGAGAGGATGAGGGGAAATGAATACCCAAATTCACTGCTGGCAGGAGTGTAAACTGGCATGGCCACTAAAGAATCAATATAGAGGTTCCTAAATAGCTAAAATTAAAATTATCATATGATCCACCTATACCACTCCTGGGCATAAACCCAGAGATTCTAAATCAACATACCACAGAAATACTTACATATCCACATTTACTGCTACCCTGATTCACAATAAGTGCAATATATAATGAGCCCATAGGTCTATCAACACATACATGAAAACAGCATGGAACATATACAGAATGAAATTTTACTCAGCTATAAAGAAAAGTGAAAGTATGAGATCTTCAGGAAAACAGAGGAAACTGGAGATCAGTATGTGAAGCAAACAAAATAAGCCAGACTCAGATCAGAAAATCAACTATTTCACAAGTTTTCGCATATGCAGAATCTAGATTTGAATTTATATACCTGTGTGTATTGTTTAGGGATTATCTATAAAAAGCAGGCTGTGGGGGAGGGAGAAAGGATCTAATGAGAAGGACAAGGAGAACATGCGAGGCTAATGGAATGTGACATACAAGCAAATGGAAGGATTATATGAGAAGAGGGGGAACAGCAGAGGAAAGCAGAGAGGGACATATAAGAAAGTTTCACAATATATGTATGAATGCTGCAGTGGAACACATTATTTCACATGTTAGCAACAACACAAAAGTTGAAAGCTAAGGATCAGATGCTCCTACTGGGTCTACCTGATAGTGATGAGATTAATCTGTATGCATACATTACCCCATGACCTATTTAAGAAGGCCTCCTAGAAAAAGGAAATGTGAAATGACATTTTATCACACATACCTCCTGAGCCAGGTACTTGAGGGGGAGGTTAGAACATTTGGTCTTCCTCTCTGAGATAAGATTCACAAACCTGGGTTGGGAAAGAAATAAGTGACATAATACAATAAAACTGTTTTACCCAAAATCCCTTGTGAAGTTACTGACACCTTATATTTCTACAATCTTTTTTTGCTAACTGGTCTATTCTTATGATTGGTGTCAGCCAGTCAAAGGACATTTCCATCCACTCCAACATTTATTGAGTACTATGCTATGTACTGAAACAATACAGATATATAAAACACTGTTCTGGTCTTGGCAAATTTGGTCTGGAATAATTATGACATATTATGCTAGAACACAATATGCTATAAATGTTAGAACAAATGACTACATCAAACAACATGGGGAGAACAGATAAATGACAGAAACAGAGGATAAAGTGGAAGACATCAAGACAGAGAATGGAACTATATAAGGCTTTGAAATATGAGAAAACTCAGTGGTAATCCTCCCCCAACAATGTATGAAATTGTCAGAACCACTGTGATTCAGTTAAACCGGAAACTCCCAGCCTGTGTCCTTTCTTCCACAATTCAGCAACCGTTCAGCTTTCAGAGGGAAGAGAAAAGGAAAAAAGGTAGTTCAAGGAACCCACTCTACCCCCATCTATATGTGTGTTGGTGGGTGGGCTATGGTGAGATGGTTGGACAATCCACAATAAATTACAGCAATGAACCACTCAGAAAAATTTCTCTGAACTGGGAACAATGGCAGAATTCTGCAATTCTAGCAGGAGGGAGACAGAGCAAGAGGATCACCCTGGAGTAGAAAGTTGCAGACCAATAGGGGCTACATAATGAAACCCCGTCAAAACAGTTCTTGGTGAGAAGTTAATAAGGGGGGGGGAATCAGATTGTCAAAGCTGGGTTGGATATAAATACCTCACATGTTCTGAATTTCACACCCCCTAACAGCCCTACACTTGGATCTGAATACCCCACACGGTCTGAATTTTCCATCCCCTCACAGACCTACACGTATCCCAGAAGAGAAGGAAAACCAAAAGAGAGAAGGCTTTCTGAAACGAAGGAAAAGATTGTGTGAACAAGGCATAGTTGTGAACAAGGCATTGTCATGGGCCTAAATAAACAATTCCAAGTTGATTCACACACAAAGACCCACCCAGGGATTTTTAAAGTTTCAGGTAGCACCTGAAGCCAAGCTTTTTCATCCATGTTTACCCACCTCCAGTCCCCAAAGCCACCCCGTCTCCCAGTCTTACCCCATGAAGGTCTTACCTGACCAATGCCATGCCATAGAGCAGTCTAAGTTCATCAGTGCCCAAGCCACCAGCTACATCCATGAGCTTACATCGTATCAGGTCAGCAGTAGAAGCCACTGCCAGGGGCAGTTCGTTGCCTAACCTAAAGGGCCACAGTCCAGCACCATCATAAAAGTCCTTACATTGTTCCACCCTCTACCACAGAATCTTGGTTGTTGCACTATACTCCCATTACATACTGAAAAGTGCGTGGTAGATACAAAACACTGGGAAAGACAGGTAAAGTCCCCGAGAGCCAACATTAATAAAGGAAGTGAGAAGCTGTCTGGGATACACAGGGTATCTTAACTGCTACATTCACCAACAGTTGTGTGGACACAGTTCATTCTCTCCCCCTCAAACTATTTAACTAGAGAAGTCCCAAATCTCGATACCCACGCACCCCCAAATTGAACTGAACAGCCACCTCAATCCTTCGTCTAACCTAAAGGGCCACAGTCCAATCCCTAATTGGAATCAGAAAACCACCCCTAGCATGTCAACGTACTCTTTTAGTCCTGGCTCAGGTCCCCTCTACTTGGCATGTAAAGCTTAAACCTCATAGATACAAAAAAAAAAAAATTACTGGGACGTACAACCCATTTTTCACCCACGGGATGAGTACAAGAGCTTGGCTGCAACTTTCCCCGCAGGCATTTGGGAGAGAGGTACATACCCTAAGGCAATTTCAAGGGAAGGCTTTAGAAAATATAGCTGTTGGGGAACTCAACCAAGGAAGGAGTGAGGCACCGCCAGCAGCCAGGCAAGAGGGCTGACCCCGCCGCCGCCGCCACCGCCGCCTTACCTGCTCCTCCACACTGTAATACGGTTCAGCGCGTATTGCTGCAATTTCAGATCATCACAGAACAGATAAACCGTCACTTGATCCCACTCAGCTCTGCTGAGCCAGGAGACCACGATACCCTCAGGACTCGGCGGCTCAGGCTGATCCTCTTTGAAGGACTGCCCATCCCAGGCTCGCCACACGCGCTCCATCCCCTGGGGACCAAGACCAGGTCTAGTCCTGGAATTCCACCAGAACTGAAGAATGCCGTGAGTCGCGCGCTTCCAACACTTTCCCCGTTAACGTGTAACCCGGGATTCAAGCGGCAGCCACCTCATCAGCCAATGGGAGAGCACGACCCCGACGCAAGCCCGCCTCTCAGCGTCAGGGTGGCCAATTAGAACGTCGGACATGTGTCCCACGTGCAGCATTACAGGCCGCATTCGGCGCCGGAAGTGTTCTTTTCACAAAGCAGCCTTACCAGAACAACTAGTGTTCAGCTTCTAGGTTCTGCTCATTTCCGGGGGGGGGGGGGGGGGTTGTGCGTCTTCTGTCCCTGACAACAACCAGTGTGTCTGGACTGCAAGGAGAAAAAAAATTACTTTGCGCCCCTTGGCGGTCCATAGAGGAATTGTACTCTATTACTGTACTTTCCTGGTAATATGCTTTGTAGGGAAAAGGGGCCAGCCAACGAAACATGCCCTAAGCAGAGCCAAAGAAACACACATTGGCCCTGCAACCAGAACCAAAAAAATGCACCCTGACCCTGAAACCAGTGCCAAAGAAACATGTTTTGTCCCTGGATTCAGAGCCAGTAAAAGAAATACAGCCTGGCCCTAAAACTAGAGCCAAAGGGGTAAAAAGGACCAGTGAAAGAAACACATTTTGGTCCTGAAACCAGAGCCAAATGTGACCCTGAACTTGAGCAGAAAACCAACCAATCCCTGAGAAGGAGATCTAGCCATCCTAAACTAGGGAATTGAAATCTGACCAATCCCCACCCTGGAAATCTCCCTGGACAAACTCTTCCCCCTAAGAATCCCTATATAAACCCCGTGTCTTTTCAGCTTCTGGCTATTGGGGCGTCCAGTTGTCCTCTGCCAGCATCACTGTCCAGATAAATCTCTTGAATGAGGTTTGGGTGAGACATTCTTTCCCCGCAATGGAGCAGAGAAGAGAAGGAACAACTTTTGGAGCAGAGGAGAGAAGAAACAACTTTTCCCTGGAGCCAGAGCAGAGCTGAGTGAGCCCAGCTGAGTGAGCCCAGGGATCACCAGGAAGCCTTCCCATAGGGAAGTTATTACACTACACTCCAGGGGACCAGAGCCAAACTAACAATTTGGCTGGGGAAATCCTCTCCTGCCAGAGCAGAGCTGTTACACTGGGGAAGCTTTCCCTGAAGCAGGCCTGTAAACCCCTACGCTTACTGTGGTCTGTGGTTTTCTTTGGCTCCCGAGTGCCAGAATACCTTTCCATCTAAGCTGCCAGATTCAGTACTTTTTGGCTCCCGAGTGCCAAAATCCCTGTCCATCTGATCCGATCCGCTGCAATGCTTACATGCTTAAAGTTATGATTTTACTTCCATAAACAGTTCCTAATCCAATACACTACTGTGGACATTGAGGAACAACTGCAGAGAAAGTAACATATTTAGGTATGATTGAGTAGAACAAAATCTGCTTTCTTGGCAAGTACTGGTACAGAGTAAATTGATAGCAGCCTGTTTGGAGGAAGGAAAGAGAACAGTGTGAGAAGGTTCAGGACTGGCCAAAGATGATAATGGGGCAGGGAAGCAGTGAATATGAGCAAAGGGCAAGACTGTGAATGTTTGAAAATGTTATAATGAAACCCATTATTTTCTATGTTATGTTCTATGTTCTATTAATAAGAAATAAATACATTGGAGCCCGGAGTTGGTGGCACACACCTTTAACCCAGCACTCAGGAGGCAGAGACAGGCAGATGTCTAAGAGTTCGAGGCCAGCCTGGTCTACAGAGTGAGTTCCAGGACAGCCTCCAAAGCAATACAGAAAAACCCTGTCTCAAAAAACAAACGAGAGAAATAAGTAAGTTGGTATGTGCCTGTTGCATGGTGATTTGAGGCCAGAATAGTGGAATTTGAATTATCTCGAGACTATGGATGTCACTATCAGTGTGGCCTTGGACAAGTCTGTGGCCTTTTCCTGGGGTGGGTTTTGTTTTGTTGTTTTGTTTATCTGGATGGTGAGAATTTTAGTCTACACTCCAGTTATCTACCATTGCTTGCAATTGTAGGATTTTTAACTCTTTGAGTCTTCTATGTTGTTGTTCTCAGTATACACAAAGGTATAATTACTGTTTCTGCAGAATTCCTCATAATCCCTTGATGGCTTACTTCTATAATCCCAGCACTTGGGAAACTGAAGTGAGATCAAATGAGGTCCAAACCAGCATATGAGTACCAGGACAGACAGCCTGGACAACGTTGTGAGACTCTGCCCGCCACCACCCCCCCCCCAAGAAAACCTAAAATATCAACAACAAAAGAATTCCTTAGGACTTGGAGCTTTGAAGAAGAAAACAACATAATGAAGCCCTTCCAAGAATTTAAGGACTGGCTAAAATATATTTAGGGTCTCCATCCTTCTCACAGAAGTTATTTTCCAATTTAGCACTTTAAAGAGAACAGGAGGTACCTGTCATATCATTGTTGTGATTGGCTCTTTTGCACTTAGCAGCAAGTCTTTCTCTGTATGCCTTTTTCTCCAGCCAACTTCTTCTGAAATGTACTTTACCCAGGGAGAGGCAGAGTGGCAGAGGCAGAGGTGGAAGTGAAAGATTTTAGTTTGCTGAGAGAAAAAGTTTTGAAAGATTTTAGTTCACAGAGAGAAAAAGTTTCCCACAGGCCTTGGCTCAGGACAAGGAAGTTGGCCCCAACCCCGGACACATCCTATGGTTTAGACAGGAGCAATCACCAAGACAACCCTCTTTGGGTCACACCTGGCTGGCCAACAGACAATCAAGGACTTTCCAGGGTACGTTCTGTGGTTTTTCCTTTGTAGAAAAGCAGGTCACACCTGGATGACCACTCTAACATGAGATCATACTTTGTAATCAATCACTTGTGCCCCTTGTCTGTATGCTGATCTGCAGTTTTTTTCCTATAAAAGGAGCCTGTAACCCTTGCTGGGGTGTGCAGCTTCCCCGATATTGCTGACACCTGAATGCGCATTCGTTCAATAAACCCTCTTGCTTTTGCAGCTCTTGGTCTGGTTTCTGAGTCTTGGGGGCTTCTTGGGATCCTGAGGCCCTTAGGGGTCTGGGGGTCTTTCAGAAGGACAGAGGCAGAGGCACTCTGGGAGGGGTATATGTGGAGGCAGATGCAGAGAGAGGCAGAGGGGCAGAGGGAGAAATGCACAGGTGAGAGGTGGGGAGGCAGTGGAGTAAGCAGAGAGGCAGAAATGCAGAGGCAGAGGTTAAGAGAGGCAGAGGCAGGGGCAGCAGTGAGCACTAGCTCACACTTGGTCCACAGACATACATGCAAACAAAACACTCATACACATAAAATAAATCTAAAAAGTTTCAAATGGAGGCTTTGTTCTTTTAAGCCTCTATGTCTTTTCTTAACAAGAAAGCAGATTAGTGCTACCTGGAACATTCTCCTTTCTTCCCTCTTTCTGTCAACCATTGTTCATCATTGGTAATCAAGATCATTTGTCAAACCCAGTTTACCCATGAGGAGTAACGGAACAAAAATGTATAGGAGTCATCCTAGGAACAAAAAGCAACAGTCTTGCAATTTGTCACAGTAATGTGACCCTTGGCTATCCATTAGCTGTTGGGTCTGTTACATCCTTCTCTGAATGCCTACACTCATTTTGTACATCTTTCTTGTGTGTGTGTGTGTGTGTGTGTGTGTGTGTGTGTGTGTGTGTGTGTGTGTGTGGTTTTCGAGACAGGGTTTCTCTGTGTAGCTTTGGAGCCTATCCTGGCACTCGCTCTGGAGACCAGGCTGGCCTCGAACTCACAGAGATCTGCCTGCCTCTGCCTCCCGAGTGCTGGGATTAAAGGCGTGCACCACCAACTCCCAGCTGTTTTGTACATCTTTCTATTGGAGGAAAAACTAAAAAGAATCATTTACCTCATGCCAGGCTTTCTGTAAAGTTCTTGATACCATTGAACTTTGTCTGAGCTGTGGATTCTAGTAAAGCGACTAGAGAAATCCCCTACCTTTTTGTAAGGTTCCAAACTAGTTGGAAAGGACCACATTCCCTGTGCAAATTCTCTCAGGTAATATTCTTTCCCTTACTGCCTGTGACTCCCATACCACTGATGAATGACTTCCATGTTTGCCTCCATCTACAAAGCCATCTGTTGTGTTTTTTAAAGAATTCTCCCCCATGGCAATAGCCTTAATAAAATAATTTCTCTAATTGTCCTGTCAATTTTGTCATTTTACTGAAGTTGGTTCCGTTTTCGTTAATTTTCATATGAGGAAGCTGAAGCTCAGTCCCATGGCCTCATATGGCACTGGTGAGAAGGGAGGCAAATGAGGCTGAGAGATAGCCCCATGGTTGAGAGGGTATACTGTCCTGGAAGAGGACTGGAGAACAGCTCTTAACTCCACAGAGACACAACACCAATGGCATCATCTAGTACGTGCATCCATATGAATGTACCCACAAAGAAATACACATAATTTAAAATTTTAAAGAACAGGGGAAATGCGTTTTCTTCTAAGGCTAGGCTCAGTTTACAATTCTTGGATACAGAGATGTGCCCTTCCCGCTTCCACAAGAAGTTAAGACCACGAGAACTGTAAAAGCGAGAGCACCAGTGTTTATCACACTCTATGCCCACAGGTTTTTTTTTTAAAGATTTATTTATTGGATGGATCCTGAGCAAAGGCATTCCTGTAGTGTTTCTCTAGCTCTCCTTTTGTAAGTATAAAGAACCCAAGCCTCCGTTGGAAAGTTTTTAGATTTATTTTATGTGTATGAGTGTTTTGTTTGCATGTATGTCTGTGGACCAAGTGTGTGCTGGTGCTCGCTGCTGCCCCTGCCTCTGCCACTCTGCCTCTGCCAATGCATTTCTGCCTCTCTGCTTATTCCACTGCCTCCCACTTCTCACCTCCCCACCTCTCACCTCTGCATTTCTCCCTCTGCCCCTCTGCCTCTCTCTACATCTTCCTTCACATCTACCCTGCCCCATGCGCTTGTCTGCCTGTGTCCTTCCACTTCAGCCTTTGCCCCTCTGACTCCTGGACTCTGAATCTATATCCCTGCCTCTCCCCATCTGTTTCTCTGCCTCTCTACCTCTTCCACTTCACCACTCTGTCCCTATGCCCCTCTGTCTCTCAGTCTCTACATTTCTGTCTCTGCCCCTCAGTGTCTGTGCTCCTTTGCTCCTCTGCTTCTGGGTTTCTGTCTCTCCCTCTACCTCTCTACTTCCTCCACTCTGCCTGTCTACATGTGCCTCTGTGTATCTGTCTCTGACCCTCGACCTCTTTGCCTTTCCCACCTACCTCTGCCACTCTGCCTTCTTCCCCACCACATCTATGCCCTTCTGCCATTCTGCCCCGCTGTGTATTCTGCCTCTCTGCTCCTTTTGCCTCTGTCTCTCTGCTCAGCCACCAGCCCTCTGCCTCTCTGTCCCTCTACCTCATGGTTTTTCCTTCTGCATTGATGCCTTTTCCTCTCTGTCCACCTGCCTCTGTGCCCACTGTTTCTGTCCCTCTGCTTCCACTGACATGGACCAGCAGGTCTTCTTCAGAGACAGGTTTCGTGGGAGAAGGATCAGGAGATGACAATGATAAGAAAGTTTGGGATCAGGAGGTCTTGCATGAGCTCTGTCATATGCCAAGCAAGTTTATTTTTTATTTTTTTGTTTTTTTTTTTTCGAGACAGAGTTTCTCTGTGTAGCTTTGGAGCCTATCCTGGCACTCGCTCTGGAGAGTCAAACAAGTTTTTTAAGTGACACAGTTTCTCACATACAGTTTGCTGAGGGGTGGGAGATAATCACAGTCAGCAGAAAGCTAAATCAGATGATGACAAAGAGAATGCAAGATACCTCAGACACAGCTCCTTGGGACTGATAACCACAGACTAGAGGGAAGAGTCGGATCCCCAGAAACTGCAACCTTGACTCCTTTGAGGCACTGGCCCCAGCCCCAGAAAGGACCCTGCCAAGTGTGCCTCCTTGTCCTTTCATCAGGTCCCCTGACAGAGACTTGGATGGGCCTGGCTCCTAACAGATTCCACCCTGCTTTTTAAAAAAATTTAATGCCAGATGAGTTATTAGTGCCTCGATGTCTAAGAACCCTGCTATCCCTTAAACCAACAAATGCCTCCTAATATTTTCAAAAGAATCACTAACCCAAGTAATCTGGGAATAATACTGAATGAATGTGGAAGGATATTAAAAGGGTTAAATCCTTGTAGCTTGTATAATAAAACTTTGGCCAGCTGCAAAGGGGAACTGAATACAAGATGAACATGGCTCATGTCAGGGTCAGTAACTAATTGCTTGAATGCTAATAAATCTAGAGTAACATCCTCATGATGCTATTCTATGCAAATTTTTTTGGTTTTTTGAGACAGGTTTTTCTGTGGCTTTGGAAGCTGTCCTCTTGTAGACCAGGCTGGTCTTGAACTCACAGAGATCCGCCTGCCTCTGCATCCCGAGTGCTGGGATTAAAGGCGTGTGCCACCAATTCCTGGACTATGCTAATGAGTTTTAACTCTATCCCATTTCCATTCAGATTCATTATAACTTAAGGGAGTAACAAGGCATATTTAAAGCCAGAATGACACTATAAAGTAATGTTGTGTTGCTTGTACTGTATCTTCTAAGTGCAACACCACAACTTTTAAGGCATTTAACTTAGCTTCTAGTGCTTTATATATACATTCTTCTATAGAGGTATTATAAACAAGATGATTTAAAAAACGAGCAGCTTGCAGTTATGGAAACAACTCTAAGTTGGCATAGCATTGACTACTGCAAAAATGCTAGATGAAAACTGACCTAAAAATCTCCACTTTCTAATAAAAGCTTGATGTAGTTCAATGAGAATGTGTTCAAAATCACGTACCATATATATTTAAGGTTCACAGAAACATAACAACGGAAGGCTGTCGAAACAAGAGAAGGCTCCTATGAGCAGAAGAGGAGTTTATACCATCAGAGAGGAGACAATTGATAAAGGTAATTTTGAAATGTCCCCCACTTTCTTGAATAGAGGGATTCCCAGTCAATATCATCTATGGAGGGCTGACACAGGCAGTGAGTCCAAACATAAAATGATGTCCTTGCCATAGTTGTTCATTTTCACCACAAGTCCCATAAACAACCACATTGTCCAGGGCTGTTGCTAACAGCCAAAGATCTGGCTGAACTTTTCCCTCTGGAGATATTATAACAGGACGTGGCCAATGAAGGGGGTCCTAGCAAGTCATCTTCATCCAGACCAGGTGTGCTCCTCCAAGACAAATTGACCAGCACCTCAGGTCACCCATTCAGAGGCACAACGTTCTTCAGAACTTTGGAGCATGCCACCCATGGGGGAATTCCATTCTGAAACCAGAGCATGGGATTCGAATCACATACTGAGAAGCATCCATTCAGTGGGGTAGCCCGTGAGTGATTAGAGAATTGAAAACTCAACTGATGGATGAATTGATGATGCTTGAAAAACTGTAACCCAAACTCTCCTGTTTCCCAAAGGCACAAGCTTAATAGGTCATTTGGATGAGAGGGGCACATCTACAGTAACCCAAAAATGACAAATACGAATGGAGGATGATATCCCAGTGTAGTTAAAGAGAATAGTGCAAGGCACCATGTGAGAAACATCAGGACTGTCAAAAACTCCATATCATTAGTAAACATTCTAATTAGGATCCTCCCAAGTAACTGGGTGAGCCAGAGCTGTGTCAGAGACACAATAAGCTCAGTAGACCCCAGCACTGTCTGACAGCAGGGCAGAGAGTAATGACAGAATTGCTAAAAAAAAATAAGTAAGCAAGAGTAATGGGTTGCCCTTTGTCCTTTACCACTTGAAAATTTTCAGCAATAAGTGTTTAATTTGTCTCCAAGTCGGGAGCCTATCCCTCTGGGTAGACTAGAAGGGACGCTCTGATCTCTGCTCTGCCTTCAAACTTATCATCATCTGTATCTTCAACTTGTGGCAATGGTGCTGCAGCCATCTCTTTTGTAACCTGAGAGTGTTTGACTCTTGGAAACCTAAGATGGACTATCAGCTTCCTACAGGAAACCATAGGCAGAACCTTTCCCCATATTACCATGGGATCAGGTCCATACCATTCCCCTATATTAAGATCTTTCCACATAACCTCTCCTTCCAGAGCCTGTTAATACCCTAAATGTGCTGTAGATTGTCAGGTGCAGCAAATTAGTTAGAATGTGCCTGAAAGGGGGAGTGAGTATTAAGAAAAGAAAGGACAAGAGATGGAGTTGGGAGGGCACTTGGTGAATACTGCAGATGCCCCAAGTTTATTACTCATAGGCCTTATATACATCAATCAAAAGGGGAGGACAAAAGACTTCCTTATCAAGATACAGGGAACAAACAAATGTAATTACCTCCTCAATAGTTAAAACATCTGGTAAACATGCCCTAAGTCAAACATTCTGTAATTTGGTCTTGAGAATCAAGATGTCCAGTAGCCACACCTTAGGCCAAACTTTCTGTCATTTAACCTTGAGGAACAAGAATAGGTTTGAACTCTCTGACCTTAAGTCAAGATGGAATGGAATCAATAATAATGGGCCCCCGAAATTCCCCCTTTATAATTTTTTAATTAATGCCTGAGCTTCTGCCACAGAACAGATGACTGTGCCTGTCTTAGGTTGTAGTTTTCAACCTTCCAGACTTACCCATCATTGACACACACATTCCATCATGTGTGCCCTGTCTTAGGTTGACTGGAGGCAAAAAGATCTTACCCATCTTTGACTACCAGCCTCTGTTTATAAAAGGTTAAGGAAGAGTGCGTAGCTTGATGCCAAGTACCTCTGGGACAACTTTCCATTGAGAGTTCACAAGTAACTTGATAATCACAGGCAAGCAGATAATGCTTAGCCATACACATGCTCCTGTGGCTACAATCTCTCCTAATAAAGAAGTAAAGAATGACCAAGATGGAATGGCCTTTTAAAATTGGTCCAGGATGTCTTTAGCAGTTTTAGCTGCATGCTTCTTTAATCACATTGAATCTAAGGACTCATTAGCATCCTGCCAAATTCTTCTCAGAATGAGCTCTAACTTTTTTCCATCCAGTAACTTTCATTGTGAACAGAAGTGGTTATAAATATTAACAGGTTAATAGCATAATTCTAGTATGATTGTTAATAATGGACACACAAATTGGTTAAATTACATTTCTCATAACTTCGATCCAATCCAGAGACAAGAAAATGTTTTTGTGATGGATGAGTTATGAGTAACTCCAGAATTCTGAACCTTTTCTCCCCCCCCCAAATCCATTGCATTGCTGCTACCAACTACTAAAGCTATGTTTGAGCTGCTCTGGTCCAAAGTACCAAAGAACAACAGCAAAACTTTTATCCCGTCCCTCCCCATCAGTTTGGGGGATTTCTTCAGTACTTGCAATTTTGTTTTTCGACCAGTCCACCACCTAATCCTGAATTCCAGTGATATTATATTGAAGAGGGGCTTTAGATACACATTGCCTCCATAATAGTGTTCAGTTACTCCAACGAGTCTCTTTCCCATAGGAAGAAGATCTCTGAGACACCTGTTCTACAGGATTTCTATTTCAACAACAAATGAACACTTATACTGGCAGAGGTGACTTCCGTGTTCCAAGATACAGTGTGGATAAACGACTAAACACTCAGTCACAGATTCATTTTTGGAAAAACAGGTGTTCCTTGGCCAGATCCAGAATAATTAAAATTCACAGAGGTCTGGGCAATTGGTGCAGCAGGTCTATAAAGAAGCTGAAAATCATTAGCCCTCACTATAATCTCCTTCCCTTCCCAGACTGCAGGATGGTGACATCAGAGAATCAGGAAGATAGGTTCAGTAAATTTTCCTCCAACTCTTGTGGGGGAGTGCCAGCAGCCACAATATCATCAAAGCTGGAACTCCTTTGTTCTGGACACCGCACCAAGTGTTCAGGCAGCCATCAAGCTTCATTTCCTCCTTTGAAAAAATGCAACCATGCCCTTGATCCCATATCAAAACCAGGGTCAGGACCCTTCCACAATCCAGTGCAAGGATCCTTTCATTACATTTGAGCAAAAATTGCTCGAGTGCCATCTCAAGCATTTAGATACACATTGCCTCCATAATAGTGTTCAGTTACTCCAATGAACAAAATCTATCTGCCAAAATCTATCCACGGGAGATAGCTCACAGGCATCCCACATTCAAGAAATTTAAAATGAAGAGGGAATGATTTGATATATTGTATGGTGACTGGGGATATAGCCTCCCCCATTTTTTTATTTTTTGAAATTGTGTTTTCAAAGTGCCTTGAGCATGTTCCACAATTCCTTGTCCTTGAGGATTATAAGGAATGCCTGTTTTACACTAAGTTTTCCATTGGAAACAAAATTGCTTGTCCATTTTTATAATTTTAGGAATTCCCATATATGAAAGATATTTTAAACAATGAGCTATCGCATGCTTGGTGGCTCCCCCAATTTGTGCAGAGGCCTTCAAGAACCCCCAATAGGTATCAACTGCCACATGCACGTATCTTAATTGCCAAATTCTGCAACATGAGTAACATCCATTTGCCATAGAAGATTAGGAAGAAGTCCTCAAGGATTTACCCCTAAGGGGGCCACGGGAAAATACTGTGGGCATACATCACATTGCTTAACAATCTGATGAGCAGTTTTTCTGGCACAGGCAAATTGTTGTCATATTCTAAAGATGAAGGGCATGTGACTGTTGAGCTAATTCTACCTGGGACAAAGCGACCATCTTTGTTAATTCATCAGCTGTTGCATTACTGTCAGCCAGTTGGCCAGGAAGATTGGAATGAGCTATAATATGCCCCACAAAGCATGCTAATTTTCTTTGATTAATGGCATCTTGAACTTGCTGAAACAGTATCCTAACCTGACCATTACTATTTCCAATACAGGAAACTCTATAACTTGAAGAGCGCTAAAAATATAGTAACTATCAGTATACAAATTAAACGAACTATTTACAAAAAGCTGGAAAACCATAGCTATAGCTCATAATTCTACTAGCTGAACTGAAGCCGGAGCTGTTTGTACTGCATAACCTTTACCATCAACAACATAAGCAGCTCTTCCATTGGAAGAACCATCACTAAAAACCAGCATAGCATCTTTTATGGGATCTTTCATCGAAACTTTAGGAAATATAAGAATGCATGTGTACAAATTGCAACAATCTATCTGCTGGAAAATGATTATCGGTTTGGTCCAAAACTGAACAAAAGCAATTGCCCAAGAATCATTATTGTGAAATAACCAGTCAACTTGCTGTTTACTATAAGGAACATTGATCACACTTGGTTCTCTACCAAAATATCACCAGGATTCTATCCAGCTTTCCTGTAGTAAACAAGCCACTGCTTCATAATAAGGGTTTAACACTTGAGCTGGGAAACAGGTAGATGCAACCACAATAATGGCCCATTTTTCCATAACCCAGCTGTTGGAGTATGCCATGTAGGAAGCACATAGGTTTGCCATGGTTTTGTATGGTCAACATAAAATCCCCACTGATTTTGAATTGCATGCTCCACGTGAGCCAGCACTTGTCTAGCAGCATCTATAAGATGCCTAAGGGTACTATGATCACTATTCCCCTTAAGACTCTCACTGAGGGCTAAAGATCTCCAGTAGACAACTTCAAATAGGGCCACAGCCATTGAATATCTCCTAATAATTTCTGAAAGTCATTCACAGTTTGCAAGCTGTCTTTCCCAATTTCCAATTTCTGAGGCCTAATTTCTTTAGGATACGAGGTATGTCCCAAATACTGGAAAGGCAGCTGTCTTTGTACTTTCTCTGGGACAATTATAAAACCTGCTTGGGCAAGGCTCTGCTGAAGCTGTCCATATGTTGTAAGCAAAACTCCTTTACTTTTATGAGCAAGCAAATATCATTCATATAATAAATAATATAAACTTGCAAATATTGATCTCTAATATCTTGTATAGCCTGAGCCACAAATTTCTGGTACAATGTAGCACTATTGGTCATGCCCTGAAGCAAAACCCTCCAATGATATCTCCTCATGGACTTTTTGAAATTAACTGACGGACTGCTAAATGCAAACCTAGGACAATCTTGGGGAGCCAAAGGGATGGTATAAAAACAACCCTTTAAATCTAAAATGATTTTATAGGTATCCTTTGGTATGGCTATAGGAGAAGGCTATCCAGGCTGCAAAGTTCCCATTAACTGCATGGTTCCATTAACCTTTCTTAAATCCTGCACTAATCTCCATTTCCAAGATTTCTTTTTAATCAGGAAAATGGAGAATTCCAATGGGAATTAGAGGGTACAATATGGGAACTATCTAGCTATTCCTGCACTAAGTTTGGGGTGGCTTCTATTTTTCTTCTGTTAGAGGCCATTAATCCACCCATACAGGCTCCTCAGTTTTTCCAAATAATAATAGAGTCTGCATGGAGTGCGAGCTTCTTAGTGACCTCTCCTAAAAATATCCTAATCCTGATTTGGGAGGTTCTCTTGCTAGGCATGATAGGATCAAATCTTCCCTCATTCACCTTGCCTAGCCCTTGATTTGGCAACAATCCTTGTTGAAACATTTGATTCACAATAACTGCATTGGGCTTATATAAATACACTCCCATATGGGTCATAATATCTCGACCCCATAATTTTACAGGTAAGTGGGGAACAATGTATGGCAAAAAAGTTCCTTCATGACCTTCTTCATCTTCCCAGGAAAGGTCATTGCTACTTCGTTCAGAACTCTGAGTTTGTCCAATTCCTTTAGTCTGCATCTTTGGCCACATTGAAGGTTATTGACTGGCAGTAATAACAGACACATCTGCACCTATATCAAGGAGATGAGAAAAGCTCTTTCCATTTATAAACAAAGTGAGCACTGGGTGTTGTGGACATATGACTTGAAGCCAATAGGTGTCAAATGCACCAAACCCAGACAGACACTCCTCTCTTACCACTTTTTACTTGATTTTTCATTTGCACTTAGGGAAGTAAAATTAATTGTGTAAGTCTCTGGCCTGTCTTTACCACAGAAATTCCAGTAGGTGAGTGAGTCATAACCTTGATTTCTCCCTCAGAATCAGTGTCAATCACTCTGGGAACAACAAGGATTCTCTTCATGGTGGTGCTACTCCTCCCCAGGAATAACCCTACAGGGCCTTTCAGCAAAGGTGCATAAAAACCACCGGGGAGAGCTTGCATCCCCATTTCAAGAGTTAAAACCATGTAGGTGATTGAGCTGAGCTCCAGTGCAGCACTGCCTGCAGTTGCTCTGCAGAGGTCCTGAATGGATTTCCTAGCATGGGGACAGGCTTCTGGATCACCCCATAAATTTGTCTCGGGGCCTGAGGTGGCCCCCCTGATTGTTTCCCTGCAGAGGATACCCTTGGACATCCTTCTTTGATCTACATTAATTAGTCCAGTGCTTCCCTCTCTTGCATCTCTGGCACAATCCAGATTCCTTCTTTGCCCCTAGGCTTATTTGCTTATCAGGACACTGCCTGACCTGGTGCCCCATCTGACTACATCCAAAGCAACTTCCAGGAGGTCCTGCAACAATCCTTCTCCCTTGGTTTTGATTTCTTTGTTGGAAAAGAACAGCCTTAACTGTTGTCCCCTGTAACACAGCAGCCATAGCTAATCTCTGAGTATATGAAGGGCTAATATGGGAACACATTTGAATATAATCAGAGATGTTGCCTTTCTTTCTAAAAGGTCTCAAAGCAGTCTGACAGACCACATTAGCATTCTCATAGGCTAGCTGCTTAACAATCAAAAGTCCAGCCTCTGTATCCTCAATTAACCTGCCTGATGTCTGCATTAGCCTAGAGACAAAGTCCTGAAATAATTCATCAGGTCCCTGCCTAATTTTTGACAAGTCCTCAGTCTGCCCTCCAGAAGATGGAAGCTTGTTCCAGGCCCTCTTGGCAGCTGCATTAACCTGGGCATACACTGCCACATCAAAATTTAACTGCTGAGCTGTTTCCTGATAAATGCCTTCTCCATCAAGCATATCAAAAGTAATGGGAATGTGTTGGCCTTATTTCTCTCAGCTGTGGCCTTACATTGTTCTGCAAATTCAGTCTTCCACAACAGGTAATATCCTCCTGACAGGCAAGCTTTGGTCATCTGTTTCCAATCCCCCCTGAGGGGGCAAAGCTTCTAAAGCCATGTTTTCTAACAGTCTATGTGTAAAAGGGGCAGTGGGCCCATATTGAGAGCATGCTGTTTTTAATTCCCTGAGTTGTTTAAAAGGAATTGGTACATGCACTCTGACTAAATTTCCCTGGGCATCCCTTTGCTTTATAATTAGAAACATCTGAAACCCTTGCACATCCTCCCCTGTGCTAGCTGCCTCTCTAGCATTAGTTTGCAGGGGAGAAGTATTACTAACAGTGAGTGTTTGCCATGCTCCGGGGGGGTCTCTGCACCATAGATGGTCCCCTAAGTGGATTTAAATCAGCCACAGTGGTGGGAAGAGGAGTGCCCTTCTGATAAGAGGAGACTTGCCGAGTTTCCGTTTTTTTGTGCAAGGGATACTACTAAATCTCTCAAACTCTTTAGCTCCTGTTCAATCTCACCACAAGGTTTCTGCCTCTCAGCACTCATGGTCAGAAGTGAGGGAGGTGAAAACTCCTCATTACACTTCCCAGCTTCTTTCTCTAGCTCACCAGGATGGAACTGATCATTATCAATCAGTCCTGTAAAGGTTTTCACATCTAGCAGTTCCTTATCTAGTGTTCCTCCTTAGGTGGCACAGATGGTTTTCTTTGACTTTTAACCAGTTCAGGGGGAAATACCTCCTGCTGTTCAGGGCACAAATTCAAACTTTGCTATATAAGTGCCCAATGGGATGCTTCCAGGCCCATACTAATCATAATACTGGTGGATTTTCACTCCAACTCTTGCCCATGAGTCTGTATCCAAGATCCCATGTTCAGGAAACCAAGGGCACAACTGATGTACAAACTCTAAAAATTTCTGTACTTATAAGTGACCTAAAAAACTCAGCCAGGGAACTCCTACAGCTGATAAACACCTTCAGTAATGTAGCTGGATGCAAGATTAACTCAAAACAATCAGTAGCCCTCCTATATATAAATGATAAATAGGATGAGAAAGAAATCAGAGAAACATCACCCTTTACAATAGCTACAAGCTACAAATATAAAATGTCTTGGGGTAACTCTAACCAAACAAATGAAAGACCTATATGACAAGAACTTTAAGTCCCTAATGAAAGAAATGAAAAAAGATATCATAAAATGGAAAGATCTCCCATGCTCTTGGATAAGTAGGATCAACATAGTGAAAATGGCAATCTTCCCAAAAGCAAGCTACAGATTCAATGCAATCACCATCAAAATCCTAACACAATTCTTCACAGATATAGAAAGAGCAACATTCAACTTCATATGGGAAAAAAATAGAATAGCTAAAACAATCTTGTACAATAAAGGAACTTCTGGAGGCATCACCATCCCTGACTTCAAACTCTACTATAGAGCTATAATAATAAAAACATATTGGTATTGGCATACAAACAGACATGGGGACTGATGGAATTGAATTAAAGACCCTGATATCTTTCCACACACCTATGAATACCTGATTTTTTGACAAAGAAGACAAAATTTCATAATGGAAAAAGTAAAGCATCTTCAACAAATGGTGCTGACATAACTGGATGTGAACATGGAGAAGACTGCAAATAGATCCATATCTATCACCATGCATAAAACTCAAGTCCAAGTGGATGGAAGACCTCAACATTAATTCAGTTACATTGAACCTGATAGAAGAGAGAGTGGCACAGGAGACCACTTCCTAAATATGACACCAGTAGCACAGACACTGAGAGTAACAATCAATAAATGAGACCTCCTGAAACTAAAAAACTTCTGTAAAGGAAAGGACACTATCAATAAGACAAAATGACAACCTATAGCATGGGAAAAGATCTTCACCAACCCCACATTTGACAGAGGGCTAATCTCTAAAATATATAACTCAAGAAACTAGACAGGAAAATACAAAATAACCCAATTGAAAAATGGGGTACTAAACAGAGAATTCTCACCAGAAGAATCTCAATTGCCCAAAAGACATTTAAGGAATTGCTTGACACCCTTAATCATCAGGAAAATGAAACTCAAACTGACTCTGAGATACCTAATCTTACACCTGCCAGAATGGCTAAGATCAAAAATACTGAGGACAGCTAATGTTGGAGAGGATATGGAATAAGGGGAACACTCCTCCATTGGTGGTAGGAGTACAAGCTTATGAAGCCACTTTGAAAATCAGTATGACAGTTTCTCAGAAAATTGGAAATCAACCTACTTCAAGACGCAGTGATACCACTCTTGGGCATATACCCAAAAGATGCTCAATCATACCACAAGGACACTTGCTCAACAATGCACATAGTAGCATTACTTGTAATGAAACATCCTAGATGCCCCCCAACCAAAGAATAGGAAAAGAAAATGTACTACATTTGCACAAAGGAGTATTACTCAGCCATAAAAACAATTACATCATGAAATGTGCAGGCAAATGAATGGAACTAGAAAAAAAACATCCTGTATGAGGTAACCCAGACTCAGAAAGATGAATACAGTATGCATTCATTCATAAGTGGATACAAGATGTAAGCAAAGGATAACCAGACTACAATCCACAGCTCCAGAGAAGCCAGGTAACAAGGAGGACCCTGAGAGGGGCACATGGATTGCCCTGGGAAGGGGAATTAGATGAGATCTTCTGGGTTAACTGGGCATGGGGTTGGGCGGTAAGGGGGGGGAGGTGGTGGATGAGAACATGGTAGAGTTGTGGGAGGGACAGAGTGGGAGAGCAATGAAAATGATATCTTGATAGAAAGAGCCTCTATGGGGTTAGGTAGAAACCTGGTGCTAGGGAAATTTCCAGGAATCCACAAGGATGACCCCAGCTAAGACTCCTAGCTATAGTGGAGAGAGTTCCTGAACTGGCCATCCCCTGTAATCAGATTGGTGAATACCCCAGCTATCATCATAGAGCCTTCATCCAGTAATTGATGGAACCAAATGCAGAGATCCACAACCAAACACCAGGCTGAGCTCTGAGAATCCAGTTGAGAGGGAGGAGGCAGTATATGAGCAAGGGAGGTCAAGATTATGAAGGGGAAATCTACAGAGATAGCCCAACCAAGCTCGTGAGAACTCATGAACTCTGACAGCTGTGAAGCCGCCATTGGACACAGCTAGGCCTTCTGAATGTGGGAGACAGTTGTGTAGCTTGGCTTCTCTGAGGGGTCCCTGGCAGTAAGACCAGGATCTATCTCTGATGCATGAGTTAGCTTGTGGGAGCCCTTTTCCTATGGGGGGATGCTATGCTCAGCCTTAATTCGGTGGGGAGGGGCATGGTCCTGCCTCAACTTAATGGGCTTTATTGACTCCCCATGGGAGCCTTTACCCTTTGAGAGGAGTGGATGGGGGTGGGCTGGGGAAGAACTGTGATTAGAATGTAAAATGAAATTAAAATAATAAATAAGATTAGTAGTAGTAGGAGGGCATATATATATATCCCTTTTTTATAAATTTTATTTAAATTAGAAACAATCTAATTAGAAACATTATTTTACATATCAATCACAGTCCCCTCTTCCTACCATCCTCCCATGCCCTCACCTACCCCCATCCCATGCCCCATCCACTCCCCAGGGAGGGTGAAAACTATCATGAGGAATCATCAAAGTCTATCAAGTCATTTGGGGCTGGGCCTAGGCCATTCCCCATGTATCTAGGGTGAGACAGTATCCCTCCATGGGGAATAGGCTCCTGAAGTCTGTTCTTGAACGAGGGATAAATACTGGTTTTACTGCCAGGAGGTCCTATAGACTTTCCAGGCCTCTTAGTTGGTTCAGGGGGCCTGGTTTGGTCCTAGGTTAGTTCCCCAGCTGTCAGACTAGGGTCTGTGAGCTCCCACTTGCTCAGATCAGCTATTTCTGTGGGTTTCTCCAGCCTGGTCCTAACCCCTTTGTTCATCACTCCTCCCTCTCTACAACTGGATTCCAGGAGTTAGGCTCAGTGCTTAGCTGTGGATCACTGCTTCTGCTTCCATTGGCTACTGGATGAAGGCTCTAGGATGGTATTTAAGGTGGTCATCATTCTCATAGGGGAAGGGCATTTCAGGTATCCTCTCCTCTATTGCTTAGAGTCTTAGTTGGGGTCATCCTTGTGGATCCCTGGACATTTCCCTAGTGCCTGATTTCTCTTTAAATGTATAATGGCTCCTTCTTGCTATCCTGTATTCATCCCGGACTCAATCTTCCTGATCCCTCATGTCTTCCTCCCCCCTCTTCTCCCCTTTTCTTTCTCCTAGCTCCCTCTCCCCTCCCCCTGTGCTCCCAATTTGTTCAGGAAATCTTGTCCCTTTCCCTTTCTCTGGGGACCATTATGTCTCTCTTAGGGTCTTCCTTGTCTCCTGGCTTCTCTAGAGGTGTGGATTGTAGGCTGGTAGGCTGATAATCCTTTGCTCTATGTCTAATATCCATATCTGAGTGAGTACATACCATGTTTGTCTTTCTGTGACTGGGTTACTTTGCTCAGGATGGTTTCTTCTAGTCAGAATGACTAAAATATAAAACACCCAGGACAGTTTGTGCTGGAGAAGATGTGGAGAGAGGGGAACACTCCTCCATTGCTGGTGGGAGTGCAAACTTGTACAGCTACTTTGGAAATCAGTATGGCAATTTCTTAAGAAAATGGGAATCAGTCTACCTCAAGATCCAGCAATTCCACTCTTAGGCATATACCCAAAGGATGCACATTTATACAACAATGACATTTGTTCAACTATGTTCATAGCAGCACTATTTGTAATAGCCAGAACCTGGAAGCAACCTAGATACCCCTCAACCAATGAAGGGATAAAAAAAAATGTGGTACATTTACACAATGGAATACTACTCAGTGGAAAAAAATGAAATCTTGAAATTCACAGGCAAATGTATGGAACTAGAAGAAACCATCCCAGATTCTTGTTTGGAGTCCTGGACCCCAGTTGGTGGTGTTACACTGGGAGGTGGGGCCTAGATGGTGGGAATAGGCCACTAGGCATGAAAGCCACATTTGGCTCTGGGTTCTTTCTTTGCTCACACCTTCCTAATCTATTTTGATATGAGATCTGCTTTGTGACACCTTCTCTAGTGATGGACTGCAGTCATCTGAAACTGAGCCAAGTAAGGCTTTCCCTTCCTGAACTTTCTGTTGGGTTGGAATAGTGCAGAACAAGCAGGTAGGGTATCTGAGCCAGCTTCATCGATGAAGTTCTTTCATGGGCTCAGCACTTTTGCTTGAAGTATTCTTTTGAGCTTGAAGACTCAGCTGTGGGGGTGCCAAGTAACAGTTGTAGGGTTGGGAACCAAGCAGGCCATCTTTCTTCCTGTTTTTGGTCTTGTATGCTCTGTTTAGTTTGAGTTGCAGATTCATGAAGATATATCCCTCTACCTCAGATTGAAAGGGTGATCCTGGCTCCATGAATCCTCAGAGTGCAATACTCTCCACGAATTCTCAAAAACACTCCCTGTCTGGAAATTAAATCTCCCTATATATCCCTTTTTTTTCAAGCAAAACTGTCAACATAAATATTCAGAGGTTGAGAGCATAACCTCAAGGTATGGAGTAAAGCAAACAGACTAATAAAGTTTCTGTGTCTCTGTCAATAAAAATATGAATCACTGCCTGCAAGAAGTGAGAAATAAAGTTCTGACAGGGCTCTTGTGGACTCTGAAGCGTTTTTGAAAGTTCCTCGGAGTGCTGGCCTGTGGCAGATAGTTTCTGACAAAATAGTTGAGCATTGGCATTAATTTGATCATAGGAAGTCCCTGAAACTGACCAAATTCATTAGGCCCTCTCTCTGCCAGAATAAACAACAATGGCTGCTGAGAGTCGCTGGTAGACGAGCCACACAAAAGAAGACTGAGACAGGACCATCTGCCTGGAAGAAGCAGAAACCAGTCAAACGGTCTGGAAGAGGTTCAGAACAACTGAGGCACCTGGTAAGCACACTCTCCAACCTGTTGAACTTCCTGTAGACTGTGCAGTGTGCTCCAGGTTCTCAGCCTTGTAAGATGTCACCCATGCTGGGGTGGGCCTTGGTGATGCAGCTGTCTTTGAGTCATTTCTGCTCCTTAAGGAACCCCTCACCCATAGACTTGTGAGTAACTCCAATAAAACTCATTGGTTTACCAAATTGAACTTTAGTGGCATCCATACCTTGGCTGTCATGGGCTACGTATCTGGAGTGAATAGAGATGCATGTCTTGTCTCCCCAGAAAAGTCTTGCCAAACAACAGGGGGCTCAGGCTTAGCTGGCTTCTGAAACTGAAGGCTAGGAAGCTATAATGAGTCAGGGACTTTTGGCTCAGTTAAACTGGTAAGAGTCACTCAGGTAATTTTATAACTGCATCATCAAAAAAATAGCATCATGAAGAAAAAGCAATTCAAGAACTGAAGGCACTGCCTTCTCCTTGGGTCCTTTTATCACCATTCCTAGACTTTATTTTCAATCTTCTGTCCCCAAGTCTGTTTTGAAGTAGACCGCCCAGCTTTACAGGTGTGTTGAATTGCAAATGAATCAAATTCATGCTGTGGGTCTAAACAATCTCACATGAAAGTCCATAGTGCTAACTCATCAATAGGAAACTCATGTGGCCCTCTGGTAATGTGGTTTTTCCAACTGTTGCCTATACTTCCCCATGTATTTAAATTTATAGAACCTTCTTCAGGGAACCAAGGGAAACATTTTTAAATGAAAATAAAGAACTTTTCTAGGAGCTTTAGCAATCCATCACAAGAACAATAATACAGAAACAAATGAAGCATTTGTAGAGGGAAAAGTGCTCTTTAGAATCTTCCTGCCCCAAGTTTTACTTCTTGTTCTATCACCTCTTTCCTCAGGCAGTTCCTCTGGTCTGGCTTCTTTTAGTTATCTATATATAACAACTGTACTTGCTCTGGTCCCTCTTGAGGAGTCAAGTGACCTTGGCTGATTGTTTGTTTTGTTTTATTTTTGAGACAGGGCTCTGAGGAAAACTACCAGGTGTAGGGAGACACTGTAGCCCCGCCTCCTAGTAGCCCGGACAGGTGTGCCGGGACACGCCCATGAAGGCGTGGTCAGGGGAGGTCTAAAGGTCTAAAGGTCTAAAGGCGCACACAAGGATCTTCTCTTTTCTCTGGCCACACTAGCTTTCGAGCTCTGGGCATGCTTTGGCTTGCGCTTGGCTGGTGTTTATCTGAATAAAGAAACCTTAGCCTTACAGACTGCGGATCGATCTCTTCAACCAGGGGATCAGAAGAAGAAGAAGACAGGAAAGTTTGGAATCAGGAGGTCTTGCATGAGCTATGACTTAATGTGAAGTGTTTATTAAGCCACACAACTTCCTACTTATTGTTTGCAGGGGAAAAAGATAGTCAAGGTCAGCATGTTAAACCCCCAGAAAACTCAGGTATCCAGGGTCCCAGGCCACGACCGCGGTCACCCCAATCGCCGGGCGGATTCGAGAGCTTGATGCAAACTGCACAGGGCTTTATTGTAATTTAACGAGCTAGTTAGCTCGGGTCTTTCACCCACCCGCCATGGCAGATGGCTCGCAAAAGACAACTCCTAGGTCCTCCCAAGAGATGTTGTAGGGCAGCGTAAGGGGAATGTCTAGGGGTACGCACAGGCTCAGGATTGGTGTGCCTCCAGCCTTGGAGGACTTGCCCTGTGTTGATTGGTCAACTGGTTGTTATGGCCATAGGCCCTCCCAGAGTGGTTGCTATGCTCTGCATCATTGCTGTGTGCTTGCCGGTAAAGTACACCCAGGGTCGTAAAGCATAGCGCCACCAGCTAACTTCTGATTGGTTCCTTGTCACGAGGCAGGCACCTAACCTCCAGTGACTAAGACAAGGTCATAGAGCACGTGTTACTGTCATGGCTGCTGAAATGGGGAGCTGGTCCCTTCAAGCAGAAAGGTAAATCAGACAACGGTAACAGAGAGAACACAGGATACTTCAAACACAGCTGCCTTAGGACTGATAACCACAGGCTGGAGGGAAGAGTCCAAACCTCAAAACTACAACCTTGACTCCCTTGAGACACTGGCCCCAGACCCAGACCCGCACTCTTCAAAATCTGCCCCTGGGCAAGGTCACAGAGCAAATGTTCCCCCTCGTTTTCCTTTCATCTGGGCCCCTGAGAAATCCTTGCAACTGGCCTGGCTCCCAGAACCCCACTTCCATTTCTGCTCTGCCCCTCCCCCTCTCTCTGCCTCTCAGCCTTGCTGACTCTCTGCCTACCACCTCCCTGCCTCTGCCTGCCTCTTTGCCTTTCTATCACTGCCTTTGCCCTGTCTCTCTGCCACTCCCCGTCAGCCTCTGCCTCTTTGTCTCTCTGCCACTCTGCCTCTGTCACTGTCTTCTCAATCCCCCTGATTCTCTGCCTCTGCATTTCAGCTTCGGCCTCTATGCCTCTATGTCTCTTCCCCTCTGACTATGCATTTCTAACTCTCCCTCCGCCTCTATGGCTCTGTGCCTATGCCTTGCTGTCTCTCCAACTCGGCTTCAGCTCTTCTGCTTTTACCTCTTTGCCTCACAGCCTCACAGCTTCTGCCTCTAGGCCTCTGCCCCTCTGCTCTGCTTCTCTGCCTCCCTGCCTCTGCGTTTGCATGTCCGCCTCTGCCTCTATGCCTCTGTGCTTCTCCCACTCTTCCTCCCTGCTCTACCTTTGCCCCTCTGCCTTGGCCTGTGTGACTCACTGCCTTTCAGCCTCTTCGCCTCTGCTTTAGCCTCTTTGTCTCCGTGCCTCAGCCTTGTCACAGCCTCCACTCCTCTGACTTTCTGCTGCAGTCCCTCTGCATTTCTTCATTTGCCCCCTCTGCTTCAGCTTGTGTCTCTTCTTCTTTGTGTCCCTGTCTCTGTCCCTCATGTTCTATATTTCTGCTTCTGCCCTCTAACCCTCTGCTTTTGCCCCTCTTCCTCTCTACATCTGCCCTTTGACCTCCTCAGCCTTAGCCATCTGTCTTTTCCTGTCTTTGGGCCTCTGCTTTTCAGACTCTGTCTCTATGCCCCTCTGCCCCTCAGCCTATATGCCCCATTACCTCTGTCTCTCAGACTATGCCCATTGGCTTCAGGTCCTCTCTGCCATTCTGTCCCTCAGCCTCTCTGCCCCTCTGTCCCTCAGCCTCTATGCCCCTTGAACTCTCTGTCCCTCAGACTCTCTGCCTATGTGCCTCTACCTCTTCTTAGGATTAAAGGCATGCATCACCACACCAGACTTAAATCTTTACTTTAAAAAATCTTAAGGTTTGGCCGGGCTTTGGTGGCACATGCCTTTAATCCCAGCACTTGGGAGGCAGAGGCAGGCCGATCTCTGTGAGTTCAAAGCCAGCCTGGTCTACAAGAGTTAGTTCCAGGACAGCCTCCTAAGCCACAGGGAAACACTGTCTCAAAAAACCAAAAAAAAAAAAAAAAGACCTCTTAGGGTTTGTTTCATAGCTGTCTTCTCCAGAAGTTCTTTTCTGCAGTGAAATCAAGAATCTGGTTTAAGGAAATGGAGGTACCTAACGATGCAGGAGACTCCTTGTGTGTTTTGTGGCTATTCTGGCCTTTGTGTCATACTGTACCAGTACTGTCACTCTGGAAATTTCAGGCTGATTAGGGGTGGTCTGTGGGAGGAGATTTCTTTTAGAAAGTTCTGTCCTTAGAAATTCCCAAAAAGGGTACGCCTTAATGCAGAGAAATACACACCACATTTGAGAATGAAAACCTTCGGTGCCTGATTTTTCACCTCCATTGTCTGTTTCAACAGTGCCTCCAAGTCAGATACTAGGATGTGACTGCCAGCTAACACATTTCAATTTAACTGCTTATTTGTGTTGTAAAATCCTGTATGGAGTCATCATATCATCCCAATAAGGAGGACCCCAGAGGTCTTTGGTTTAGCCCACTTCCTAAGTAGATAGACTGTCAGTTGAATCAGGAACCTGTGCCTTCTCAGGCTGAGCTTTAGAAGCTAAAATTGCTCATTTTAATAGGTTGTTGTTATCTCTTTCTTTATTCTGCAGTAGCCACATGATCTTTCTCACCTCTGTGCTTTAATGAAGAATAGCATTATGGGTCATAATTCCAGTTCAACCCCTTAATCTTCTTGAACAGGATTTCTGTTTCAGTCTTTAGATTGCGTATTGTTTCCTAAAGTACAAGCTAGCAGAAAGATGGGTCCAGTGGTATCTTTTAAAGGATCAGAGAGCCAAGGATGTGGCCTTCAATTTTTTTTTGATACACACTATAGAAAATACAATAGACTTCATGATTCATTTCATGAGTCCATATGTGTAGCTGAAACAAAAGGTGCACAAAATCCAACTTGTATTTACTAACTGCCATTCATTTTTAAGCTGCCGGGGTACTTAGCATGTGCGAGGACCTAGAATCAATCTTTAACATGGAAAACAAACACAATTGAACTCTAATTTCTTTTCATTTTTTGAAAAATGTCATCCATTTTTGTAACCACACACTATATCACAGACATACACAATTAGCACCAGAAAAGCAAAACCTGCTAGTCCTATGTTCACCCTGAGCAACCACTGAGTACAGTACTGAAACAGTCTACATTAACTAGACTCGGCCGTTCTGTTTTTATCATTAATAGGACTCTAGTTTTTGATAACTCCCCTGTCTGAGCAGAGGACAGCACCGCTGTCCATTCCCGGAATACCTACCTCACTAACTCTTCAGTTAAAGCAACAACAGAGATTTAAATTTTCCTGAAGATCTTTTAAGTTCCTAGCTTCTAAATCTTTGCCCTGTTGTTTCCCAATCCTGGACTGTTTTTATTATAATCCTGATCTTACTAAACCAAATTCCTGCTTTAAATTCCTCCCAAAATAAAATTTCACATTCTCAAATTCTGACCTTTCCAAGAGGTAGAATCACTATTACCTGTTAGACAATGACTACAGCTTTGTTTTAGCAGCAGGCTATGTTGCTGTTACTTGGGGAACCCACTTTGATCATAGCGCAAAATACAAGTATAGCATAGGATTCATTGGTGGAGGGGGTGACTTACAAACAAGCAGAAAAGCAGTAGTGCACGCAGTCTTCTGAACTCTCCTTGTTCTGCAGCATAGGCTGGTTGTAGATGTTCTATATAAACCATACACAAAGTTCCAGCAAAGAGGAGATTGATTAGCAATCCAATCTAACACTGTGGGAATTCTATTAAAATTCTATTTAACTCCACCCTTGGGCATAAGGCTAGGTGCTACATAGTTTTTCATTTTTTATTTATTTATTTTTTTTAGGTTTTTCAAGACAGGGTTTCTCTGTGTAGCTTTGGTGCCTATCCTGGCACTCGCTCTGGAGACCAGGCTGGCCTTGAACTCACAGCGATCCGCCTGCCTCTGCCTCCCGGATGCTGGGATTAAAGGCGGGCACCACCAACACCCGTCGAGAAGAAATGTATCAATGATCTCCCAAACAATTCTGGGGTTTGTTCATATCCAAGATCAAGGACTGCATACAAAGGAACCTAGGAAAAGCCTAGCCTGCAATCAAAGACCTTGTTTTCCCACGGATAGCTCAGTCTGCCCTCTGCTAAACTCCTGGAAAGAGGAAGAAAATGAGCTTCCAGTGTCATCCATAGTTGTCTCTTACCAGTTTCTCCAAAAGTGAATCCTATGCAACTATTGTGTTTCCACCTGTACATTATAAAGACTTGTTTTCACTTTGGGGATGACAAGCATTTATTATCATGGTGGTGTTGCTGCTGTTTGTGGACATGATTTTACAGGTGAAAATGAACCAAATTTTATGCTGTATTTATTTACTTACATTTGCCATTATAGAGATGGAACATCAGGGTATGACCATGATAGACAAGTGTTATACTGCTGAGCTATGTGTTTTATATGCTAAATGTATGTAATTTATTATATACAAATCATAAACCAAAAGTTATGAAAAATTAGATAATGGGGAAAGCAAAGGGTATAGATACTACAAGAGTGGTCACATGTTGATAATTCTTAAGATACATTTGTTTTATCTTTGCTATTTCTTTATAAAACTGTGATACCAAGTATTGAACCCAGACACTATTTATGCAGGGATCACATGCTCTGTTACTGTGCAACATTGTCAGCGCTGACATTTTCCTTAATAGTTTTCAAATCAAGTTTACTACAAACCAAAAATTGTCAACCAGGATGTAATCTCAGCATTTGGAGAGGTTGAAACAGGTGGATCAGAAGTTCAAAGCCATATAGCTATACAGCCAGTTCGAGGCCAGCCTTGGCTACATGAACACTTTCTCAAAAGAAACACAAAATAAGTTTTAGAAAAGCAAAGGAAGGAATAACAGGAAAGAAAAGTAAAAGCCATTAAGTAAGCACGATTACATGTTTTTTTAGTATAAAAAAAGCCAAGCTTTATGATTTGATAGAACTTCATTGATTTTTCAAGAGTTTGGAATCAGTTATCTTACAGTTTCATGTAAAGTGTATAAAATAGGTTTCATTGTTCCATTTTCAAGATAAGGAAACAGAAACTTATCAAAATTATGTGATTTTCTCAATGTCGTACTGTATGTGACAAATCCACATTTTCAGATTTCTAACCCAAGCTGTCTTCTAAATTTGTCCTGGAAGCAGTAGGCTATGATATATATATATATATATATATATATATATATATATATATATATATATATATATATTACATGACTTGTAAATGTGTCTATGTGTCTGTGGGCATTTTAAACATGTGTCTGGGAACCCATGGAAAACAGATTTCTGGAATTCTTCAGCATGATTCACTGTGGTAAGAAATGTATAGAGAACTGAAGAGAAGACAGGAGGATGTGGTGACCTTTAATCCCGGCCCTCAGAAGGCTGGGGTGGGGGGCATACCATATACAGTGAGTTCAAGCTCAACCTGGGCTATGAAATGAAACCTTTTTTCAAAAGGCAAGAGAAGGAGGAAGAACAGAGAGGAAGCAGGAAATGAAATGAAAAAAGTAGAAAGAAGAAAAATAGAAGGAAAAAATCATTTAAAAAAACGAAAGGGACAAAAAGTTATAAATCGGTATATGAGTTGGTTAAATGAAAGATTTTCTGTCATTTAAAAGGCCTTTCAGTGATAGCAGATACACTGACAAGAACATGAACTTAGAATTCAGGAAAACATGAGTACAACAGCCCCCCCCCCTTAAATGCTCAAGGCTGAAAGTACCTCTTTTAAGTTTCAGTTCCTGGTTATCTTCCAGGTGTCCGGACCAGCTTGGATTAATGTTTTTCTCTGCCAGCCAAGTAATTAAAAGACAAGAAAACCTCTCAAGCACAACCGGTAGCAGCAGGAAAAATCCCAGACACAACAGCAAGCAAAACAGATGGAGAATTATTTTATTAAAATTGAAGACATAAGTGCACAGCAAGGGACATAGAGACAAAGACCCCCTTGAAAAGCAGAAGGAGCACTCAGGCAGCCAGAGTCTGGTCTCCCCTTTCATGCTGGGATGTTTAGGGTATTTGTTGGTCTGGAATTGGGGTCTTCTAATTCTAGGGATGGTCAATTTGAACAAAGACAGGGAAGCTGATAGGCCCGTAACTTTAGGTAAATGTGTCCTGGGGCTTTCACCTACACAAAATGGTGACTCTTACAAAAATATTTTTTTAGGAAACAAGAAAATTCGGAGTGATGACTGTAACTTGGTAGGTACCTTATTTGCCTAGCATGCAAGAATCTCTTGGTTTAATCCTCAGCATAACATAAAACCAGATATGTTGACACACTCCTGTAACCCCCGAATCCAAGGGGGTCAGAAGTTCAGTGTTATCCTCTGCTATGTAGAGAGTTAATGGTCTGGAATACATGAAACCTTTTCTTAAAAATAAATAAAAAGAAAGAAATGTTTTAAATGAAACTTAGGAGGGATTCACGTACTTAATGTTCCATATTTAAAATCAGGCACTAAGATGAAATGACAAGCTACACTCAGAAACAAATTATTCTCCTGACTTTTCCATTTATGTACCTCCTCCTCTATTCCACTCAAAAAGCAGATGCTGAGCAACTCCTATGTACCCAATTTCTTGCTGGGTACTAGGACAACAAATGGACCAGGTGGGGTTCCACCATTAATAGGTGAACAACCATTTCACCCAGGTCTCTGCCTCTTTCTAGCAATGCATTCCTGGATAAGTTATTTAACCTCTTTGGACATTGCTTCTTGTATACCTAGAATTTAAGGCAGAATATCTGCCATAATTACATTCAGAATGAACAAGAAGATACCAGTTTCATATCTGAATATCAGTGTTGCTGATTTAATATACCCCTACAGCTATAGCAAAATACTACATATGGATCACGTATTTTATAGACAAAAGACATTTCCTTTTCACAGTTGTGAAGGTTAGGGTCAAGGAGGTTGGTGTCTTCTGAAGCCTTACTCTGGGGCTTGGGGATTCATTATGGTCTTTCCTTGCAATAGTCTGTCTGCCTATTTCTTCTCCAGTCTCCCCTTTAAACAGGCCACTAACCGATTCAATTGGATTAGGGCCTGCAGGAATAGCCAGGTTTTAACTTAATCACAGTGTCTCCAAATACAGTCACTTTTAAGGGTACTGGGGATTAGAATTTAAACACATGAAATTTTTTAGGTGAGTGTACAATTCACCCTATAATGTTGGCTATATGATCTTGACCAGGTCACTTCTGAACCTGTTTTTCCTGATGTAAATAGCAATAAAATTAATTTTTATGTAAAATATTTTTATTTGTTGGGCAGTGGTGGCACACACCTTTAATCACAGCAATCAGGTGACAGAGTAGCTGACTCTCTGAATTCAAGGCCAGCCTGGTCTACAGCATGAATTCCGGGACAGTCAAGGCTACAGAGAGAAACCCTGTCTTGAACCCCCCCAAAAAAATTGATTGTGGGATATTTTATACAGTATATTTTGATCATACTCTTTCTCCTCCCCCAACTTATTCCAGATCTCCTTGTGTCTCCACCAACTTTATGCTCTTTCTCTCTCAAAACAAAACAAAAAACAAAGAGAAGGGAAATGAACACTAAATTATTTTTGAACTATTTAACAACAAGCAGCTTCTGACTAGCTTTGATGGCTGAATTTCTAGAGCAGAGTCCTGTAAGCACTCATTGTTACAAGCATTAACCCTTCGGCTTCTGGATTGTGTGTGGCAATTCAAAGGAAGGAAAGTTCCACAGACAGATCAGGGATGTTGCTATGGTCATCAAGGCTGATACCAACCAGAAAAGTTATTTTTAAATATTTTAAAACTTGTATCCTTGTATTTTAATACCAGTTTTAGTAAAAATGGAAATAGTGTCCATCTAACTAGTATAGTTACACACACACACACACACACACACACACACACACACACACACACACACACACTTTGGTTTTTCTAAGGCTTCATTCTTCAACTAACATTTTTTGGGGAGGTGGCAGTTGTACTGACTAATATTCTGTGAGTCTTTGCTGGAAAACAGGAAGCATCTTTAGCGTTATTAAGTCAGAGAAAGTAGCTCTCATCCTATAAGTAGCTACTCTCTTGAATTTTTCTTTCCTACAATCCAAATATGTTCGGGCAAGGAGATAGAGACTGCTTCCACCTTTTCCCTTGATGGAGTGCCATGGACTCTCTGACTTCTTATCTCCTGACTTCTGTCCTACCTCATCTTTGATTTGCCAGTGTGATGGGAGGACATGGGGGAGGGCCTTACCTTGGAAGTAGGAGAGTTGAGGAATCCTTAAGAAGAACTTAAGTTGAGAAGAGACAATATAAGATTTGTGGAAAGGATATTGACTAGAAGCCTCATCGGGTTTAGCAGGACGTGAGTGGAGAGTAAAATTAATTTTAGTATCTTAGCATACTTAGGGCTGAAGTAGGACTCTTCTGGAAAGCTGGATAAGGGCCATCATGGTGGTAGCAAGCTAGAGAGATGGTTTCTTTGCAGGTAGAGCTTCTAGGACATTCCAGGAAGTTCTTTACAACCAACTCCTAGATCATGTGACAGTAGTAGCCATAACATTCCCTACTTGGATCAGGTTTGGAGGGGACCAGTATCACCACATCTCTCTTTAATGAAACCATGAAATCAAAGCTTATTACTCTTGCAAACTAGTAGGGCAGCCTGCTATAATGAAAAGAGTACTGAACTTAAAGCCAGAAAGTCCGGGCTTTATCTTTAACTCCCTCATGACTTGAGCGAATTTCTTCACTTCTTTGACATCTGTAACATAGGAGAGGAAACCCTTTAGTATCTGAGAGGCCCTTGCTGCGCTATCATCTTAAGACTCTGAGTCAATGGAGAATAGGGTCTGGTAACAGAACAGACCATCGTTTCACCTTTTGCTCTCCAACCTTTGACTTTCCCCTTAGCATCAGGGATAATAATAATAAACTCTAAAGAAGCCATGTATACAGGTATAAAGACTATTTCAATCATATTCACCATTCCTCATTACTCTTTTGTCCATTTCTCACTCCTAGCAGTCCCTTTCTTCTTGTCAACTAGTCCCCATTGTACTTTATTTAATTTTTTATGATTCAATGAGTTTCATTATGATTGTCTAAAGGAGTATGGATGTACCGCAAAAAGTCTCTCTCTCCCTCAGTAACCTTTAACTACATATAAATTATTAAGGAAGGATGATGACCAATGAGCACCTCACTGCTCCATGGCAAGACATTTAGATATTGACAAGCCTTATCTTGTTCAGATCTTATGTAGGTAATTAGAGCTGCTATGAGTTCAAATGCACAATCGTCATGTCATAGCCAGAAATCAGTATTCTGTCCCACATGCAGTGCCTCCTCCAGCTCTTACATTCTTTCCGCTCCTTCTTCCAGAGTATTTCTGAGCTATGGAAGGGGTGATATAGATGTCTCACTTATGGCTGAGTAGTGTCAGTGATAGTGTAGAGAGAAAAATCAGTTTTCTGCACTATCAGAATAGATATTGGGCAATTGGCCAATATCTATAAAAATTATGTGATTCTGAGTACTCAGCCATAAGCGGGACATCTTAATCTGATAGCAGAAAAGTGAAATTTTACTTTAGTCTAATTTCTTTCATTATGGGTGAAGCTAAGCTTTTTTATTAATCAGCATACTGCCCTCCCTCCCTTCCTTTCTTCTCCTTTTAAACTATTTCATTGGGGACATTTGAGGTTCATAGAAAAACAGAAAGCTACAGGCCATCTCTCTCCTACCCTACACATACATAACCTTCTCTATTGTCACTTCTCCTCCCCCAGTGCCATATTTGCTACTATTGATGAACCTGCATTTCAAAATTATTACCACTCATTCTGTAGTTTATCTTTGGCTTAACCCTTGGTATTTAGTATGCATTGTGTTGTTTTAGTTTGGTGTTTATTATTAAATATATTTCCTGATATGATAGTACCATACAGGGTAGTTTACTTGACCCAGATATCTTGTGTCCTTCCCATTCATTTCTCTTTCCCCTATAACACTTGGTAAGCAGTGATTTGTTTTTTAATCAGGTTTTTAAAATTTGTACTGATACATATTTGTTGTGTAAAGTGATGAATTTTATGACATTTTGTTCAAGCATAATACATATATATATATATATGTATGTATATGTATATATATTAACTGTATTCACTTCCCATTACCGTGATGTCCTTGAAGTAGAATAAGGTAGAAAGGAGCAATTATTAGATATTGACTCATTTATTTAAATTCAGTAATTTACTTTACAGCACGGCTTGTACTGCCTATTTGCCAAGCACGACTTCATTTCTTACTGGAACAGAATGACCTTGATAAATAGCTGAAACTATTGGCCATTGCCCTTAACAACTTGCTGACTGTCACATGCACATCTGTAAAAATCTTGCTTGCTTTCCTGCCTTAACTTGTGGTTTTAGAGTATAAAATAAGAATACAAACCAGACCCCACATCAAAGTCATTCAGGAGCTGTCCTGGTTTTGGTTCACCAGTGGCATCTTCTCTCTTCCTTTTGCATTGGTGTTGGAGTACTTATTCCAGAAAGATTCCTGCAACATTCTGTCTCCTTTCCTCATCCTCTCTGTATAGAACACAACACACACACACACACACACACACACACACACACACACACACACACAGAGAGAGAGAGAGAGAGAGAGAGAGAGAGAGAGAGAGAGAGAGAGAGATTCTGTATATGGGAGAAAATATGCAATATATATCTTTGTTTATCTGGTTTATTTTTCTTATTTTTTTCTATCTTTCTTACTTTTTGATATATTCCAGCTTATTCCTGTTTCAGAATAGTGGGAGCTATGATAGCATCACCCTAGACACCTGAATTTAATACAAACAATCTGTGACTTTGGTTGAAGGGCATAGTAAATCAAGTTGGAACTGAGCTGAAAGCTTCCTGGTGGCTAGCTTTGATAATACTGAAAGGTGATATACAAGCTGCTAGTAGGGAAAAGTCATCAACAGCCTTATTCAGTAGTGGTGGTATATGTTACACGACCACCCCTCCAGGAGAATAGTAGTAGTAGGTTTTCCTCTAGAGTCCATGACCTATATAGTCTTGGGTTCTTGCTCACCTTAGATATGGCTTCTGTCTCATGGAGGAGTGGGTCTTAAGTTTGATTTTTATAAGTGGTTGGTTACTCCCTTAATATTTCTGCCACTTTTGCACTGGTTTATCTTGAAGTGGGTAAAATACCCTTTTATTAAGTTTTTTTCTTTGACAATTCACGCATGCATTTAATGCATCTGTTTTTTCTCTCCCTACACCCCTCTTATGTCTCTCATACTCCTATCAAACAACTCAAGCCCTTACTAATCCTTCCTTCAACTTCATAAGTTTAAGGTTAGTTTTGTGACCCATTTAGTTTCACCAAGGCCATCTGTGTGAATGTTGGATTCAATCTGTCCATTGGAGCCAGTAAAGACACATTCAAAGGCAATGGTATCCCCGCCCCCCCTCCATGAATCTCTCAGTAGCAAATAGTTCAGTAGTGAGGAATAGGACCCTCTAAGCCCATCCTGTATCAATGCCTGTCTTTTGATGAGCCTATTCTTGTGCAGACATAATACTAGCAGCTGCAGTGAGTTTGTGTCCTGTGCAGAAGATGACATTTCATGACCTTTCTCCCTATTTTCTATCTCTTTCATTCTTTTTGTCCCCCCTTGAACAATGTTCTCTGAAGTTTAGAAGAGATGATGTAAATGTCTTGGTAGGGCAGAGCACTCATTCTTTTCTTATTGTTAGCAACTTATGCACCCATGGGTCTCTGCATTTATCACCACTCACTGGAAAGAGAGGCTTTTTGGATTAAGGCTAAGAGTAGCATATCTATGGGTGTAATCATAAACATTTAGAAGGTGGTTTGATGCCTTGTCATTTCAGAAAAACAACAGTATTCTCTTGCCCTGGGGCCTATGTCTTCCCTTGTGTCGGGAGCAGATAAAGTCCTGAGTAAATGTTTATTATTGACATGGGCACAGCCATGCCAAAAGCAGCAATACCTGAGACCCATGAGAATAGCAAAGCCTTCCACAGGTCAGGCTCAGGGAAATGGTAAGGTCATCCTGGGTCCAAGTACAGATATAGACAAAGTATGCAGAATGTATCAACCTGAGCTTCCTTCTCCCAGGTGACCGAATTCTGAGACTGCTCTCCTAAAGAGAGCCCCTATAAAGAATAGCTAACCTGCCTCCTCGTTAATCTTTATATAATTAATCTACTGAATTTTTAGGTAGTTGCTGTCTCTCCACCCGAGCTCTTCTGTATGTGGGTCTGCCAGATTTTTTTTCATTCCTCATCACCCCAGTTAGGTTGTTCCAAAAGCTGTACGGTCATGGTACTCCACCATGGGTTTTTTTAAAAATAGGTTATAGTACCAGGCATGGATTCCTTCTTGTGGACTGGCCTCAAATCCAATAATAGAGTGCCTTCAAAGCAGTCATTGATACTATTGCACTAGTGGGTAAATTATGTCTGGTGCATGGGCTTGTGTCTGGGTAAGACTATTGATCCATTTTCTCCTCCAGCTGCTTAGATAGCACCTTCCAAGGCTATGAAAGCCAGCCAAAAGAGAAGAAGCTTTCAGATCAGTTCCTGCTTGTGTTCTCAGTGAGATGTAAGCAAGTTTACATTGCTTATTATTGCATTGTCTTCATCAATAGGGTCTTATCTAGTTCGGGTGGACAACCAAGAAGAATAGTAAGAGGACTCTGGGGCCTTCCTGAGCAAAAACTCATAAATTCATATCATACTCTTAGCACTAAGAATTTTGTAAAACCAGTATTTTTAAGAGAATGTTCAGGTTTTCATTTCTTGAAACTGTGAGGAAGATCTGAAGGTCCACAATATATGTCCCCAGTTCCTGGTACTATATACTGGCCAAAAATGAAACACTAATGACTTCCAAAATGAGTCCTACAACTATTAATAATTGTTCCAGGACTCTCCTCATCTCTAAGAGGATGTTAGGAGGAATTCTAGTCTTAAGATTTTGAGGTGAAATTTGAAAACCACGAGACTCTCGAAAAGATCAGGCTCCTGTCTACATCCTCCAAAGCTCTTCCCAGAAGTCCTAAGGCTGCCTGTGGTCATTAGTTTTAATTGTCACCTTGATACAATCTAGAATCACTGTGGAAGGGAGTCTCAATGGGTGTTTCTCTAGATTAGGTTATTGTATGGATGTGTCTATAAGGGTTTATACTAATTATGTTAATTGAGGAGGGAGGACTGGCCCACTATGGGTGTCACCATTCTCTAGACAGGAGACCCTAGACTGTTTTAAAAAGTGGAGAAAGTGAGATGAGCACTGACAGGCATGTGTTAACTCATTGGTGTCTTCTCTTGACTATGGACACAAAGTGACTAGGTACTTCAAGTTCTGCTGCCTTGACTTCTCCACAACGAGGGATAATAACTTAGAATTGTGAGTTAAATAAGCTCTTTATCTCATCAGTTCCTTTTGATGGGGTATTTTCTAATAGCAATAGAAGCAAAAATAAGGTACTGCCCTTCACTGCTCTGGCCAACTTTAGTTAAAGAACCAGGATTTTCATCATGTTAAGCGCTGGTATAGTTCCTTGGCAGGTCCTTGAGCACTGGTCCTTCTCAATCTTTTGAATCAAGTGTACGTAAAATCTAGATTCTTGAACAACGGTGGAATCTTCTCATATTTCCAAGAACATGTACCATCTTGAGGAGAAAAGTTATAGACTTGTGTGCATAATCTTCTTCACCAAGGTAAGAACTACTCTCCATCCCACAGAAGGAGCGAGCTGGCCTACTCTAGGCACGTGTACATTTTTCTCAGTTTGCCTTGCTTTCAAGCAGTACTTTTCTTATTGTCTAGACTGTTGGTGGCATATTCTGGCTATTAAATTTGGTTCTCAGACTGTCACATGCAAAATAAATGTCTCATATTAAATGGAATTTTTAATGATTAGAACAAGAAGGCTCCTAGACAGATCATGTAGAGGTGCTCTTTTCTTTCTAAAACGTTTTGGCTCCATGAAGACTGCAGACACAATGCCTCCCATTTTCACTTGGCAGAGGTAGACTTGGGATAATCAGGTGGGTTTAGATTGGTGCAGGTTCAAGTCTTATTCCTGAAGTTCAACCATTGGCATGTGGATTCCATGCCCATTTGTCTTCAGATATATGAAATGGTGGCACAGGGTGCTGAGAGCAGAAGTATCTCATCTCTGGGGAGATTTCTGCTTTTCTGGAGAATGCAAGATTATAGACTAGCTCTTAGGTATTTTGGAGCTCTCCAGAGTGCAACTACTGCCATGGGACTTGGTAGTGAAATACTTGTATAAATATGCCTGATGATGAGGCTAGTAAGTCTGCCTGTCTTCAGCAACATTTCTGTCCTGGAGATGAACTGGGCTCAAATGACTGGTAATGAGCAGAATACAGGGAGGAAGGGAGGAATGTTTTGACACCATTACATCACATTACTCATAGCAACTGATCAATCCTTCTGTTGCTTCACAGAAACAACCAGAGAGAACAAGGAAATGAGTGGGCATGGCTAATTATTTTCCAATAAAGTTTTATTTCCAAAGCTAGGCAACTAGCTATGCTTGGCTAGATAATGTTTGCCAACAGCTATTCTACCATGATATTGAGTCTCATGACTTATGAACATTTTGTGTCACAACGTCTCACATACCACACCAAGGACAGAAACAGTGACTTCTTCATTATTTCCTTAACCTAAGAGGCCTACCCAGAGACAAGAAATCTTCTATTTGAGATAAACCTTGGTGGCCCTGACATCACCAAGTTCCAACAGCATGTGTATGCTAATACCTTATGGTATGAATTGTTTGCCTTCCCTATGTATTAAATAATTATTAAATTATTGGTTTATTAGGAGCCATTTTGCTACTCCCACTACCTTTATACACTTAAAAATTATCCATATAATCTTGCTGAATTAGTTACTTTTTTCATTGCTGTAACAAAATACCTGACACACACACACACACCTTAAGGAAAGAAGGGTTTATTTTGGCTCATAGTTCAAGGAGATAGTCCATGTAGTAAAGGAAACCATGTCAGCAGGAGCTTAAGGTACTTGGTCACATTGTGTCTGTAATGAAGAGGCAGACAGGGATGAATGCTGCTTGTCAGTTCACTTTCTTCAGTGTAGAACCCCAACCTGGTGAATAGTGCTCCTAACATTTAGGGTAGATCTTCCCACCTCAGTGAACCTAATGTAGAAACTTCTTCACAGACATGCCCAGATTATTTGACTCTTATTTGATTCTATATATTGACAATGTGAAAATCAACATTAACCATGATACTGGATGTGATGGAACATGCCTATTGGGAGTGCAAAAGTCCTTGCACCCACAGATCTCCCAGAAAACCTGGAATGTTATGCACGTGGGATTTTTCTCTCAAAAGAATGGATGTAAAACCTATTCTTCCATCCAGAAATCTGGAAATGGAGGTGATTAGCAGCCTGGTGATCTGTGTTATCTGTTGGTCCTGGCCATATTAAGCTTCTACAACTAGGACCAGAGGTGGCTAATAATCTAAATTATAACAGGCCCCTTACAATCCAGCAATTCCACTCTTAGGCATATACCCAAAAGAAGCACATTCCTACAACAAGGACATCTGTTCAACTTTGTTCATAGCAGCATTATTTGTAATAGCCAGAACCTGGAAACAACCTAGATGCCCCTCAACTGAAGAATGGATAGAAAAAAATGTGGTACATTTACACAATGGAGTACTACTCAGCGGGGAAAAAAAGGCAATGGAATCTTGAAATTTGCAGGCAAATGGATGGAACTAGAAGAAACCATTCTGAGTGAGGTAACCCTGTCACAAAAAGACAGGCATTCCATGTACTCACTTATATGTGGATTTTAGACATAGAGTAAAGGATTGCCAGCCCGCAGCCCAGACTGCCGGGAAGGCTGGTAAATAAGGAGGACCCTAAGAGACACATACATGGTCCCCTGGAGAAGGGGAAAGGGAAGATCTTCTGAGCAAATTGGGAGAATGGGGGGCGGGGGAGGGAACTAAGAGAATGAGAAGGGGAGAAGAGGAGGGGTGAGGAAGACATGATGGGTCAGGGAGGTTGAGTTGGGGGAAGAACAGAAGAGAACAAGATAAGAGATACTATAATAGAGGGAGACATTATAAGTTTAAAGAGAAATCAGGCACTAGGGAAATGTCTGGAGAGCTACAAAGATGACACCAACTAACAATCTAAGCAACAGAGGAGAGGCTACCTTAAATGCCCTCTCCTGATAATGAGATTGATGACTAATTTATATGCCATCATATAGCCTTCATCCAGCAGCTGGTGGAAGTAGAAGAAGACACCCATAGCTAAACCTTGAACTGAACTGAAATCTAGATGCAGAGAAGGAGGACTGATGAGCAAAGGGGGCATACTGGGCTGGTGAAACTCACAGAAACAGCTGACCTGAACAAGGGAAAACTCTTGGTCCCCAGACTGATAACTGGGAAACCAGCATGGGATTGATCCAGACCCCCTGAATGTGGGTGTCAGTGAGGAGACCTTGGGAATCTATGGGGCCTCTTGTAGTGGATCAGTACTTATTGCTACCATAGGAATGGACTTTAGGAGCCCATCCCACATGGAGGGATACTCCCTGAGCCTAGACACAAGGGCGTTGGCCTAGGCCCTATCCCAAAGAATATGACAGACTTTGAAGACCCACCCCATGGAAGGCCTCACCCTTCCTGGGGAGCAGAAAGGGTATGGGATGGGTAGGGTGTTAGTTGGGGGGGGCAGGGGAGGAGGGGAGGGAGAAGAACCTGGGATTGGCATGTAAAATAATTTTCTTTCTAATAAAAAAGGAAAAAATAATTAAAATATAATAAAAAACCAAGCCCCTTACAACCACGGGCTCCCCAAGCTTCCACAAGCAGGGCTGGATATCCCTAATAATCTAAATGACTCTTACATTATCTGTATAGTCAAGGTCTCTCCCAACCCCCCACAACAAGGACTAGTGGTGGCTAACAGTCAAATGACCTGTACATTATCTGTATGAAAAGACCAAGCCAGATCCCTCCCTAGGTCCTTAAGTTAGTACAAGTAGCCTATTTCCAGAATACATCTTCTTGAAAGAAATGACATGTCCCTTAGGCTGAGTTTTGAGTAATTATGCTTTCTTGTGCTCTGAGGATTGTATTGCACCAGGAACCCCCCTCCCAAATTATACTATGTTTAAATATACTGGTAATAAACCTCTTGGGATCAGATTCCCTGAAGTTTGATCTAGTTTGACAAAGTCAATCTGAACTGAGTTTTCATTCTTACCTCTTCAAAGTTTGCTTCCCTGCCTGCTGGCCACCTGCAGGGGCCCTCTCACATGCCTGTAATCCCAACACTCAGAATGTAGAGGCCGGAGGATCATTACATGTTTGTGGTGAAGCCAGCCTGAATAGTTTAAAAGAGAAAAGAAAAAAAAATATGTAAGACAAGGAGCAAAAAGCTAGAATGTCAGGTGAAATACTGAGGAGTACTTATAAGACCGGATGGAAGTCAGTAATAGGGAACTTGCATAGCTTGTGAAAGTTCTTAGGTTTCCTGCTTAGGATGACAGTTAGCAATAGAAAAGAAAATGTGGCTTATCAAAAAAAAAATAGTGTCAGCAAACCAATATGCTGGTTACATGTGGAGGCACAACTGGATTACATAGGAAAGCAAAGAGAAGTGAGAATATGTGTAAACAAGTATGGTGATGTGTCTCTCCTATATATCATTGTGTAAATAGTAAATGGATATGGTTGTATATGCAAAAGGGAGATGTGAGTGTGACAGATAGTGGCCGTTTATGCCCCAAAGTGATGAATTGGAATATAGTGGATGTGGCTAAATGGGTATATCTATATCTACATATGTAGTGTGTAAGGGTCTGTATGTCCAGAGATATATAATTGTGGAAGCATTATACTTGTTCACACACACACATATGCACACACATATCTGAGGATGGAAATTTCTAATAAAGAAACTAATTAAATTTGAATATGTAATGGTACAAGTCTGTTATTGTAAGCTAGAGTGACTTACAGTGCTTTGGGAGCAAATCAGGATGTCTGCCCTGATCCTCTGGACTTTGGGACAGACATTGAGTAGTATAGAAGTTGGCTGACATTGCTAAGATGGAGCTGAGACTAATGAGGTTTCTGAGTACACAGCATTCACCCTCCGCAAGGGTAGACACTATCTGTATTTGTGCAAGCCTTTGATCCCAGCACTCAGGAAGCAAAGGCAGGTGTATCTCTGTGAGTTTGAGACCAGCCTGGTCTACAGAGTGAATTCTAGGACAGAACAATGATACACAGAGAAACTCTGTCAGAAAAACCAAACCAAACAAACAAGAAAGACAAAACCAACCAACTAACCAACCAAACAAACAACAAACTTGGAGGATCATCTAGAGAACCTTCTGGCATGATTAGGTTTGTTCTAAGTTCATGTCTATGTTCTTTCTTCAGCTTCATGGTTAAGAATAAGTATGTAGTGGCAGTGAATTCAAGATTTCAATTAATTTCTCCTATATTTCCTGTCTCTGCCTCTTCTTCCTCATGGTGCTTGCCATGCCTGTAAACAGGAAGACCCATGCTGGAGGTCAGATGTGGTGGTTAAGGCCTGTGATTAGAACAGCCAGGAAGCTGAGGCAAGGGGATTGCCATAAGCTTAATGCCAGTGCGGGTTACATATGAGTTCCAGGCCTGCCTATACTACGCAGTGAGACTTTTCTCTGTTTTTCATGGTTCAAAGTAAGAAAATTGACTAGATGCTGCTGCTGTTTTGTGACTTGGTGAAGAATAGGCAAAGAAAATAAAAAATTCAACTTTATTCCAAAAGGAGAGGTCAAGCTTCAGAAATTCACAAATACAGTGATGAGATACCACAAAAGTATCAGGGAAGATGGGCAGCACATGAAAAAGAAGTCAGCTGCGTGGCTCCACACTTGGGGTGATGAATCACACGGCTCTTCCAAAACATAAGCTGAGCATCCCCAGTGAAAACAGAATGGAAGACCTACTCTCAGAACAATCTCTCAGCTTTTCTGAAACTCAAAACCAGTCACAAGATTTGGCGAGATGGTGACTAGTTTGGCATATGATTCATCAGTGGGAAGGAATCTCATTTTGTCACTGTATTACTTGGAGGGCAGGGAGGGGTTGGGCACCACTTTGAGAAAACTTATTGTTTGATTCTGTATAACAGTGGAGCCTTGAGAGCAAGTAACAGCTACAAGAAAAGGAACCTGAATGTAATGGTGCTAGCTTCTACTAATTACAGTGGCTTTCTGGGCACCCATCTTGTCTGCAACATTAAAATGGCTCATGCTCTTTTCCTGGTCACATTTCACATTTTCCCCCTATCCTTTTGCTTTACTCATTTTTGTTCACTGTTGGCCTGGATAAGAGTGATGGACAGGAATCATGACACAGCTTGAATACTATTCTTTCTTTAAATTTCCTCTGACAACTAAATTTGTATACTACTTTTAAATTAATCTGCTCTCAGATTCTCAAGACATGGACAGAATACAGCCTGGTTCCTTGCCAGAATGTCATCCAAATAGTCTCTAGCCAAGTTTCAGATGGAGAATTCAGTTCTCTATGAGCTAGGCCTATACCATCTACATTTCCATCACTATTTTAGTCCCAGATTCCCACCATAATGGCCCATTAAACTCTGTTTACAGCATTTTAGGTATTTTTTACTCCTAAGTTTTGACTCTTCCACATTCCTCCTGTAAACCAGTTTCCAAAGCCTACATGCTTCATATGTTTGTCATAGCAATGGCCCCACTCCTCGGGACCAATTTTCTGTTTTAGTTCATTTTCATATTGTGACAAAATGCCTGACAAGAACAACTTAATAAGGGGATTGAGATGGCTTGCATTTTGAGGGTAGAGTCTTTCCTAGCATGGGAGGCAGGAGCATAGCTCGAGAGTGAGGAAGCTGGTTCCACTGTATCAAGAAGCAGATACTGGTGAATGCTGCTGCTCTGCTTGTTTTCTCCTCCCTCCTCTTGCCTTTTTCCTCTGTTCCTTGGGATGGAGTCTCACACAGGATAGGCTTCCCTTAAATTTAATATGTACTCAGGGATGACCTTGAATTTCTGATCCTCCAGTCTCTACCTCCTGAGTGCTGGGATTACAGCAGTGTGCAGCCATGCCTGGTTTTATGTACTAGGCAAGCACTCTACCGATTGAGTTTCATCCCTATCCCTAGTTTCTCACTTTTCATTCAGTTCAGGACCCCAGGCCATGGAGTTAGTGTCTCCCACATCCTGCTCAGTTAAGCCTTTTCAGAAATATCCTCATAGCCACTAAGACTTGTGTTCTGCATTGATTCTAAATCCAGTGCATTTGGCAATGAAGATTAACCATTGTAGATACAGTGGAAGACAGTATGGAAGTTTTTCACAAAACCAAAAAAATAGAACTACAATATGGTCCAACTATACCATATATATATATATATATATATATATATATATATATATATATATCCAAAGGACTCGAAGTCAATATAACATGGAGATATTTACATATCCATGTTTATTACTGTACTATTTACAATACCTGAAAAATGAAACCAGTCTAGATATTAATTGACAGATGAATAGATAAAGGGCATTTGACACATATGCACAATAGAATTTTATTCCACAGTAGACAAAATGAAACTGAGACATTTGCAGAAAATGGACAGAACTATGAATCATTATATGGAGTGAAATGAGCTAGACTCAGAAAGTCAAATACTGAGTGTTTTCTCTCACATACAGAATCTTGATGTGAGTGTGTGTGTGTGTGTGTGTGTGTGTGTGTGTGTGTGTGTGTTGAAACTAGAAAAAGGATCATGAGAAAAGAATATCTTAAGGAAAGATGAAGAGAAAGAAAGTGAGACTGATGGAATACATGTTGGGGGTACACAAAGAAGGATGAATGTACCAATAAGTAGGCAGGAGGGATGACAGTAGGAGAGGACAACATATAATAAAATATGTATGGAATGTGAATTAATGTATATGTATCAAAATACCACAATAAAGCCCATTACTTTGAACACTAATTTTAGAAACTAATATTTACCTTTGTGTTCTCTTCCTCTCTCCCAATATGGTGGCCCTAGCAAAAGAAGAAGAAGAAGAAGAATAAGAAGAAGAAGAAGAAGAAGAAGAAGAAGAAGAAGAAGAAGAAGAAGAAGAAGACCATCTCCCTAATAAAGTTTCTGGCTGAGGGTGGGAGTGCTGGTCATGCCTCTTAATGTGCCATGCTTTGCTCATGCCCATGGGAGGCCTGCCCCTTTCTGAACGGAGATGTGGATGAGGAAGAGTGAATCAGGGGGAGGTAGATGGGAGGGGTGGGGAACAAGATGAGAGAAGGGAGGGGACACTGTGGTTGGTATGTAAAATAAATGAAACAAATTTAATTAATAAAAAATTGGGATTCTGACAAAACAGATACAGACTGTAGGGCCTGTCTTGCAACAGACGATTTTGATGACTACCCTCCTAGAAGAGGTGATGATAGTTTTGCAGACAATTATCGAGATCTTCAGACTAGTATCAGGATGGGTATCAGGACAGATATTGGGATGGCCCACGGTAAGATATACATAGATATGGGGGCCAGATAGCTATGATGACCGAGGCAGCAGAGACTATGACCGAGTCTAAGCCTCCAGGATAAGCAGTGGCAGAAGAGTATTTGCTAGTGTGTATGTAGGGATGATGACTACAGGGGAGGTGGTGGACCTACGAAGACCCGTATGACAGATGGGATCATCAGTCAATGGAGCTCCAAGGGATGATTACTCTTGGGACAATGATAAGCATGATGACAGCCCTCTCCCCACACCCAGTTCAAAAAAGATCCCAACTGAATCTAAAGCCTCTGAGTACGCCTAAGGAAGACCATTCCTCTGCTAGCACCTCCCAGTCCAGTCAAGCGGCTTCTTTCTATCTTTGGAGGGGCAAAGTCTGTTGACACAGCTGCCAGAGAAAGAGAAGCAAAAGAGCGACTACAGAAGGAGCAGGGGAAGTTGTAGCGTTGGCTGGATGAGCCAAAACTAGACTGCCGGCCCCAGGTGAGAAACCCAAGTCCGCGAAGTGAAGAAACTCAGAAAAGAGAACGGTTGGGGACAGGAAGTGAGTCACGGCAGACTGGGGCCGCAGCCACATCTGGCAGACATACATGAAGGAGAGAGAATGAGAAGTCTCTAGAAAAATAAAACAGTCAATAAAGAAGACTGTCACTATCCAACCTCTAAACCTGATCGGCCTCTAAAGGTAAGGCCAGCCCCTCCACCAAAGGAGAATGTGTGGTTCATGAAGCAAAGCTCTAACCCTCCTGCTGAATCTCAGAGCTCAGGCACAGAGCAGCAGTCCCCTGCAAGAGGTGGAGAGGAAGTAGCCCCAGCTCAGCCCTCTGAGAAAAGACCATGAAGGAAAAATAAAACGGATGGTGTGAGTGTCCCAAAAGGCCAACTTTGGAACTCCAGCTGTGGTCCTGGAGATGGAGCGAACAAAGACCACTGCAAGTAGTTGGATAGAAGAGATGGCAAAAAAAAAAAAAGATCAAGACTCCAGATCTGTACCTGAGCCAAAAGAAACCTGAAAAAAAAATTCAGCCTCCACGTTCATTTCTGCAAGCAAGAACGCTGCTCTCTCTGTGGATGGTGAAGATGAGCATGAGGGAGGTGGCAGCCTTGACTAGACCTCCACATCCTGTGCTTTCTCTTAGTCTCTTCACCCCAAAACAGTCAGGAGCAAATCAAACCTCTCCCGAGACAAGACAAAAGAAAGCTCACCATCCCCCCAAGACCTTGCTTAACATTCATTTCTTAATGAAATGAAATTGAAGTAACTGGAGAATCACCATTGTAGCCTGAGATATGTGGCTACTGCTTTTGAATGGGAAATTTGTGATGTGTTCTGATGACATCAAGCAGTTACCTATGTGACTGATGCCTAGGGCTCCATTCAGCAGAAATGTAGTGACAGTGAGACCCACTCAGCCGAATCAGTTAAGCTGTAGAGAAAGGTTCAGGGAAGAGTGAGATTTCTACCTTTTAATTTTTATCTCATAGTGGCACCAATGAATTCCCAAATATTAACCTGAATAAATTTCTCATCCTTAGAAAGGTAGATTTAGTCTCTTGGGTTGTTTTAGTCATTAGGAGGCTGCCAGACATTCTACTTTAATTGTGACTTAACTGGGGCCAGCCAAGGGGAATTGTTTTATTTAACACCCCCCTGGGGGTAGTTGGGATTGAGTCTACAGGCTGTTAGCAAATAGTACTGCTTGGAGACCAAAATGAATGGGAAACTCAATTCCAATTGTGGCTTAAAAAGCTTTGGGGAGGTAATCAATACCAGCATATCAGGTAGTAAGGGAAATTGAGTGCCCTCCAATAAACACATGAATGGTCATTTCCTGGAAGGGGAAGCACTTAGAAGTCGTAGGAAATTCCTGTCTTGTGTAACCTGGTTTTGCTCCTTCTAAACATTGTCCTTTCTATAGGTTAGGATACATCCACATTCTTTCAAATCCTTGTTACTCTGGTAATCTCACGTTCTTGATGACACTGTTAGTCTCCCAAAAGCAGTGTCTGTAAGTCACACACCTGCTTTCACATCTGTTTTATCTTGACAACCAGAAACTGTGGCCTGAGGAATCACTGCTCTTCTCAAACAAACTTGCTCTGTGATATCTTTGATTCCTGCCCCTGTCTGCTCCTGTTGCTTTCACACCCCTCCTGCTGGAGATTAAATTACTTTAATTGATGGACTTGAGTGGTATATAAGGGTGCATAAAAGGGGAGAGTTAAGTTGGAGGTCTTCAGCCTGGAATGGAGTGTTTTAAGGTTTAACAGGTTTCCTTCACTGGAACCCCATGCCAGTGCTTGATTTTATAATGTGACCTACAGTGTGTGGTTCTCTGCTTAGGAGGGTTGGCTTCTTCCCTCAAAAATAAAGGATAATGCAAAGAACTGTTGAACAAGGTCCTTGTTTCTCTTGCAACATGGTAGCTTGACTTGTTTGCTTTGATATGCACCTTTGTAGAGGTCAGTACAAAGAGGGCAAGCTTCCCTATTGTGGGAAGTCAGGGTACCTGCAAACAAATGAGACCATGGTTTTGATGGGCAAGCCTTAGCTAGGCCTGCTGTGCAGGATCATTTGTGTATGCTGCGGGGGGGGGGGGTCATAGCAAGGCACGTATCCAGTGGACTTGATTGGCTAGTACCTTGATTGACTTTTAGAGAGATTCCCACGGTTGAATGGATAAAAAAAAAAAAAAAAAAAAAAAAAAAACAACCATTAGTTGTAGACAATGTAAAGGTAGTTTCCATTCTTCATTCTTATTTCCCTTTCAAATAGTTGTATTCAAAAGGAAGTTGTGTGTCCCACTGTCCTACTTTGCTCCTCTGTTAAAATAAAAGCAGGGGTTGACTGATTGTCGCACTCCAGAATACATGTAAAATTTCCTCTATGAAATTTTTTCTGGGTTTTTTGAGATAGGGTTTCTCTGTGACTTTGGAGGCTGTCCTGGAACTAGCTATTGTAGACCAGGTTGGTCTCGAACTCATAGAGATCCACCTGCCTCTGCCTCCCAAGTACTGGGATTAAAGGCATGAGCCACCACCGCCCGGCTTCCTCTATGAATTTTTACAAAAGTATCTTCTATAAATATGCCTTGGGAGATGTCTAGAGAAATAAAATCGTATCCTTTTGGTTGAGGGTTTTTTGTTTTGTTTTTCTCCAAATAAATCCAGTTTTTAAAGTTGAAAAAAAACACTATTTGAAAAGAAAAGGAAACAATATCCCCTGCTTTTCCTTTCTTTTGAAACAACACTTGGTGTCTTCCATGAGGAGGACATTGCAGGGAACAAGGGCATTCTACCCCTCCACCAAATGTTTTCCTAGGTCAAGAGAGGGAAAGGAAGCCAGGTGCAGTGGCTCATGTTTGTAATCACAAAATGAAGGAGGCTGAAGCAGAAGAATTGCAATGAGTTTGAGATCTGCCTGGGTGACCTTCAAAGAGAGAGCATGACGAAGAAGCAGAGACAGAGAGGGAGACATGCAGAGACACACAGAAAGGAAATCATCCATTCCTCTATCCCTATTCTTTTCTTGGAGCTCCCCAGAGACAGGAGGTACTTGCCAAAACCAGTGAATGAGTGGTTATGGGTAGGCTGGATGAGATAGGTCTATGGTAGCTGAAGGGCAACTGTGTATAGAGGACTATCCATGAATTGATAATTCAGAATCCTTCATATTTCTATGGAAAGGACCTGAGGATGTATTTCAGTGGAGTGCTTGTCTAACATTTTCAAGATATTGGTTTCTATCTCCATCACCACAAAACAGAAGTGTTTGAGTAGCATATTTCCCTGGTGTGGATATATGTAGGGATAGAGAGAGGAAGGAGGGGGGATGAAAGGAGAAAGATAGAGATAGAAAGAGCAGAGAACCTTTACTTACAGGTTAGACTCAATGCTGGTAAGGTTGTAGAAGGCACACCTATGTGACTGTGAGCACAAGATAGGAACAAAAATGCCTCTGTCCCCTGTGCTGAGTATCAGGTTAAGTGAGAACACAGAAAACAAAGTCAAACTTAGATTTAGTGTCTGTGAAGTAAGGAATCAAGAAGAAAAACAGGAACTTAAGTTCAATGAACTGTATATTCAGTCAGTTTCCTGTCAAGAAAGGTGACTGATTGTTTTTCACTGAAACAATCAGGTGAATCAACTTGACCAAAAACTGACCAAGTTGTCAGATAAGTTTTTATGTTATAAAGGTAAAACCATGTCTCTGGTCACCAAGTTTCACACTAGTAATAATTGCATATGTGGTGAGTGTTAGTTATGTAATAACAACATTGACAAAATTACTTGTAGGCCTAGCTTCTCTTGTTTTGGACAATTCTCTCTGTTCATAACACCAAAATAGTTGCTCAGGATAGAAGGTAGATGATTTCCTATTTTTCATTTCAGACTTCTGACGATGGACAAGGAGTTTATCTGCAGCGAGGCAGCTACTAGCCTGGGTGGTCACCTCAAAGTGGCCCAACTGGAACAGCACCTCAATTTGTGATAAGAGCTCAATACTATCATTTCTTACCAGCAAATCAAAATATAATTCCAAAATGGCTGCAGTGTTCTTGGGTCATTGAGGGTCAAGGGAATAAGCTAGATTGATGCTTTCCTTTCCACTGCAGCTCTACCCCACCTCTCCCATCTCACCCCAGTCCAGATTCTTTTCTAGAGTAAAACTTGTGTTGAGAATTCCTTGGTATATTTCTTTCTTTTATTGAATGGCTTTCATACTTTTCCCCTTGAGTCTTTATTTTGTGAAAATATAAAGAAATTCCTAGCCAAGCGTTGGTGGCACACGCCTTTAATCCCAGCACTCAGGAGGCAGAGGCAGGAGGATCTCTGTGAGTTCAAGGCCAGCCTGGTCTCCAGAGCAAGTTCCAGTTCAGGCTCCAAAGCAATACAGAGAAACCCTGTCTCGAAAAACCAAGGGGGGGGGGATTCATTGATTCATGGTACAAAAAAAAAAAAAAAAAACAAGCTAAAATCATTTATGAATTCTCTACCTGGAAATAGTAAGCATCCCCAAAGAAAATTACCAGCTATATTGTAGGTGAAGTTTTTCTGTGTCTTGGCAGTAGTTCTCAACCACAAAGAGGCGTAATGTTAATTATAAATGCTCAGCCAATAGCTCAGGCTTGTTGCTAGCTATTACATTTAAATTAACCCGTATTTCTTAGCTATGCTTTGCCGCATGGCTTGGTACCTTTTCTCAGTATGCCATGCCCATCTTGCTTTTCTCTGTGTCTGCTGTTGACTCCTCCAACTCTGTCCTTCTTCTCTCAGAATTTTCTGCTTGACCTTATCCTGTTCAGCTATTGGCCAGTCAGCTTCTTTATTAAACCAATCACAACAAAATATATTCACACAGTATAAAGGAATATTATATTATAACCTCAGTCTAATTATCTTGGTTTCCTGGCTCAGAACCCATACCTGATAGGCTGTGGGCTTGGAACAAAGCCTGTCTTAGATTGTAGCCATTACCAAATTGTTGCAGATATTTAAATACTGCTACCCCAGTCACTGAAAATGGGTTTTGGGGGTAGAAAAATTGGGACTTGAGCATCAAAATGTTATTTTCTTTTACTAGAATAAAGTCAGATCCCTTCAGCATGGGTATTCTACTTAATTAACTTCATCTCTTGGACTGAGAATACAGCTCAGAGGTACAACTTTACTCATCTCAAACATGTAGGGATGTGGGTTTGATCCCAAGCATTGGAAAATAAAAATTCACTGATCCAAGATGTTCAATATATATATATATATATATATATAATATATATATATATATTAAAATTTTAGTTAAAATAGAAATACCTCACTTTTACCCTTTGTTGGGACCCAACCCCCACAGGGTCTCTGTGAGTTGTTTTCCACATAACCACAGGTACCTCCTGTGTTCCTTGTCCTGCCCACTAACACTAACATTCTGTTATGAACCTTTCTTGTTATTGAAACATTATGCCTTGCCCCATCCCCTTCTTGCTTTGTTGGCTGTGGGCGGGGGTTGTGGTTTCCTTGTTTATGATAGGGCGTGGGAATTCGTTCTTCTACAGGTGGTGTTTTTCCATCTCCTCTTGTATATAAACTGCTGTCTGCAATAAACCGATGGCATTCGCTTCTACTGAATGACCCGAGTTGTGTCCTTCTTAATCCACAGACTCTCTTGCCTGGTTCTGTTCTTTGGTGGCTGGCACTGGCGCTGGCGCTGGTGACAATCCTTTCCTTTTCTCCCTTCAGCCCTTCCCAGGTGCTCTTCCCTCCAACCATTCCCATACACACCCCACTACCAGATTGATAGATAGCTTCTTATTCTTTGATTAATATTGTTGCGTATGTATAAAATGCATGAATATAAAAATATAACCTGTTGTACCCATTTTCATTGTTTGTGTGTATATAGTTTTAAGGGTTGACCACTTTATAACCACTGTCTTAGGGTTTCTGTTTCTGTGAAGAGACACTATGACCACTACAACTCTTTATAAAGCAAAACATTTAATTGGGGCTGGCTTACAGATTCAGAGGTTTAGTCCATTATCTTCATGACAGGGAGCATAGCAGTGTGCAGGCTGACATGGTACTGAGCAGTAACTTAGAGTCCTACATCTTGCAGGCAATAGGAAGTCAACTGAGACACTGGGTAGTAACCTGAGCATATGAAACCTTAAAGCCCGCTCCCACAATGAGACACTTCCTCCAAAAAAGCCATACCTACTCCAACAAAGCTACACTTCCCAATAGTGCCATTCCCTATGAGATTATGGGGGCAATTACATTCAAACTACCACAACCACTAAGGAGGATCATCCCCGGAAAAGGCAGTTACTAGTGCCTATAGTTCTTTGTCTACAGGTTGGACCCCATGAAAATTTCTGCTTTCCACATTAACATGTCTTTTTTGTATCACCATTACTTAGGTCTTGTTTATGCAGCCATTTCTTTTCTTTTTGTTTGTTTTGTTTTGTTTTGTTTTTTTTTGAGATGAGGTTTCGCTGTGTAGCTTTGGAGCCTGTTCTGGAACTAACTGTAGACCATAGTGGCCTCAAATTCACAGAGATCCTCCTGTCTCTGCCTCCTGAGTGCTGTGATTAAAGGTGTGCACCACCACCTGGCATTGATATTCTGATTCTTACTGTCTTTTTACCACCACCCTTTCCATGTTGTTCCTTGAGCCATAGGTGCAGAAGCTATGATGTATATGTAACCACTGGAGCTGGATCCATTGAAGTCTGCACTGTTGGTACTGTTGTGGTTTTCAATGATAGTCTCAATTTTCTGAGAAGAAGAAGAAGAAGAAGAAGAAGAAGAAGAAGAAGAAGAAGAAGAAGAAGAAGAAGAAGAAGAAGAAGTTTCTTTGGTGAGGGTAAGAGCTGCACTTATCTGTGAGTATAAGGATAAGATTTAGAAGCACTTAGAAATTATGCTGGTCTAGCAAACTGGTGGTAGTGGTTTATCTTATACCCATAATATCATTGGGCCCTGGAATTTAGCTAGGTTTCTAATACTACACATGATTCTCTGACACGCATCTATATGTTTTTATACATTTTGCTCTGTACCTATGTTTATGAATGTGCTTTATTTTCTCAATGTTATGCCTATGTAGCTTCCAATAGTACACCTAAGTTTTTATGCTTACAGAATTGTGTATAGTTTTATTTTGTACAGTAGCCTATAAAATACTCTTCCTGTTTGTCAGATAAATTCTCTTACATGTATTTTTTAAAGATTTAGTTAGTTAGTTATCATGTATACAGTGTGTGCCAGAAGAGGGCACCAGATCACATTACAGATGGTTGTGAGCCACCATATGGTTCCTGGGAATTGAACTCAGAACCTCTGGAAGAGCAGCAGTCAGTGCTCTTAACCCCTGAGCCATCTCTCCAGCCCCTTACATTTATTTTTAATTATATTACTTTCCCCTATCCTTTTCCTCCTCCCAGCCCTTCCCAAGTCTTGTCCCTCCAACTCTTTCCTTGTTCTACCAATTCTCAAATTGATAGTCCTTCTCCCCCACTTATTACTATACTGAGGTGTGTGTGTGTGTGTGTGTGTGTGTGTGTGTGTGTGTGTGTGTGTGTGTGTGTGTGTGTATGCATGCAAAAATATATAAATACAAACTGCTGAGTCCACTTTAGCTCCTTGTGTATATATGGTTTCAAGGCTGACCACTTTGTATTGGACAACAAATTAGGGAGCTCATCCCTGAGAAAGGCTAACTTTCTCATCAGTGGTTTGTAGTTCCTTATCCGGGAATGGGATCCCATGAGCTAGCTCCCTTCCATGTTAGTGTATCTATTAATATGCCAATGTTCAGATTTTCTTCATGAAGCCATTTCTATGAAAGGCTGTTTCACAGTGGATTTTCTGGTATTCTGGCTCTTACAACCTTTCTGCCCCCTCTTCTATGAAGTTCCCTGAGTCATAGATGCATAGATGTGATGTACATTTATCTATTGAATCTGTAATCCCCATGATCCACTGATCTCTGCATTGTGTCCTCTTGTGTTTTTCTGTGATATTCTCCACCGGATGCAAAGATGCTGTGGAACAATCTTTGTACATTATAAATATGTATTATTCTTATTGGTTAATAAAGAGCTAGCTGGCCTATAACTGGGCAGAAAGAGATTGGGCAGTAGAGCCAGACTAGAAGGATGCTCAGAAGAAGTACAGAGTCTGAGGAGTCTTCAGCAAGATGCAGAAGAAATAGGAGATGAATATGCTGTGCTGAAGGAAGGTACCACCACGAGACAGAGGGAAGATAAGATATATGGGTTAATTTAAGATGTATGAGCTAGTTAGTAAGAAGCATATTCTATTGGCCAAAATTTTTTATCATTAATAAGAAGTCTCTGTGTGGTTATTTAGGAGCTGGCCTGCAGGACAGAAAAGTGTGCTAACACAAACAGAAATGTCTTTTGTTGAAGGGTGGTAGCTACACTTAGCTATAGTTATACGGATAAGATATAGAATGTGATTAAGATCTATGCTAATCTAGCAAAGTGTTGATAATAAACAATTCTCTTCTAATACTAATATTCATGACCAGGATGCTGGCTAGGTTGTTAGTACCAGGCATGGCAAAGAATACTAAGTTTCTAGTACAAGTTACTACCAACATATGAGTGCCACTTATTGCATCTGTACATATATCTTGCCATGCAGATCATTGTGGTTCATTGATGTCACAGCTGGGTAGGACTATTAATGACTTCCCTGCATGGAAGTTGGCATACATTTTTCTGAAACCACGAACTAGAATGCAGGATGAAAGCTTTCAGGTGCTAGAATGCAGGGAGGAAGCTTTCAGGTTTCATCCAGGGCCAGTTATCTGAATTCTGTGTCTTAAGTGTGCAGCGGCTTCAGCAACAGGATTTTACCTTCAAACTTTGATAGGCAACCAAGAGCAAAAGCCATGAGTACTTGTAACTACAACCATCTGATATGTAACAAAGAGTCAAAAAAGATACCCTGAGAAAAGAGACAGCATCTTCCACTAATGGTACTGGGAAAACTAAATGTCCATATGCAAAAGAATGAAATTAGACCCATATCTATCGTCTTGCATTAAGACTAACTCAAAATTACTGAAGACCTAGAAGTGAAACCTGAAACACCAAAACTTCTAGAAGAAAACCCAGGCAGTACCTCCATATCACTGTAGGAAGGGACTTTCTGAACAAGACTCTATTTACCTAGTAATTAAGGTCAACAATTGACAGGTGGACCTTATAAAATTAAACGATGTTCAATTTCTTTATCTGTTAAATGGAGATAAGTTACCATGTCTCACCAATCTCACAGTACTATGATGTGATAATCATATGTCCAACTACAGTGTAAACAGTCACAACCACATTACCTGACATTCTAATTGACTGATATATGTTTAAATGAAATAGGCATGAGGGTGAATGCCTGTCATCTCATCCCTTAGGAAGCTAAACAGGAGGAGTGCCACTATTTCAGAGCAGATTGTACTACATAACAAGAATCCCATCTCAATAAATAATTCAATTGAAAAAATTGGTACAGGAGAAAAGTAGCACAGATACTGAGATTGGCAATTAATAAATGGGACCTCCTGAAATTGAGAAGCTTCTGTAAGGAAAGGACACAGTCAACAAGACAAAATGTCAGCCCACAGAATGGGGAAAGACATTTACCAACCCCACATCTGACAGAGGGCTGATCTCCAAAATTTGCAAAGAACTAGTCACCAAAACACCAAATAAACCAATTAAAAAGTGAGGTACAGAACTAAATATAGAATTATCAATAGAGGAATCTAAGATGCCTGAAAGATACTTAAGAAATTGCTCAACATCTTTAGCCATTAGGGAAATGCAACTCAAAACACCTCTGAGATACCATCTTACACCTGTCAGAATGTCTAAAATCGAAAACACCAATGACAGTTTACGCTGGAGAGGATGTGAGGAAAGAGGAACACTCCTCCACTGCTGCTGGGAGTGCAAACTTGTACATCCACTTTGGAAATCAGTATGGTGATTCCTCAGGAAATTGGGAGTCAGTCTACCACAAGATCCAGCAATTCTACTCTTGGGCATATACCCAAAGGATTCACATTCAAACAACAAGGACATCTGTTCAACTATGTTCATAGCAGCATTATTTGTAATAGCCAGAACATATAGGCAACCTAGATGCCCCTCAACTGAAGAATGAACAAAGACAATGGAGTACTACTCAGCAGAAAAAAAAATGGAATCTTGAAATTCGCATGCAAATGGATGGAACTAGAAGAAACCATCCTGAGTGAGGTAGCCCAGTCACAAAAAGACAAACATGGCATGTACTTAGTCATATATGGATATTAGACATAGAGCAAAGTATTAGCAGCCTGCAATCCACACCTCCAGAGAAGCTAGGAAAAAAGGAGGACCCTAAGAGAGACATACATGGTCCCCCAGGGAAGGGGAAAGGGACAAGTTTCCCTGATCAAATTGGGAACATGGAGGGAGGGGAGAGGGGGTTATGAGACAGAGAAGAGGAGAAGAGGGGTAGTAAGGAGGATATGAGGGAGCTGGAAGATTGATTCAGGGGAAGAATAGAGGAGAGCAAGATAAGAGATACTGTAATAGAGGGGGCCAATATAGGTTTAAAGAGAAATCTGGCACTAGGGAAATCTCCAGGGATCCACAAGGATGACCCCAACTAACAATCTAAACAATAGTGGAGAAGCTGCATTAAATGCCCTTCTCCTATAATGAGATTGATGACTACCTTATATGCCATCCTAGAGCCTTCATGCATAGCTGATGGAAGCAGAGGCAGAGATCCACAGCTAAACACTGAGCCAATCTCCTGGAATCCAGTTGCAGAGAGGGAGGAGTGATGAGCAAAGGGGTCAAGACCATACTGGAGAAACCCACAGAAAGAGCTGACCTGAACAAGGGGGAGCTCATGGACCCCAGACTGATAGCTGGGAAACCAGCGTAGGACCGAACCAGACCTCTGAATGTGGGTGTCAGTTAGGAAGACTGGGCAGTCTATGGGGTCTCTGGTAGTGGATCAGTATTTATCCCTAGTATATAAATGGACTTTGGGAGCCCACTCCATATAGAGGGATACTCTCTCAGCCTGTCTAGGATAGAGGGCCTAGGCCGTGCTCCAAATGATGACAGACTTTGAAGATCCCCCATGGAAGGCCTCACCCTCCTTGGGGAGCAGAAAGGGGATGGAATAGGGGGTTGGTGGGGGGGCATTGGAGAATGGGAGGGAGAGGTAACTGGGATTGATATATAAAATAAGGTTGTTTCTAATTTAAATAAAATAATCTAGAAAAAAGAAAAAATATTTCATTTGAAAAGCATAAAACTAAGCTTAATTTGGTTGAACAAATTCCATCCCAACACACAAATTATGTTTGGCCTTTGCCGAAGGTTCTGTTGCCCTGTAGTGCTTCTTAATTTCTGTCTCACAGTCTTCCCTTCTCATCCCCACCCAGTTTTCTAAGTACTTCTCACCTTCCAGCTTGCCAGCACCCAGCTGTCTCAGGGGAACAAGAGTTAGACATATTATTGGAACTCAAAACAAAGATATGGTACATTTATTACAAAACTCTTGCCTGAGCTATCATTGGGCATCTGCCTGACTTACAATTTTCTGACCCCAATTTCCAGTTTTCTGACCCTAATTTCACTCCTGGATTGGGCTGGGGCCAATTTTCCTCCATCGCTTTACTTCCATTCATGAATCCATTTCATTCAAAGGCCAAATAGGGGTCAAATCTAACTGCAAGTGCCAAGCAGGTGATCCTAGCCTAGGTTTGACATTGGGGAGTCTCTTATTTTCTCCTAACCTTCCCAGAATCTCCATCTTCAGATGAGGCATGGTGTCAGATCTTGACAGATGACATGAAGTTTCTTCCCTTTCCCTTCTTCTACCTTACACTATAGCTCTTTTTCCTCTGGCCTGAATACAATGTAGAAGATTCCTCTGAGAAACTGGGTCAGGATGGCTTGAGGAACAGTCAAAGTTCAGTTTTCTGTGGAGAGAGAGAGAGACAGAGACAGACAGAGACAGAGAGACAGAGAGCGCCAGATAACAGACTTCCAAATCATTTTAGTAAAACCCCTATTCAACATATCTGAGGGTGGCTCTTTGCATCTGTTATTCTGAGAAGAAAATTTTGTGTCCATCTGGAAAGCCAGCTCTTGCCAAGCCAGATAGAACAACAACAGCCCACTTAGAAAAGCATCCAGGCCAGCAGTACAAACTCAAATGTCTCTTTCAAAGCTGTTCCAGAGATCTGAGTCTTCTTTGCCAAGTTTCTTTAGAAACTTCTTGGGCTTATGTACTGTGTGCTATGCCAAGTCTCCACCCATTTTAGTGAAGAACCTAAACAGTATACTTGGGTACTGCTTTCTAATGACAAAGCTAAGGCTATGTAGATACCTTGTTCGTTATTCCTGGAGATGACCTCCTTGTCCCCTTCATCACCCTTCAGATGAAAAAGTGTGCACTGACAGGGAGCTCCACTTCAAAGGAAATTTCATTAGGTGAAGCTAAACCTGTCAGCCACTGTGTGGCACCATTGGTCCACTTTTGTGTTGACAGCTACTAGACAGTGCCTCTGTACAGAGGAAATGACATTGAAAACTCTCTAAAACTTGCATGTGCATGTTTCTAGGGTTGATCACTTGGTATACAGCATTCCTAGGGAAGCATCCTAGGGGCTCATCCCTAGGGAAGATGATATCTTCCTCTCTCAGCAGTTGTTAATTGCTCCATCTAGGAGTGCAGACAATACTGAAAGGACTCAATAGGTTGTGTATTCATATATATGTATATGCATATAATATATATATATATATATATATATATATATATATATATATGGACAATAGTTGAATAAAAGGAGGTCACAAATTTGGGAAGAAGGGAGAAGGTGAGAGGGGTAGGAAGGAGAAAGGGATGAAGAAATAATTCAATTACATTTTGATTAAATGAAGAAACCTTGAAAACTTTCCTGAGGTCTGATTGTGACAAGGATAACAATAGGATGTAGATGCTTACCTCCTACAAGCCTTGATTTTTCATTTGGTTACACAAGAGACAGATGAAAGTCACTAAGTTGTTGTCCATAGTCCTGTAAATTGACATACATCTGACAATTTTCATCCAAGTGAGTCTATTTTGCACTTTTGGACCATTTGCAGGATAAATAGAGAAAGAAGCACAGGGTCAGGACATAAATTCAAGGCTGAGGATATGGAGGGAAGGATCAAAGAAACACAGGTGCTTTGCAGCCCTCGAATCAGGAATTCTTCTGAGCCTTCCATGGTAACAAGCAAAAGGTAACAGATCCATTCACTTGCTGAGTAAACGTGACCATGAATGTGGTGCCAGGCCTTGTGTGACAGAGGCAAGGTTGTGGTGGTTGATAGGGCACGGAGGCGAATAAACGTCAGTTGTGTTTACCAGCCAGTGAGGAAGAAGATGAGTAAACAAATTCCAGCAAACACAGTGCAATATGATCTGTACTGAGTAGAAATTCAAACTGTTAGAAGCAAAGGGAAGGAGGGCTATACTCTGACCTAATGGTAAGGAAGGACTCATGGAGAAGAGACCCTTCCAGTTGTGCTTGCCAGGATAAACAGATATTTATGAGGAAAGGTCTGGAGAAAGTAATGACAGGGAGGGGAGGGAAAGTCAAACATTCTGGGAAGAAAAAGAAATGGCTTTAAGGGAGGACCAGAGATTAGTGCATTTATGCTCTTTGGGTCAAATGGGGACTTTATGGAATGGTGAGAGGAATAAAATGAGGGAGGAGTTTTCAAAAAAGAATTTGGGACAAGATTGTAGGTTTATCAAGGTCTTTTCACATGCCCACTTCTGTACACAGTATAATGGGCACACTTCTGAAATATAGACAGAGTTCTGATCCTTCAGCTTAAGGAAGGCAAATCTACTCCTCCATGTAGACCCAAGACTACCAAAGCACAGTTAAGATGAATACACATGAAATTTTACAGATGGGATTACATGAAATTAAAGTAAATATTTTAAGTGTTCAGTAGCCTTAGCTATCAAACGAAAATTAAAATTACTTTGAGATTTCATCTCATTCCAGTCACAATGGCTATTATCATAAGTGCTAGATAAAACGTGCGGGGAAGAATACTGTTGGCTGGAGTCTGTACTGATTAGAAATTCAAACTTTTAGAGACAGAGGGAAGGAGGGCTGCACTCTGACCAAATGGTAAGGAAGGACTCACTGAGAAGATACCAGTCCAGTGAAGTGGGAAGATAGATACTTAGAAGGAAACTGATGCAACCACTGTGGAAATGAATGTGGAGACTTCTTGAAAAACTAGAATCAGGGGCTCATGAAGTGGCTCAGCAGGTGAAGGCACTTGCAGAGCAGTCTTGTCATACTGAGTTCGATTCTAACTTCTAACCTACTGAGCTGAAAAAGTAAGTTTCTGTTTTAAGCCCCGAGACATATGACAATTTGTAAAAGCAGAAGTTATAAAACCAGTATAATGGGGCATTGAGTACATACATAACAAAAACTTTCTAGTATAAAAGTGTCCTAAGAAAAACAGAAACAGTGTGTTAATTATGAAAATGCAGAGACTCTTGTCTTTGGGGGAATGAATCAAGGAAGGATTCCCAAAAGAGTTGACAGTAGATGTGTTATGGCAGAAAAAGTAGTTAGAAACCTGGAGGAGATTAAATAGCCTGAAGATAGAGAGACATGTGTACAAATGTTCGAGCACAGTGGAGACTGTCAAGCTTAGGGAATAAAGAAACACATGGGCTGGAGTACCTAAGGAGTAAGTTTTCTCGGGAGAAGAGTTTTGGATCAGCAAGGAGAGAGGGGAAACTTCTTTCAGTTCCACTCTGAAAGCCAAGTTAATCTGTATTTCTGTTACTAGAGCCCTTGATCATAGGCTTGTCTTACCTGTATTAAAAGAAAATGTGGGGGCCTGGCGGTGGTGGCACACGCCTTTAATCCCAGCATTCGGGAGGCAGAGGCAGGCAGATCTCTGTGAGTTCGAGACCAGCCTGGTCTACAAGAGCTAGTTCCAGGACAGTTTCCAAAGCCACAGAGAAACCCTGTCTCGAAAAACCAAAAAAAAAAAAAGAAGAAGAAAGAAAGAAAGAAAATGCATGTTCACATATGTATGTATGTACACAATGCATGTGATATGGTATATATTTATGGAAATAAATTTATTTACAAGTTTGGCCCGAACTGCCTTGCCCGCAGAAGTATTACAATTTGTAAAAAAGATGAAAGAAAAGCTAGGAAATATGCATATGTAGATTTAGTTGTGAGCCTAGGCTGACAGAGTTTGGGAGATAAGACTTTCTCTTGGCACCAGCAGCCAAGGTTCTTGGGTTTGTTAGTTTTACTCTCAGAATAGTATCCAACTAGTGCCCTATAACACTTATAAGTTAATCTGGAGATTATCATAATGGGTGAATTCATCCAGTCTCAGAAAGACAAATACTGCCTGCTGTCTCTAATTTGTGATTCTTAGGTCTTATATATATATACATCACATTGCATCTGTGTATATGGCATGAAAGCAGAAGTGAAATTGTCTGGGAGACCTAAGAGTCTAACACAGCTGAGAAAGAGAGGTAGGAAGTGGGAGGTAGAGATAACAGTGTAAAGGTACATTGTGTATTTTTATGAAAATGAAATTTCTAGAGAGGTACAGTGGCTGGGTCAAGGAGCAGAAGTGGGAGATGTCTTGAAATAAGAGTCATCTGAGTATTCCATTAGCAAAATCTCATCTGTAGCAAAACAGGAGAATGTTTTGACTCCAGAGATGGGAACCTGGAAGCAGGAGTGATCCAGGCTATCAGGAGAAAGGGACATAATTTGTCTTAAAGGAATTGGAGTCTCTTCCAGTCCTGACACAAGTCACAGGCAAGAAGGTCTCTCTCTTGTTCCCCTATTGCTTTAGCCCTTGACAAAGAGCCTCTGGATCAACGGGAAGAAAAATAAGTGTATAGAAAAGTTCTAGACGCATCCAGGAACACATATGAACTCTTCAGGCTTATCTCTTCATCCTTGCTTGACCCTCCCCTGAGGTCCTATGTGTTGTAGGTGAAGAATTTCGGTGGGGCTGGTTTGGGGGATGAAGTTGTAAATAATAACTGGTCTTATAAGGTACCTCTTAAATGAAGAAAGACTATCCAGTTTCCTGTTTTTTTATGCTGCCTCTTTCCCCACCTAGTGATCTGGGTTGGAACTGAGACAGAGAGAAAGGAAGAGCGGGAAAGTTGGCCAGAGTCATTCAACTTTGCTCAGGACTTCCTGCCCTAGGAGGCCTGTGAGAATGGCCACCTGAGTAAGTGTCTTATGCTAAACTCAGTTGAAAACCAGACACCGGTGTTTTTGGAAGTCATGCTTCCGGATCTTTGACCAGCACTGGTTTTCTGTAGGGCCTAAGGTAACTCAATAACCATATATATATATATTTTTTTTTACCATATTTGACACTCTGACTCCAAAGAGCCCTGCAAAATTGACTCAATGACTACACATTTGTCATGCTCCTTAGGGCCTTGGTATGTAGATCTTCAGGGTAATTTGAGGGAACCACCACACAAATGTAGGAAAGAAGGGTGGAAGTGTGCCTAAAGGTATGGAGCTGGCTAGGAAATGAGATTGTTGATATGCTTCTCTTTTCCTAGTTCCTTTCCAAGACTTCTACACTCTTTGCAAAGTGTGTCCTGCTCACCTCTTTCCAGGAGAGAGGGGTTCAGCTGGATCACTTCTCTGATAACTTCACTTCTGGCATGAAGCAGAGGTAGGGAGTTATCAGCAAGAGCAGGTACCAGCTGCAGCAGAACAAGTCTTTCTTACCACAATCCACTTACTCTACCTGGAGCAGAGCTCTGGCCTTTGCTTTGAAACTGAGCTTTTTTCTTGGGTAATTCATACCCTAAAAAGTCTGCTTCCCATGTGGTCCTCTCAACCCAGCCAATGTAGTCTGTTTGTCATCTATTCTTCTGGTGGTGAGAGTGCATGACAAGATTTAACAAGAACCCCTTAGCCTTATTTTTGAAGACTTTTGTTCTCTGTCTTTGTCAAGCTGGTTTATTTCTTGAAGTGTCTTTAAAAGTCTGGGGCCCTGAGATTCCTGGTTCATAGTCTCCATTCTTCCTTGAAAGAGGTATGCATTTTTCTTTTGAGTTGGCTGGTTGGAATCTCATTCTTTGGATTACTTTTCCTTTATGAAGAGATCATGGGCATGCCCCCTTCAGTTAAGGATGATTTATACCTTAGGGACACTTTTGTCTGTCTCTGTTGGACTGACATAACTCATTAATGTCATCTATGGAGAAATCTCCCTTTTCTCTGCTTTGGGACAGTTTCTTTCTGCTGTCACAGCTACTGTGGGTGTATTCACTGCTGTTCTGCTGATGAAAATGCTCCTAGTCTACTTCCAGTGCTATGATGTAGTCCTGGCTCATTAGAAACGAAGGCCCTATGGGATCACTAGTCAAGACAGGTGGGGTCCATCCCTTCTTTCCTTCTGCCAGTTTCTGCTGGCAGGTAAGAATTTCTTGAGCCAGTAAGATAGCTTAGTGGGTAACAGTACTTGCTATGAAGCCTAACCATCAAGTTTGATCCCCAGAACCTACATAGTTTAAGGAGAGAACCAACTCTGAAAAGCTATCTTCCAGCTTCCACACAAGCCTGTGCATGCATAGTAAACACATTAGTGGGGGAAGAGGATTTCTATGTCTGAGACACGTAACTCAGTGGGTAGAATGCTTGACTGGCATGCACAAAACCCCGGATTTGATCCCCAGAATCACAGAATCACTTCTTTGCTATTTACAAATGAAAGAAGTTGTAGTATTTGTGGCCTCAAGAAACCATTCTAGTCCACTGCCCTTAACAGGGCTCACTCAGTAAAGTGCTTGTGCAAGCACGAGTATCTGAGTGTGTTTCCCAGAACCCACATTAAAAGTCTCACTCCTTTAATCCCAGCAGTCAAGAGGCAGAGGCAGGTGGATCTCTGAGTTCAAGATTAGCCTGGTCTACAGAGCAAGTTCCAGGACAGGCAGGACTACACAGAGAGACCCTGTCTTGAAAAACAAAAACAAACAAAAGACATGCGAATTAGCAATCCAAAAACTAGGAATGTGAAAACAGGTGAATCCCTGGGGCTCTCTGTCCAACTAGCCTAACCTAATTGCTGAATCCAAGGCCAAGAAAGACTATATTAAAAAATGGTGGATGGCACCACAAGAACATCACCAGAAGAGAGCATCTGACCCCCACATGCATGTGTGCAGTGCAACTACACATACATAAATATGAACACACACACACACACACACACACACACACAGAGAGAGAGAGAGAGAGAGAGAGAGAGAGAGAGGGAGAGAGAGAGATACAGATAGAGAAAATGAGGTCTAGAAAAGGGAAGGAACACAAAAAGAAGTAACAGCTAGAAGATATATCACACAAGATGAATTCTTTTCACCTCAATGGTATCAGACATGGGAAAGTAGAATTTATGACCAAATTATACAAAAGTACACTGTTGTCAGTGATATGAGAGAATATGAGTGGGGCTAGAACAATACAGAAAGTCTTGAAGCTTGAATGGATAAAGGGAAGGAAACACTTTATACACTACCAGTAGGATTGTAAATCGGACCACCCAGTATGTAACTCAGTATGGAAGTTCCAAAAAGGAAAATCTAACAATAGACCTACCACATGACCCAGGGATTCCATTTCTAGGTACATAGCTGAGACCCTAAGGCAACTCGCCATTGTGATATCTACACATCCATGTTCACCACATGGATTTTTTTCACAACAGCCTAGGTATGGAGGCAGTCTAGATGTGTACCAACAGACAAATAGAAGAAGATGTTATATAGACAATGAAGTTCTATTCTGCCATATAGAAAATAAAACTAAGTCATTTACAGGAAAATAAATGGGACCCAAGGTGAAATAAGTCAGATGCAAAAGTTACTTCCTGCATGCTTTCTTTCATCTGTGGGTTCACAAATTTTTGACAGATGCATAACACACACACACACACACACACACACACACACACACACACACACACACACACACACCATGAAAAGCAGAGAGAGACTAGAAAAGGAGAGATAAAGAAGGACTAAATGGAGAGACTAGGAGGAGTGCTTGAAAGAAATTATCTGCTATCTGCTGTCTGTCATGATACCCTCATCTCTACCGACCCTAACCCTCATAAAACTGTAAGGCAAAATAAGCTTTCTTCTGTATATTGCCTTGGTCATGGAGATTATCACAGTGACAGGAAAGTAATGCACGTACTCCTAGACTTCAGAGTATTTCCTAAATACTGAGCAACCTCTGATATTTCACCCTTCTGTCATGATTATGTTCCCATTCTCATGCTAAGATCACTGATTTCTTCTTTCTAATCACTAGCTGTCCCTGTTCTAGGGATGGCAGGGGCATAATGAGTATTAGAGTTTGGAGAAGTGTTCCCTAAAGACTCATGTTTTGAAGGCTTAGTCATCAGCCTATGGTGTTATTGGGAGGTGCTGGAGCCTTCAAGATCTAAAGCCTATTGGCAGAAAGTTAAATCATTGGGATTTTGCCCTTTCTACCTCTCTTTGTTTCCTGGAAATCATGATAGCAGCTGCCATCTACCACATGCTTTTGCCATGGCATATTTCCTTGACACAGGTCCAAAAGCAATAGGACCTAGTAACTGTGGACTGAAACCTCTGAAATAATGAACAAAAATGGCAGTCCTGGAAATTGTGGCGGTCTTTTTATTTTGCCACACAAGTAATAGGATTACAGGCACGCACCACCACACCTGACTCAATATTTCCTTATTTAAAATTGATGAGAATTTTCCCATAGCTACAGAAAGATAATACAGTGAAGATATTGAAATATCTTTAATTGGAGTAAATTCTGTCATTAGTTAAGAAGGCTTCCTTGTCTCTCATATGAACACTTCTAAGGCATCAGCTACTTTGTTCCCAGACCCAGTTTCATGGTACAATGACACTCCTCCTAAACCTGCCTACTTTGCCTGTGGCAGAAAACCTCCTGGCTTTGCTCTCTAAGTTCTGGCTTCCTGTTTCTGGTGAGTGGATGGGAAGAACTAGTCTTCTAACACACACTTTGGAATGGATCCCTCTTATTAAGAAGGTCTGGAAGTCTGTGGGCTTATGACAGCCTGTGCCTGGCCCTATCTGGTGAAGCAGGCTTCTTGGCCATTCTGTCTCAACCTTTTTAAGTTGCCTTAGCTCATTGTCAGGCTGGGCCTGCATGCTCATCTCAGACCCATAGAGGGCGATCAAGCCAAGTTTATGAGAAATGATTCTGGGTGTGGCCTCTCCCTGGCTTCACTTCCTTTCCACTACTTGTAAAACTAGAACCGCAGGCTGTCAGAATCACAGTATATGTCAGATAATTTGTATTTAGATCTCTTTATAACGAAGACAAAGAAACGTTGGGTGTAGCTCTGTAGTAGATTACTTGCCTAACATGCTCAAGGTCCTGGGTTCCATCTCTAGCCACTGAGGTTAAAAAAATCTAGAAGAAACTGCGACCTAAAGAATGACTGAAGACAGCCTACACTAGGATAATTACACATTCCGTGTCAATAAACTTAAAGCCCATATTTCCTGGGTCCTATTTAAGAACTCATATACAAAGCCTACTAAAATGCTTCTCTTATGGTTGTGGAAACTGAGGACCAAGAAAGAAGTTGTCTAAGAAATACGGTTGTGGCAAAGCTAGGGTTGGCTTCAAGTCCACTAAGTAGCACCCCAGGATTCTGAAAATGCAATGCTAGGATTCTAGCTCATTCTATTTGCTACAGGTACAAAGGACTCTGAGAGGGAATGACATTTACCAGCAGCTGCCAAGTGAATTAGTGGCTGTTACCTGGCTTTTAGAACTAGGACTGAATGAAAATTTGGTCCCCAACTTTTAGTCTTACAGGGACCCCCAATAGTTTAGTGAACCCTGAATCTCAGAATTACATTTCAAAAGTACTGGCCAGTCCTTACTTGTTTTGTCCCCCAAGAGCCTGGCATCTGTGGTAAACTGTGTATGTAGGGGAAGCTGTCTACCTCTGTTCAGTTCTCCTCTCCAAAGGAAAAAAAAAAAAAAACCTCTTAACAAAAACCTCACCTCATTTCTCCCCTGTCAAGGCCTCAGGCTTTGAGAGTGAGAGGATGACTCACTCTGTGCCCACAGTCGCCTCTGTGGAGAACATAATTGCTAGCTAGGATGTCACCATAGCACCCAGCCATCACATTTGCAGAGCTTGTTTTTGTCAAAGCTCTTTCCTATCTTTATTTTTGCTGCTACTTCCCTAAGCCCCAGGGAGCCAGATGAGGCAGAAGATGTCATTACCTCTTCCTTTACGAAAAAGAAAATGACTTGTGAGGGATGGATAAGGGACACCTGACCAAGTTTGGGACAAACTGAGACTAAATCTCCCGATCCTTCATTTTCCAAGTTTCTGTAGTGTTCTGCATCAATACCCAGATCCCCAGAGGAAGTACCAGCATCCGGCAAATACTGGGTAGCAGCTACCTCTCTCATTTATTAATGACTAAGCTGGAGCCAGACACTGTGTTTGCCTTTCATTGAACACAAAAAGACAAAACCAAAATTTCCCTCAAACCCTATCCTTCAGTGTTCTCAATCTACATATTGGTTATGTCACCCCCCACCCAATGACAATCTTCTTGTTCCTTTGACAAAGTGATCCAAACAATGACTTTCAATTCTCCGTGCTGAACTACTTTTGCAATTTTTTCAGAGCACTTGATTAGGAGTGAGAAAGACCCACATTCCCCACCCAGTTTGTCCATGCTTCACATTGCAGCAAAGGATGTACCTATAAGATGAGTTTGCACATTTGCAAGGTGGTAGGGTTTAGGGAGCAGTGGGAATATCCTTGCTAAAACCTTTGGCTGGGGCTGGTAAGATGACCTCAGAGGCATGAGTACTTAAGGACCTGACTTCAATCCCCAGAAACTAGGTAAAGGTGGTAGGAGGTAATTGACTCCATACACAGAGTTGTCTTAATAATAATAGTAACAACAATAACATTACTACTAATAAAGACTATTTTAACCAGGTCATCTAGGAGAAGAAGACTCTAATCAGTGGAATCTTCTTTTTAGAAGAAAAGTTGAAGCATAACAAATAGCAGGTCTTGCTATGGGACCATTTTGTATTATTTTGTTGTTTCCTTTCTTTTCACTTTGCTTTGAGACAGGGTCTCAATATACAACCCAGGCTAGCCTGGAGCTTACTATATCTAGTCTGGCCTCAACTCTCAATCCTCCTGCCATATCCTCCATAGTGCTATGTACTACCACACATGGCTTCTATAAGATGCTCTACCTTGCTGTTTTGCTCTGTAAGCTGTAGTACAAGGATAGCTTATACTTCCTAAAGGTCCCAAATGGATACTTCTGTTCACCAAGAACACCCATGAATCACCAGAAATGTTTTAGATGGGAAGCTATTTTTGGTCAGGTTCTAGGTTTGAGGAGGAAGTGACACACTGGTAGAATTGGGAGTGGCGGGGGGAAGGGAAACAAAGGAAGACATAGAAGACAAAGAGCCATATAAGAGGATCTGTATAAACCCTTCACCTTGGAGTTAATATCCAGAACAAAAGCAATCATTCAAATAAATCAAGGCAAGTGCAGTATTGAGAGTTGATCATTGTCTCATAGCAAGATGGTAGCAGCACCATGACTCAAATCCAGGACTAGAATAAAGGTAGTCCAAAACAAAATGGCTGGGTTGGGGAATTAGTTCAGTAACAAAATGTTTGCAAAGCATGTACAAGGCCCTGGATTCAATCCCCAGTACAATAAACTAAAAATGGCCTGGAGTTTGTTAGTGTGCCTTTTCAGGAAGAACACCAAACCAGTACATTGTCTGTCTCAGAGGAGGCATTAGCATCAGGGAATTCAGTCCTCCTCACATCAGCATTTCTTTGAGGACTAAAACACCCAGACTAGACTAGACTAGTGAGCTTGTCTAGAGTAAGTTAAAGTCTGCCTGTAACACGATTTTCAAGGTAGATTTTGGCAGCCTTCACAGACAAAGATACTTTTGGTGTGGGCCTTAACTGATGAAAATATTAAACAAAATTTCAATGGCAAAAATATAGTTATCCTTTTGGAGATGCAGCTTATTTGCTTGCCACAATACCTTAAAGCCCTGAATTCAGTCTATAGCAACACTTAAACTTGGGTGTGCTGGTGCATAATAATCTCAGCACTTAGAAGATGGAGGCAAGAGGGTCAGAAATTCAAGGCTATCCTCAACTAAGGATGATCTGGGATATATGGAATCCTGTCTCAAAAAAAATCTACATTGGGTAGAATTTTGAGAAATGGAGAAGGGGGTTATGTTTTCTCAAGGGACTACTACAGAAGGCAGAAAAGTATGGGATGGATATTGGTTGAGGATCTAGGCAAGGTTCAATCAGCCTGCTGAAAGACAAGGATATTAAGAAAGTTCACAGGGTGCTGGGTGTGGCGGCACACGCCTATAATCCCTCCCAGCACTTGGGAGGCAGAAATAGGTGGATCTCTGAGTTTGAGGTCCAGCCTGGTCTACAGAACTGGTCCCTGGACAGATGTCCCAAAAAGAAGAATGAGGAGGAGGAGACAGAAGAAGGAGGAAAGGAAGGAAGGAAGGAAGGAAGGAAGGTAGGAAGGAAGGAAGGAAGGAAGGACAAGGAAGCCCCAGGTTTTGGTCACCCCCATGAATGTCAGGTATCTGAGTTGGTTTATGCCAGCAGTAGGGAATAAAAGAAAGATGGAGAGGTGTTGAAATGATTTAGCATATGAAGCTGCCTGCCAGCAGTACTGATGGCCTGAGTTGTAGCTCTGGACCTGTATGGTTAAAAAGAGAGAGAATTGACTCTTGAATCCTGTCTTCTGACCTCCACAACTGAGCCACAGTTTGTATGCATACACAAATATTAAACAAACAAATAACTAAATAAATACATATGAAAACATTTTAAAAGGAGGATTTGGACCAGGAATGAAGCAAGAGCAAGGCTGAGTTTTAGAAACATTTCCACTGGTAGGCAGCTCCATGGGAGTTGGATTAGAGGGAAAATACTGCCACTGAAGAGCTCTGATAACAGATCTTTTCTATAGTCCAGGGAACAGACAGGTGAATGTCTGATATGGTGTGGTGGGGTAGATATCAATGTAGGAAGTGAGAGAGATAGCTTCTGTATAGAAAATGTTCTATAGTGTTTGTTAGGAACATTGGTAGAGGAGGAAGGAAAGAAATGAGTAGGGTACCCTAAAACACAGTCGACTGCCACCCCCATCCTTAGACTGCCAGACAGCTATCTATATTTTTTTCTAGCTTTCTATTGGATTGTGTTTGCTTCTGCTGCTGCTGCTGCTGCTGCTATTTCTGTGCTGCTGCTGCTGCTGCTGCTGCTGCTGCTGCTGCTGCTGCTGCTGTGTCTGTGTATATATACACATGCATGCCATTTTTTCTTTGTCTTCCAGTGTGCTCAGGTAGCCTGCTGCTGGTTAGGTTATTAGTCTGCATCTGAGTATGGATATCCTTTTTCAGGCATCTAAATGAGTCTATACCTTGCTCTGTGTGTGTTTCACCTAGTCCATGCTTTAATTGATTGGCTCAAGGAATTGGTTCAAATTGCCTTGTGCATCTTTGGCTGAAGAAATCTTTTTTCCCCAAAGATGCCTCCAGATTCTGTTTGCTCTTCTGGAGTGTGATGAATTTCATTGGTTATAAGAGATATTTCCAATTGTCTGTGCTCCATGGCACAGCTACAGCTTGAAATTCAATCATCGCTGGCTGCAGAAATTACCATAATACATTTGGCTCGATTTTCCACACAATAATTTAAGACTCTGCTGCCTCTTCTTTATGCAAATCTATCCAACTAAATGACACCAAACTGGGGAACATTTTTTCAAACCAATCTCTTCCAATGAGAACACTGTAATGCCTTGTGAGATGAGTAGGCAGGAGAGGCTAGAGTCACAAAAGACCCCACTTTGGAGTACAATTGGATTCTCACAGAGGACTGGTCTACACAGACTTCAGGTCTCATCGAATTCAGAGCATCATTTTCATTCCAACTTGTGGAATAGACAATGTTGAAGGCCAGAGGAATGGTTTAAGTGTTTAAAAGCACTTGTTCTTGCAGAGGACCTGGGTTGAGTTCCCAGCATCCACATGGCAGCTCAGAACTGTCCATCAGTTTAGTTCCAGGATTCATTTGATACACAGACATACATGGAGTTGTGGCACATGCCTTTAATACTAGCACTAGGGAGGCATAGGCAGGGAGATCTCTAAGATCAAGGCGAGCCTGATCTGCAGAGTGAGTTTCAGGACAGCCAGGGCTACACAATGAAACCCTGTCTCAAATTTAAAACAAGGGAATATTTTATTGTGACTACTCTTGTCTCCTATACCTACCAGCTCTACCAAGTATATCGGGCTCTCAATAATTACTTTTTTGCCTTGAATTTAGTTACATCAAGACCCAAGGAGATGAAATTATCTAAGTTCTACCAAAGGAATTAGAGTTCAAACTGTAGTTTCTCAGTTCTCTGTCAAGAACTCTTAGAACTATACTGCCCTACATTGGAAGAGTTAAGGTCCATATCTCTGTCAGCACAACTTAAACTGTTCTGACCACATGTGGGACTGAGTCCCCTTGTCCCTTCCCCTTGCTGGGCCTCACTGCTCTCATCTGCACCATGGAAATATTAGGCAACAGTTTTGTTTCTAGAAACATGTGAACGATCAGGGCATAAACCTGTGAGTCGTAAACTAGGATGAAGAGAGGAAGAAGCAGTTAGGGCTTGTCTCAGAAACTATGTGTCACAACCTCTTTTAACTCCAAGTCTCCATTAAAAGAAATAAAACTTTTCCGGTTTGGGAAATCTTGCTCTAACCCATAAGCCTTCAGGCCTCTGAGAAGTGGGACTACATATCCGCTTTGCAACCTCTAATGCCTTATACGGCTAGAAAGGCCTAAGTGACTGGCTAGGCAAGTGAGGGAATTGTTGGCCTGGAGAAATTTCCCAGTTCCGGAGGATCTAACTCTAGTGAGGAAGGGGGTGACTGCCACTCAGCCATGGGCAGATTGGCAGGCTGGGCTGAGCCTGCATGTTCTGGAAAGGCCAGTAATGATGTCATGGGACTCTTTGGGCTGCAACAACAGGAAACCACTGAATGTTTACATTGGCTCCCAGAACCCAGGCGGCCTGTTTTTTCTTCACTTCCTCAGTCTATCTGTTTCCTCTGATTCAAATACTATGAAGAGTGGCTCACTACCCAGGCTAGGAAAAGCGGAAGGGAGGCCAAAAAGAAAGCCTCCTTCCCAGTCTAGAGAGCCAGATGATTGGGAGGGGAAGGCTGGATTTACCCTATCTGGGGCTCTGCCAAGGGCAGAGCTTAGGGCAGGGGAAGCAAAGCAAATGGGATGTGCTCAGAGTACTCCATGAAAAGCAACTTCAGAATTCTCCTTAAGAACCAAGTTCTAAACTTGGATCCATTTTCTCTCTTCAAATCATGCCACTAAATCTTGCTTATACAAGTTACTTGAATCTATTCTAAGCAACTTGGGACTTGACTGCAAAGTGCTGCATTGTGCTATATGACTGTCTGCTTAGTGATGCGATGCAAAGGTGGAAAAATAGAGCTAGGATGTACCTGAGTTGTTACAGTGCTTTACTAGTGTTTGGGAAGCTCTGGAGTTAACCCCCAGTACCACAGAAAATGAAGTGTGGAGGTGCACGCTTGTGATCACAGAACTCAGCAGGTGGAGGCAGGAGGATCAAGAGTTCACAGTCATTCTTGGCTACATAGTGACTTCAGCTTGAGCCACACGAGAACTTGTCACCCTGTAAAAAAGATGGGAAACATAATTCTTGCCTTCAAGGAATTGACAAGACCTCTATAGAGTGGAAGTGGGCATTGTGTCTCCTGACTGTTCTGTTCATCCCCAGTGTTGTTGTCCCAGTTCAAGATCCCCCATTTTCATACAACACTGTCCCTGCAAACAAAGTATTTAATGGGGCTTCAGTTCCAGAGAATTAGAGTCCATGATGGCATGGCAACAGGAACAGCTGAGAGCTCACATCTCAAGCTACATTCAGGAGGCAGAGAGCACACTGGGAAAGACATGAGTCTTTGAAACCTAGTGCCTGTCTTCAGGGACACATCACCTTCAACAAATCCACATCTCTTTGCAGGCTAGTTTCGTGTGAACTTGATACAAGCTTGAGTCATCTCAGTGGAAGAAACCTCAATTGACGGAAAAGTCCTCTCCCAGGGAAGTACTTCTTCCAACAAGGCTACGCCCCCTAATCCTTCCTAGACAGTTTTACTGAGGATCGAGTATTCTAATATATTAATCTAAGAGGGCAGCCTTGTTCAGAACACCAGAGACCATTTCATTCTGTAGATTGCACAGGCTGACAAAGTGAAAACTATCTGCTTTACTGCAAAGAACTTTTGGATGTAATTCCAAGTGTCAGTTCTTGTTTGCTCTGCTTTGTGAAGTGTTATCTAGAAAATCTACCTGTGTCAATAGCCTCAAGTGTTTTCCTCATGTCTTATTTTGGCTTCAATAGAGTTTTGATTGGTCTCCATGGCTACTTGAGGTCTTTTGTGCTCTCAAATGAATTTTGAGATATTTTCTCCAGTTATGCAAAGCTAATCTTGGTATTAAACGTCCCCCACTGCTACTCTGAGGCTGTTCAACAGTCTCTTAATGATTCTTCCTGTTTCCAGTTTCCCCCCCATGCCTCTTCCATATTATACTATAGCTATTCTTATTCACTCTTCCAGCTTCATACTATCCAATCAAGTCTTACAAACAGTAGAAGGGAGGTTGGAGTATAGTTTTGGGTTTATATGCATATGTTACCACTCACCTTTGACCATGTAACACTTGGCTGCAACCTCATCTTTTCAAATCCTTATGTCTCTAGTCTCATCTTCTTCATTGGCAAAATGATAAAATGAAAAGCAATAATGTATGTATAAATGTATGATAATACATACCAGCACTCAGAACACAGAAGAATTATGACTTCGGTGCTATCCTGAATTGCATGACAAGGCTCTGTCTCAAAAAAACAAAACAAAACAAAACAAAACAAAAATGTATCACATTTCCCAGGCCAGTGTCAGCATTTTGATGAATGACCATTTGAATTTATATCCCCCCATATCTACCTGGTTATTTTCTATAACTGTTCAATGCCATTTGAAACATCTCTTTTACCTTAAATGCTACTGTAACTGGTAAGAACCCGAGTCTACAGGTGAATCCATCATCCTACTGAGGCCACTTAAGGGAAACAGTATGCTTAAAATTACACAGAAAATGAATGCCAGAGCCATAACTATGATTTATACGTATAAACTTACTTCACTCACACAACAAATCTTGAAGGTAGATACTATTTTTGGACTCATTTAATAGATGGACAGACAGACTCAGGTAGAATATATATATATATATATATATAATATATATATATGTGTGTGTGTGTGTGTGTGTGTGTGTGTATATATATATACATATATATATTATATATATATATATATATATATATATATATTCTAGTTCATGCAGCTAGAAACAACAAATCCAGCATATGAATCTAAATAAACTGACCCCCAAGCTCATTGCTTCTATTTCTCTTTATTATCCAATTTCTACCTTCCTCCATCCTCACATGCTGATTGGCCTTGAGAAAGTAGTTCTCATGTCCAAGACTAAGAAATTTCCTATGTGTCACTGTCACAGCAGGCTACAATCCTCTTTAAGCTCAGGTTCAGTGACTGGTATGATCAACAATTTAATAACTAGATTTTAGCTTCATGAGGACAGATATTGTCTATCTTAGAACTGTCTCATATGTCTAACCCACTTTCTTGAATATTGTTCTAATTTATTTTTTCCATTCATTTGCACAAAAATTTAAAACACAATTTTTCAGCCACTATATAAGGATCATGAAGTTCCCAAAAAGAATTAGGAGCCCTTCTCTTACCAGGCATCAAATGCTTGCATTCTCAGCACTCAAAAGGCTGAGTCAGGAGGATCACTAAGAATCAAATGCCATCCTGGGCTACATAAGGAATTCAATGACAACCTGAGTTATATAGCTATACCCTCTCTCAAAAAGAGCAAAAAAAAAAAAACAAAAATTGAAAAAGTGCCAGACCCTCATCTCTCCTCTCTCTCTCTCTCTCTCTCTCTCTCTCTCTCTCTCTCTCTCTCTCTCTCTCTCTCTCCTTCTTGGCTGCCTTCATAATATAACAGCTGCTTCACACTCCAACCACCACAGTTCCATACCATAATGGACTGTATCCCTTAAAACCACAAGCATAAATAATCCTGCCCCACCTAAAAAATTCCCCTCTCTTGAAACATTTACCTTCTAATGAGACACATACTGAGTATGAACCTAAGCTGTATTGAGCAGTTCACTCATTTGTTCAACAAGCACCTATTGAATATTTTCATAGGATAAGGTGCATGCTTCCTTTTCTCTGAAACAACTCTGTGTAAGACATACCACCACCAGCTTCACTTTTCTAAGACCAACATTAAAGTTTAATCAGTGGCTTATTTTTTGTCAGGGAGCTAACAAGGAGTTAAGTTCATGTAGTTTGACCAGAAAGTCTGCCAATTTACTCATCATACTATAACATAATGCTTTTGATAGGCCCTAAAATATTACACAGAAACTCCTGCAGGGTTACTAACTTAGAAGAAAATGTTAGAAAAATACAGCCACTCAGGCAGCTCCCAAACTAGATCAAATCTGATACAGCCTGTTTGCACTCTCAATCCCTTATGGTGATAGACTAGACTGCATATCTGATTTCTCCTTTATAGATGAGACCAGGGACATGGAATAACCTAAAGGCACATTGACAGTGAAGAATGATCCTGATGCCTTCATATTCAAAGGACCATAAATAGTGTAGTGATGGTTAACCCTATGAAGGGAGAGTGCAGTGGTGGCCACAGAAGAAATGACCACTTGTTACTATTAAACTTGGAATCCTAGGGAAGGTCTCACATTTATACCTTATCTAGCCACAGGGGAGTCTTTGTCTTTCCCTTACTTCTAATTATTCTTTACTGTGGGCAGAATATCTTGAAAACAGGAGGCATGGTAGAAGGTTTTGTGGCTAAACTATTCCTATTATATAACTAGATATAACAATCTGAAAATAAAAATTAGACATAAAGCCTGGTGGTGGTGGTGCATGTCTTTAATCCCAGCACTCAGGAGGCAGAGGCAGGAGGACCTCTGTGAGTTCGAGACCAGCCTGGTCTACAAGAGCTAGTTCCAGGACAGCCTCCAAAGCCACAGAGAAACCCTGCCTCACCCCCCCCCAAAAAAAGAAATAAAAATAAAAAACACAGGACGCCTAACAATGAAGTAGAAGCAGGATACAAAGGCAAGTGGAAAGGAATGTAGCCCTCACAGACTGAGTTTACTTGAAGTACATCGCAGGGCTTTTCCTGCATAAGCACCTCTGCTCAGTGGTTCCAGATACCACAGTATAGAGGAGACAGATAAGAGAATAGGAGGATTATCAATATTTGGTTATAATCTATCTGAGGCCTGTCAGTGGGAACAAGACTGTGTAGTATCTGTTTATGAGTGGAATAAAGACAGGTTGGCATGGAAACAGGACAGGCTTGGGGGAAGAAGAGACAAGGAGAATCTAACAGATTGAGTGAGGAATTACTATTCCCATTGTGTTGTTAGACCATAGCTGTGATTGTATATTTCTAAGAGGTTGTTTTTTTCTTGAATGGGTGGGCAAAAATACGTGGATTTTTCATAAGCATGTCCAGGGGAATATGTATGAGTATGTATGTGTGTGTGCATGAAGTGATGGAGTGTATCTAGATGTACATGCCAGTTTCTTTTTGTTTGGGTGGGTTTTGTTTTTCAGTGTTCTTTCTTTTTTCTGAGACAGACTCTCACATGACTCAAGCTAGCATCAAGCTCTCTATATAGCTGATGCTAGTCTTGAACTCCTGACCCAAGTGGTTCTACCTCTGGAGTGCTGGAATTACACATATATGTTACCATGTCCTGCTTTGTATTTTCTGTTTCTGAGACACTCTCTAAGTATGTCTTTGTTGGGTCAGATTTTCCTGTCTCAAACTCTCAAGTGTTGGTATTACAGATTTATGTAACCAAGTTCAGCTTTTCATTTCAGTTTATTTGATGGGTGCAAAGAACATAAAATAAAGGTACTTTTTGTGAGGAAATAATAAATATGAGATAGACAATAGGAATGTGGAAGTGAAGTCCGGCTATGGAGTGTGTACAGGAACTATGGGATGGACTAGGGCTTCCTGGGATCCTCTGTGACCTTAGCCATGTCTAAATCTCAACTTCTCTGATGAAAAATGGCTATAAACCTTACCCATACATAGAACTATGTCAACATCCAGTAAGTTGATCTTGGAAAATGTTGTTTTTCTTTTTATGTTTTTCCCCCTTTGGGGAATATTTGAGGCAGAATCTTAGGTAGCCCATGTTGGCTCTGAACTTCTGTTTCTTCTACATTCACCTCCTAGCATTCTATGTCTCTCTTTCTCTCTTTCTCTGTATGCATATCTGTGTGTAGCACAGTGTTGATTAATCAACTTTGAATTTCATTCATTCTCTATTGATCATGTGGTCTCTACTTTATCTAAATTGCAGCCTTTGCTATATACATCCTTCTGTCCATCAAAGTGTAAAATCAACCTATTCATTTGGTATCTCTTGTCTTTTTGCTTTTCTTTTTAAAATTTGGTGATCTCTCTTTGTGGTCAAGAAATTCACTATGTAGATTAGGATGGCCTTGAACTCACAGCATTTGTCCTACCTGAGCCTGCAAAGTGTTAGAAATATAAGCATGTCTCACCTCAAACAGCTCATTCCATATATAAATATGGATATATAAATATATTTCTCTTTTATTACTATCTTCATTTCATCTCCTAAACTTTGGTATAAATTGCATTTATCCCTACTGAAAAATATTAGTTCTTTGAGAATTTTGTGGAAAGAGTTTTGATTCTAGTCAGTTCCCTCCACCAAGTCTTCAAAGATCCACATCCTTCTCTATTTACCCAACTCAGTCTGGGTTTTTGTTTTGTTTTGCTTTGTTTTGTTTTGTTTTTTTTTTTGGTAAACCCCTCAAGAACAATTTGTGCTGACTAAATATTCTTTGATGTCAGGAGTGACAGACTAGAAGCTACATTCTTATGAAAAACTGACTCTTCCTCTCCCAGAAGCTAAAAACCCTCTGTAGCTTAGCAGCTAAGGGTAAGATTTAACACCCAACTCCCCTCTCCATGTTGAGATTTATTCTGGCATGAGCTTCTACAGCTCTTGTGTATGCTGTCACAAATCATGTGAGGTGGTCCTTGAAGTCATCACTACCTCTGACTCTTGTACTCTTCCCACTCCCTCTTCCACATGATCCCTGAACCTAGGGAGGAGGGGATGTGATATGAACGTTCCATTTAGGGATGAGCATTCTGTGATCTATTTTCTAAACCTTGGCCAGTTGTAGGTATTAAACATCACCTTCAAAAAGAAGCTTCTCCGAAGACAGTTGAGAGATATGTTAATCTATGAATATAGCATTAAGTCATTGAGTTTAGTACTATGATCATTTAGTAATTCTCCCCTAGGGCCTATGACCTGTCTAGCCATAGCACTGGACGCCCCAGAGTCTGTCAAATGTTGGTTTCATCTTGTGGAATGGGACTTAAATCCAATCAGAGAGTGATTGGTTATTCCCATGATGTTCGTGTCACTATTGCACCAGTGGGCATGTCTAACAAGACTGGTCATGAATGTAACTTTCAGGGCTCACAGCAGGTGATACTAATGATCATTTTTCTCCTCTAGTAACATGCATAGTATTTTCCAGCACTATGAAAGCTAGCCAGGAAGGATGAAGCTTCCAGGTAAACACCATTTTGTTTTCTCTCTGTTCTAGGACTGAAATGTGTGGTGTCTTCATCACTATGGTCTTAACTCTCAAGTTCTGGAGGGTGACCAAGAACATTGGCAATACCTGCATTATTTGGGAATCTGTGAAACATCATTGACTGAAAACTTCAAAAGAAGTAACTCATTCCTAGCTCTGGATTCTTTGTTAGGCTGTGATGTCTAGTAGGTGTATTTTTCCCCATTATATGGTAAATCCTTTTATACTCTTTATATATGAGTGTGTAGGTATAGTTTAGGAAGCTTCTACAATCGGAAGTTTCCACATGACTTTTGCAAAAGGTCTTTAGTGTTATCTTCCCCATATTCACTCCATTACCCTGCCCTCCCGTCACCCACCCAACTTAACCCTCCTTCTTCCATTATTGTCTTATAATACTTTATAACAGGGCAATCTATCTACCTGCATTGAGAGCCCCTCCACATGGACCCTTAGTAATTTCTTGACTTCTATGGCTAAAGCAAATGAAACATACATATATGAAGACTCAAAGCTAACATCAACAGATGAGAAAAAAACATGTGATGTTTGCCTTTCTGGGTCCGGGTGACCTCACTCAGAATGATTGTTTTCAGCTCCATGCATTTACCTGTGAATTTCACAATTTAATTGTTAATAGCTGAATAGCAATGTCAGTTCATAAGTTGATAGGCATATAGGCTGCTTCTAGTTCCTGATTATTGTGAATAGAACAAAAATGAACATGTCATTTCTATTCCTCGTTTTTCCATTGTTGGAGGATGTGTCAGACACAGGTTCTCTATATATAACCCCAGCTATTCTAGAACTCCCTATGTAGACCAGACTGGCTTTGGCTTTAAAACTGCAATTAGTCTCACATCACACACACACACACACACACACACACACACACACACACACACACACACGCACGCACGCACGCACGCACGCACGCGCACGCATGCACGCACGCGCACACAAACACACACACACACACACACACACACACACACACACACACACACACACATTTGGTTTCCACATATTTGCAAGTTCTTAGTTATTCTTTCATTATTGGTTCCTAGTATCATTTGCTGTGGTTGAAGGAGATACTTTATGTGATACAAATACTTAAAAAAAAATCCATGTAGGCATGTTTCATGGCCTCACATCTTTTACCCTAACTTGGAGAGAGTTGCTTTATTTTATTCTCCCTCCATGTATGTCTGTACACTATACAAATGCAGTGCTGGAGGATGTCAGAAGATGATACTGCATCCCCTGGATCTAGAATTCCAGCTGGTTGTGAGCTGAGCCACCATCTAGCCATTGGGTATCTACCCCTGCTCCTTTAGAAGAGCAGTCAGTACTCTTACTCACTGAGGCACCTCTCTACTCCCCAGGTTCTTGTGTTTATTTTAAAGATGTATTTTTATATTATGTGTAAGGGTGTCTTGCCTGGATGTATGCATACGTAGCACATATATACCTGGGGTCCATGGAGTCCAGATGTTCTGGAACTGAAGTTACAGACAGTTATAACCTGGCATGTGGGGGCTGCAGCCTAAACCTGGGCCATCTGGAAGGATAGCAAGTGCTCGTAACAGTTGAATCATCTCTCTGTCCCCTGTTTGTTGTTGTTGTTGTTTGTTTTGAGATAGAGTTTTACATAACCTGAGCTGGCCTTGAACTTTTGTATACCTGAAGAGACCTTGAGAAGACCCCTGCCTCTACCCACCATGTGCTGGGATCACGGACATACACCACCATGCCCTAGAAAATGTACTATGCACTCTTTTTTATGACAAATTGTTTATTATACACATACATACTTCTAATGTCAAGGAACAAAAGACAAAATGTCTTTTGGCCAGAGCATTTCATTTTTACAATTCAGAATTTTTCTAGCTGGTAAATTTTGATGTTTAAACTTTCCCAATAGGAGAAGATTCCCATTTTTTAAACAGGTTTATACTTTAATTTTTTATTTTTTTTATTTTTATTTTTTAGCTTATATATATGTATATATTTATATTTATATAAAAGAGCAATAATGGCAGTATGTTATGCATCAATAGCAGCAACAGCTTTTCCAGGTTCTGTAGTCCTTTGAACAAAATTGTAGAGACATCCAGCACACTCCATTTTTAAAAAAACAAAAACAAACAAAAACAACAAACAAACAAACAAACAACAACAAAGTAAAAAACAAAATCCCAGAAGACAGCACAGTTCTGTTACTCTTGTGGTACTTGGCACCATTTTTTTTAAAAAATTAGTTTCTCAGTCATCATCTGGGAGGAAACCATTCTGAGCAACATCATTGAAAACAGCTCTGATAAAGCATGGTCACTACTGTGTATCATAAAGCAGGTCCACATATGAGTGAGTATGTATCATGTTTGTCTTTTTGTGATTGGGTTACCTTGCTCATAATGGTTTCTTCGAGTTCCCTCCATTTTCCTGCAAATTTCAAGATTCCATTGTTTTTTTCTGCTGAGTAGTACTCCATTGTGTAAATGTACCACAATTTCTCTCTCTATCCATTTTTCGGTTGAGGGGCATCTAGGTTGCTTCCAGTTTCTGGCTATTACACTTAATGCTGCTATGAACATGGTTGAACAACTATGCACTCTTAACAAGGCTATGTATTTTACTGTCATTAAGTGTAGTGATTTGTATATTTCTATTAGATTACCTGGTTTATGGTGCTATTCAAATCCTTTATTTACCCTGGATGTGGCAGCACATATCTGAAATCTTAGCAGTTTAGATATATAAGCATGATGATGGTAAATTTACCACCAGCCTTAGCTAAATTCCAGCCATACTGTAGAGAACCTACCTCCAAAAAAAATTATTTCCATATTTATTTTTTGTCTAGATGTTCTGTTATTGAAAGTAGGATATTGACTCTTCAGTATGATGAGGACAGGAAGTACCTGCCCTGCTAAGAATATCATCAGATCCTATTGACCTTTTCACCTTCTTTGACCCTTCAAGCTTCTGAATAAAATCATTTGACTTAAAAAAATAAAGTGATTTGAGTCTTCTGTTAATATAGCAGAACTGTGTGATTCTCTTCTCAGGTTTCTCATTTTTATACTTGGAGGATTCAGTTGTTTATTTAGATATGATTATAAATTCTATGTATTCTTTGGTTATTTCTTTTGAAAGATGGTCTCACATAGCTCGGCCTTGAACTCATTATATATCCTTGAAATCCCGATCTTACTGCCTTCAGCATACAAGTGTGAGAATTATAAGTGTGTAGGCACCATGGTTGGCTATTGTGTGTTATTTATGAATTTTACTTGCCCACATATAATTTTATTCTTTATCTTTTTTTAGGCATCATCAGTTTATTATAAAAGGGAGGCACAGAAATTATTTACATGATGAATAGTTCAGAATGTCGGCGGAATGGGCAGCTTCATGTGATACCATTTCAACAGTGATTTCAGTCCGTATATTTTCCAAGAATGTCAGCATCTCTAAATAAGAAATAATCCTTGCCGTCTAGAACTACTTTGGTGCCTCCATATTCTGGGAGAAGAACTTTGTCTCCAACTTTCACACTGACTGGCTGAATCTCTCCACCCTTTTCTTTCGAGCCTGATCCCACAGCCACTACTGTTGCTTGCAATACTTTTCTTTGAGACTTTTCTGGAAGCATAATGCCACCTTTGGTCACAGTTTTGGCGGCACTCCTTTCAACCAATACTCTGTCAAAGAGCGGTAGAAACTTTTTGAAAGCTTGTCCAGCCATGACTCGCGCCGCCGCAGCTCAGACTCTGCACTCGGGCCACCGCTGCAAGGAGAGTCTATTATTTATCTCTTATAGTAGGTTTTGATTTGTTTGTTGTAAATGGAGGGGGTGCTTTTGCTTCCCAGTTGCCCAGTCCCGAATAATCACACAAAAACTTAATATGAATTACAAACTGTTTGGGCTAATGCTCAGGCTTATTGCTAACTAGCTCCTACTTTTAATTTTCCATTAATTCTTATATTTCCAAGTGGCTTGTGGCTTTACCTGTGGTATAGTATATCTTGCTGCTCTGGCAGCTGACTGGTATCTGCCCCTGACTCTGCCTTTCTTCTTCCTTTATCCCTGCATGGATTTCCCACATAGCTATATTTTGCCTTGCTATAGGCCAAAGTAGCTTTTATTATCAACCAATGAGAGCAACATATATTCACAGCATACCAAGAAGGGTTATCCCACAACATTTTTGTTCTTTATCTCTCATAGTAGGTTTTGATCTCTTTATGTTTTTGAGGCAGGGGTTTACTTTGTAGCCTGTGCTAGAGTCAAACTCATAATATTCCTGTTTCAGCCTCCTAAGTGCAGGGATACAGTCATACCCCATCATATGCAGCCTTATCTTTTTATTAATACATTTATAGTATATCTTCTTGGCTTGGGAATGTATCTCACTGGTAGAATTTCTGAATTGTGTGATGATTAGTTTTAACTGTCAACTTGCCACAACCTAGAATCATTTAGGAAGAGAGTCTCCATGAAGGACTGTTTACATCAGGTAGTTTGTGGACATGTCTGTGAGGGATTGTCTTAAATGTCCTAAGTAATATAGGAGGACCCACCTTATATGTGGATGGCATCTTCTGCTAGTTTCTCAGATACAAGAACATGGAAATATGAGTTTTTAGCTTTTTTATTTTGTTTATTTGCTTCCTTATCTTTACTCTCACTGTCCAGTTCACCTTCATTTGCTGCTATTACTGATTACTTTGCTAATACCAAAACTCTCTTTTTTGGGTTTCCAACATCAACTGAAGACCAGCAGCTCTACAGGAACTGTTCAGGCCTTTGCCACAGATTGGGACAGCTGAGGTACCCAGCCTCACAAACTCAACAGCTACCAGATTCTCAGCCTCTCTGAAATAGCCACTGTTGTACCAGCTGTATCATTTCTTTTTCCTTTAAAGAACCCTTTCTAGGAGCCCAAGAGACTTTCAAAATGATATAGTTGTTGCCTTTGGTTGCCTGCCAGAGGCTGACGGTATGTCTTTGTTACTGAAGATGCCATGTGCTACAGACATAGGAGTTGGAGGAATCAAACTGGAACAGATCTGGAATCCTCCTCCCTGAGGACTAGCTCTCATAGTATTTGAAGAAGATATTCAAGAATACAAGAAAGAAAAGTAATCAATAGTATTACCCAGCTGTAGGGTCTATGAACCACAATGATGATCAGAATGGCAAATTATTCTGAATGGTGCAATAGTGGCACTCATCTCCTCGGGGTAACCAACAGCTACCTAATTGGACTCAAGGCCCACTCAATAGAAGGGAATTCAGTTCTGGTACTGTGACTCTCAGAGAACCTACTACTGCCACTTTATTAGACTATCAGAATTCTTCACTGAATTACAAATACTTATCCTTAATTCCACACGTAGGTGTAGTTTTCCCCTCATATCAAAGAAGCTTCTTTTTGAAGCATATGGAGACTAGTACCGAAAGTCACAACTGGTCAGAAAACAACTGAATATGGGAATGCTGAGCCCCAATTGATACATCTATAACACAACCCCTACATTTGAGGCTCAGAGAATATTGTGAAAAGTGGGGAGAAAGATTGTAAGAGTCAGAGGACCAAGACATCATATATACATCAGATATACACAGAGATATAGATATAGATAGTTTTCTATATATGACAGGAAAGTTTCAGTCATGAAATCTCAATAATACACTTGCCTAAATAAGACCTACACAATGACACCAGTTGACATATCTATGTGAATGGGAGAAGTCTCACAAGGTCCTACCCCTAGATGAAGAGCTACAAGAAATTAATAACTTGGGAGAGGGAGAATCTGTCTTCTACAGGACATGCTCCTTGATAGGTTATTTACTCTGTGTGTGTGTGTGTGTGTGTGTGTGTGTGTGTGTGTGTGTGTGTGCAACAATAATAAAGAAGAGGTCATAAATTTGAGACAAAGTGGAGAAGATATGAGGAATAGTTAGAGGGATAGGTGGTTGGGGATAAATGATGTAAATTCAGTACTCATGCACAAAATCCTCAAAATAAAAATTTAAGAATCTTAATACACCTAACATGTGGCTTCAATCTCCACTACTGTTAAGTAAAAAACAAACTATATATTCTTCCAGACTTGCTTCAGCTATTTTCCTGTTTTCTTTCTTTTTCTTTGTTAAAATTATATATCTTCATTCATTCATTCATTCATTGTGTCAGTGTGTATGTGTGGGTGAGTGAGTGAATGTACATATAGCATGATGTAATATAGAGGTCAGAGGGTAACTCTATGGAGTCTGTTCTCTCTCTCCACTAGTTAAGATCCAGAGATCACACTCATTGTTCAGGCTTGGTGGCAAGAGTATTTACCTGCCAAACCATCTGGTCAGTCCTATTTTTAAAAATATTTTTGGTGTGTATGTACGTGTGTGTGTGTGTGTGTGTGTGTGTGTGTGTGTGTGTGTGTGTGTGTGTTAATGGCAACTTTCAGGAGAAGGTATGCTCTTCCCATTATGTGGGTTCTGAGGCTTGAGCTAGTGTTGTCAGGCTTGACACCATGTAGCCTAACCCACCAAGCCATCTCACTGTCACACACGTTCTCATGTTTTTGTTTAGATCTTTAAAATGTGAAATACAGTACTTTTATAGACTTTTTCTAGGGAGTTTAATATTTGGATTTTTCTCAAAAATGATTGCGATGGATTTGTTGTTTCTTTTGTTTTGTGATAGTATATTTTGTTTTGCCTGGAATGGTCTCAAACTCCCTCTTGTGTTAAAAAAGTCCTCACGTCTCAGTCTCATATAGCTGGAAACACAAATATACAACATTGTGCTCACCTCAATTTAACTGATAAAATTAACCATAAAATTCAATCCCTTTTTATTTTCCTTTCTTTTTTTATGATACTAATACCTCAGGACTTTGAATAAGCTGAACAGTTACTCTAACAGTGAATACCTAGCTCTCTTTCGCCAGTCTATTTCTTTTTCCCTTGCTTTTTAAAAATTATATGTTTCAGCAGCTTTCAGTATATGCCCAGATTTCTATAACCATTACCAATATGTAAATTTGAAATAGTTTCATCACCCCAAGAAGCCCTGTTTATATTCATAAACTGGACATAATCATCTATACCTGTAATTCCATCACCTAGAGGATAGAGGCAAAAGTTTAAAGTTATCCTCAACTATATAACAAGTTCAAACTACCAATAATAAATACAGAAATAAAAAATACAACTGGAGAGCCAGGTATGGTGGCCTATGCTTATAATCCCCCAATCATGAGGTAGAAGCAGGGGGGGTGGGGGGGAAGGGAGGATATCAGGAGTCCAAAGCCCATTTGAGCTGCATGAGACTCTGCCTTAAACAAACACATAAAATTAAATGAAGCCAAGTGTAATGGGTCACATCAATAAGCCCAACACTTGGATCACCATAAGGTGGAGACCAAATGGGGCTATAAACTAAGCTCTAGCACAGCTGGGCTACAGAGCAAGACCCTGAGTCAGAAAACAGAAATAAGGCTGGGCATAGTGGCACATCCCTGTAATCCCAGCACTCAGAAGTTTGAGGCCAGTCTGGTGTACATAGTGAGCTCCAGGTTAGTCAGTCATATAGAGTGACATCCTTTCTTTCCAAATAATAATACTAAAGGCTAGACATCACTGTAGTGATTGCATATAATCTTAGCATATGGGAGATGGAGACAAAGAATCAGACATACAAGGTCATTGCATTTTCTACAGTGGTGTATCTACTACAAGTTTAGATACAAACTCCCACCTACACTCCTGTAAACAAGCCTAATGAAACCCATTGAGTCGCACATATACAAAAAAAAACATGAAAGAAAGTATAATGAAGCTAGTTGTGAAAATAAAGAGGTTAGTAAAAAATGGAAGGAGGCAAAAGAGAGTAATGGGGTGTTGTGATGAAAAAGGCATTATATACATGTATGAAAACATTATAATGAAGCACATTATTATGTATAATTGATTTACATTAGTAAACTCATTGAAAACAAAAAGTAAGTTCATTATCATCTTTGACTATCATGTGAAGCCAGCCCAGGCTATATGAGGCCCTGTCTCAAAATATAGGGTTCAATGAAAGGTGGGATATGTGTTGGAAACTAATCCCCAGTGCAACGTCATTAGGAGGTGAAGCCTAATGAGAATTGATTAAGCCATGTAAGCTCTGCCATCATGGATAGATTAATGACATCATTGTGGAAATGATTTTGCTATAATAGGAGGAGTTTTGGCATTCTTATCCTGTCTCCTTTGCCCTTCTTCCATGGGTAATATAATGACTCTTAATTTTGTATTTCACGGCCTCCTGAATCCACAAGTCAATAAAGTGTTGTTCATTATAAATTACCTGATCTGAGAATTCCAAAATAGGAACATGAAATGGACTAAAATAAGGTTGATAATACTCTAGTTGCAGTATAAGAAACTGTCAGAATGTGAGGGTACTTGCTTGCAATCCTATCACTTGGGAAGATGAGGCAGAAGAATCAAGAGTTCTAGGATAGCCTATGCTACATAGGGAGACTGTTTCAAAAAAGAGACAATAAAAGGAAGAAACCTCCATGGTGGGAGAGAGGTGGGGAGACAATGTAGAAAAGATAACTGTTAAACTATTTTATAATTAGTGTTTTATTATTGTACATTCACACTAAAGACCTACGAATGACTCTGTTTCTTTGTATTTTTGGTTTTATTTGTATTTTTCTTTTTATTTTAGCCACTCTGACAGATGTGTCGTGATGTCTACTGTGTAACCTGAATTATTTCAATGGGACTTGGGCTAAATTTCATATCACACAGTAAGACAAAAGTTAGTTATAATTATAAGTACATGAATTGAGATGACTATGACATAATGTAGTCCTGAAACTACTTACCATTTCACAAAAGACAAGACCTGGAAACAATGCCAATTAGTTTGCTTAGTGGAGGAGTCAAAGTCCTTAAATTATGGAATCTTAGAGTGGGGATGAAGGACGTTTAGGAAAGATTTCCCAGGAGTGATGATCCTTAGAAGAGCCATGAAGAACAAGTCAGTTTAGCAAGAGAAGGCAGATGTAGAAACATTTCAGGCAAAAGTACATATTGGTTTATTACAGTAGTCAGAAGAAGATTACAATGTCTGTAGGTTGAAGAGGTAGAGATAGGAAGAAACCAGACATCACACTGGGGAATAAGCAGTCATGAATCAAGCAAAGACTTGATGTGTTACCATAGCTATAAAATCCCTCAGATTCTTGGCCAAGGTGTAGCTTTTGGCAGCATCCCTCATCCTTCATGCTTTCTTGCTCCAAAGCCTGCTGACAAGATGTGAGCTCCTTCCTGGGTCCCTGGTAGAACACTTAACTTACCTTTTCCAGAAACTTCTGTTATAGTGTTTCTAACAGACATACTTCCTAATTCTTTGTAAACCATCACCAAAGCCCCAAACATAATTTCAAATAACCATGCCTCAGTTATTGTTGAATATTATCATTTATTTAATGTGTGTGTGTGTGTGTGTGTGTGTGTGTGTGTGTGTGTGTGAGAGAGAGAGAGAGAGAGAGAGAGAGAGAGAGAGAGAGAGAGAGAGAGAGAGAAGTCAAAAGATAGTATTTCAGAGTCTGCTCTCAGGCTTGGCGACAAGCACCTGTACCTTCGGAGCCATGTCTCCAACCCTCGTTTTGGTTTTTGAAACAGGGCACCCCCTTATGCAGCCTAGGCTTCCTTTGAATTTAAGATCCTCTGTCTCAGCCTCCTTAGTGCAAGGATTATAGGCACTCTATTCATTTCTTTTATCATTTAATTTATAATTTTTAGTTTAAATCTAATTACATTGCTTCTCCCCTCCTCTTGCTTCCCTCAACGCTTCCCAGGTCTCCTCTCTTTAGCCCCTCTTAGACTTCACACCTCCCTCTCATATTTCTGCCCTTTTTTCTTTGATTATTATTGTGATGAGCACTCTGTTCTTAACAGTCCATGCTAACAGTAAACTCAGTTCTCTAGTCTTGGATTTGGGGAGGGGATTGTTTATGAGACAGGGTCTCACACTGAAGCTCAGATTGGCCTGAAACTATGTACTCTGGCCTCACTATGAACTCATGCCAATCCTGCTTTAGCCTTCTGAGTGCTGGGTTTACAGGCCTGCACTACTACTATATCTATTTAAGGATTTGGATTTGAACACCAACAAAACAAACAAATCAAGCAAGTCCAAAATGGTGATGGTGATGCATACCTGTAATCTCAGCACTTAACTGCTCCATGTTTGGGACCAGTCTGCGCCACATAGTAAGTAAAGAGATAACTGGAGCTATACAGCAACACCATGTATCAAAAAGCAAATCAAAATACACCAAAGGCTTGTACACGCTAGGCAATTACTTTACCACTGAGCAACACTCCCAGCCCTATAGTGCTTTAGAACCCTTGTCTGTGTGTTTGTAGTATACCTACAGTTTTGTGTCAGTGACTGATGGTAGCATTAGGCAGATACAAGGGTTGCTTGGGTTTATGGCCATGTTTACCTTTTCGTCTGAAGATGGGGAACTATCAACATCCCTGGAGCACTGGACATTCAGGGCTCAGATTAGGACTTCACTCACAAACTGGCATCAAACTCACTATTCTCTAGCCACCACCTGAAATGCTGATAAACATTCACAACATTTCTGATTTGGTCTGTTGGCTTGATTCTAGGGTTTAGGATGGGCAAGGAATCGAACCTCCTTTTTTTTTCTAACTCTTTTGTTCCTACTCTCCCTTGCTCCCCTGTCTTTCCCTGATTATATCCCTCCCCCTTTTTCCTCTCTGATGTTTTCCTTTTGTATTTTTGAGGCAGAATTTTTTGCAGCTTGGGATGGTTATTAACTTGCTAGGTTGCGGAGGAAGATGATTTAGAACTCCTAATCCTCCTGCATTCATTTCTCTGATCCGTGGAATTACAGGTGGGCACCACCTACGTGGTACTGGGAATTGAATCAAGGGCATTGTGCATATTAGGCATGCACTCTCCCAACTAAACTACATCTCCAGATAATCTTTAAAATATTTTAAACATTTTATTTATTTATTTGTTTGTTTACATATATATGTGTGTGTGTGTGAGAGAGAGAGAGAAAGAGAGAGAGAGGAAGAGAGAGAGAGAGAGAGAGAGAGAGAGAGAGAGAGAGAGAGAGAGAGAGAGAGAGAGAGAGACTGCATGTGTGTGGAGGTCAGAGAATGACTATCGGGAGTCAGTTCTCGCCTTTTGCTTTGTGAGATCCAATGATCTAACGACAATCATCAGTCAGCCCTTTATTTTTGCTTTGGAGACAAAGCTTCACCTCTAAGACTGCCCTGTAGTTAACTATGCAGCCCATTCTCAAACTCATAGCAATCCTCCTGCCTCAGCCTCCCAAGTGCTGTGGTTACAAGCATGCACTATCATACCCAGCTCTAACTTATTCTTGTTCACTGCAGTATTGTGGACACTGTCATAGCAATTTTGTTTGTCTCCCTACCACTCTATCTTTTGTCTTGTACTTCAAATTCCATTGTCTGGTTTTTTGTTTGTTTGGTTGGTTGGTTTGTTCTGGACTTCTCTGTTCATGAGTATCTCAGCCTGTCTTTTCCCATCACAGAGTGCATAGGGACCATGAGAAGTGAACAGTTGAGGACTACAGAGATAGCTCATTCAGTAAAGCAGAAGGGCCTGAGTTTGATTCCCGGCACTCATGAGGAGAAAAAAAAAACCTGATAGAGTGGTGATATCTGTCTGTGTAGTCCTAGTGCCAGGGTGGGCAGAGACAGGAAGATCCCTGGAGCTGACAGGCTGGGTTAGTTCTCTGTTAAATCAGAGATTATTTATGAGAAACAAGGTGGAAGACTCCTGAATCATTTATTCCTGAGTTTGAACTCTAAAAGCAATCACACCCTCTTCAGCACACACACGGGGAGAGAGAGAGAGAGAGAGAGAGAGAGAGAGAGAGAGAGAGAGAGAGAGAGAGAGAGAGAGAAGAAAGAAGAAGAAGAAGAAGAAGAAGAAGAAGAAGAAGAAGAAGAAGAAGAAGAAGAAGAAGAAAAAGAGAGGAAGAAGAAAGACAGAGGAATGGAACGTGGGCGTGGTGACCTGCAATCCCACTTCTCTGAAGGTAGAGGCAGGACATTCAAGTTCATTCTCTGCTAAGTGGTGAGACTGAGACCAGCCTGGGCTACAAGAGACCAAGTCTCAAAACAAAGCAAAAAACCAAAAAAGGTAAGCTATTCTCTTTGTAGTGAACTTAAGGATGAGACTTAGAGCTAAATTTAAATGTTTCGGGCTTGGGTGTGGCTCCCCGGAAGACAATTAAGGAAAATCCAGGGAAAACTGGTTTGCTCAGTCATGGGATGGGAGCCTGGGTGGGAACTTGGCAGCCTGTGAGTTCCAACATTCAGTCTGTGTCCTGGCTCAGAACACTCTGACTGAGGCCTTGAGGCTATTTTTGGAAGCTTTCAAAATATCCCAGAAGGTGGGTCTGCCCCACCCCCATTCAGCTTGGGATGCCAGAGGATTCATTGAGCAGAGTAACTGAGGTCTGTCCCTGTACTTTTTCCTAAGTTCCCAGTGGCCACTGGGAAAAAAAACATGTTAACACTACCCTAGATTTGGGAACAATGGAGGTGTGGGAGGAGCAGATGTTGAACCAGAGTATGTGAAGGAGGTGAATAAGGTGCTTTAATTCCAAGAGCCGAGGGTATTTTCGAAGGAATCCTGGAGGTCAGATAGTCTCACTTCTTCAATATATTTTGCATTTTTAATTTTATTTGTTTTAGCTATTCATGCACGAACAGAGGACAACATGTGGGAGTCAGTGCTCTTCTTCCAACTTGTGGGTCCCAGGAATTGAACTCAGAAAATCAGGCTTAAGCAGCAATAACTCCTTCCTTCCCATTGAGTCTTCTCAAACAGCCTCATTTATTCATTTATTTAGTTACACACGCACGCGCGCGCGCGCACACACACACACACACACACACACACACACACACACACACACGATAGATGTGGTGGTGTATGCCTTTAATCCAAGCACTTGGGAGGCAGAGGCAAGTGGATCTCCATGAATTAGAGGTCAGCCTGGTTTTACAAAGGAAGTTCCAGGACAGCCAGTGCTGTTTTGAAAAACAAAACCAAAAAACATTCTAACAAACACACTCACATTTTGGTTTTTGAGAGAGGTTCCCATGTAGTCCTGACTGGCTTTGTATATGCTATGCATCCGAAGATAACCTCAATCCCCTGGTCCTTCTGCCTCAGGCACCCAGGTTCTAGGATTACAGGCATGCATTGAGAAGCCTGGAGGTAGAACTATTTATATCATTCTTTAGAGAAGGATAATAAGCCTAGCGTGGTAATTTCCACCTGTAATTCCAGTGTATGCAGGAGCTGAATCAGGAAGATCATGAATTCCAGGCTATCCTGGACTAAGGAGTGAAACTAGACTTGGAAATTGAGTATTAAGGTCAATGGTGGTGCACTCATGCTATTGGCAGAGAATTTGATTGGTGAGGGAAAAGCTTACCAAGATTCCTTCAACTCTCTCAACTCTGTCATAGTTTGCTGTCTCTGGTATAGAGAGCTAGATTATTCTAAGACCGACCTTGTTATTTCTGGTTTCCATATTGATCAGAAAGCCCTAACAATGTGAATACGGTGGGGGGAGGTGAGAGGTAAGTGTTACTCTTAAATCTGTCCCTAGCTCCCTTTACCTATTGTGTACAATCATCCTAATCAAGGCAGACACACAAATCTTGTGATTCAGTCGCCACATACCCTTTCTAACTGTACTTACTTGCTTTTCTCCTCGAAACCTTACATATTCCTGACCCACCTTGACATTCCCTAGCTGCCTCTCCCTCCTGCCACTTCCTCCTTGTCTTTTTCCACCCCCGCCTCTCTTAGGAAGGAGGTAGGAAGCAGGATATTCCCCTTTGCCACTGTCTGGAGGCAGCCTGGTTTACATTGCAACTTCCATCCCGGCAGAGCTACATAGCAAGATTCTGTCTGCAAAATACATAGTTAAGTTAATAGAATGCTTGACTAACATGAGCACAACTCCGAGTTCCGCCTCCAGCATTGCTGAAACTGGGTGTGGCAGTGAATTTCTGCAATCCCAGAACTTTGGAGATGGAGGTGGGAAGCAGATGGAGAATTGAAGGACATCCTTGGCTGTACAGCAAGTTCAAGACCATTCCAGGATACATGAAACCTGTCTCAAAAGGAAAAAGTCTTCACGCTTTCCAGTCCTTGCTCCCATCCAAAGATAACCACTTCCACTTCTCTGGCCTGATCCTTACCACTTGTCAAAGACTTCCTTGCTCTTGAAAAACATGGATCCCTATACTAGGACTTACCTTTGTTCAATACATTAGCTGAAAGCTCTTGTCCAGTTGCTTTAATTCTTTCCCTCAGTTCTTTCACATGCTACTTAGTTGTTGCCTTCTCAACCAAGTGCTTTTTGCTTTCTCTTACCTGAGTTTGTTACTGCTGTTACTTCTCTTAACTCCATCCTTGCTCTAGCATTAGTCACCAGCTAACTTATCACATAACAGATTATTTTATTTGTTTATTATCTGTCTCCCCTGTGAGACTATAAGTCCATGAGACTAGTTATTTTTCATTATGACAATTGCCCTAGTACATGTTGAGAACCTGCTACATCGTGTGTTTTTTTACAGATTTATTTTATTAATTTTAATTATGTATATATATTTGCATGAGGATGCGAGTGCTGGTACTTGCAGAGGCCAGAGGCCTTTGATCCTCTTGGATCGAGAGTTACAGGCTGCTATAAGCTGCCTGACACGAGTGCTGGGAATTGTACTAGGGTCTTCAGCAAGCACAATATGCACTCTTAACTACTAACCCATCTCTCTAACCCTTACGATGGTTTTTCTAAATAAACTGTTAATGAACATAATATAGTAATGTACTCTTTTCACTTATCCCTGTACTTGGCAAGTGGAGGGAAGACAATCACTTCAAGGCCAGACTTGGAGTTCTGGGTCACATAGGGAGTTGGAGGTCAGTAAGGGCTACATAAAATCCCGTCTCACACACAAAAAATGCAATAAAATGTCAAAATATTGACTGACTGAAATTGAATAGATAATAATTCAATAGATTATAACCAATTCTTTTTTGTTTTGTTTTTCGAGATAGGGTTTCTCTGTAGGTTTGGAGACTGTCCTGGAACTCTCTTTGAAGACCAGGCTGGCCTTGAACTCACAGAGTTCAGCCTGCCTCTGCCTCCCGGAGTGCTGGGATTAAGGCATGCTCCACCAATGTCCGGCCTGTCTAGCTTTTTTTTTTCTTTTTCAAAATAGGGTTTTTCTGTATAACTGTTCTGACTGTCCTGGAACTCTTTATGTAGAGCAGGTGGGCCTTGATCTGCCTGCTTTGCCTCCTGAGTGCTATGATTAAAGGCGTGTGCCACCACTGCCTATCAAAATATACCCTTTTATAGTTTATGTATTCTCATACTTCCAGTTTATGTAATATGCTGTTCCTTCTGTCTAGCAATTAATTTCTCCCATCTACACTGTATGTGGACAGTTCCACACCTTACATTTCAAGTCTTAGCTTAAAGGCTCTTGTTCCCTCTCTCTTTCCTCCACTTCCTCTCTGTGTGAAATTTTTGCTTCTTCAAGCTAGGTTATATGCCCCTTGCTTATTTGAGAATAGCATCACTACTGTTGTATTTATCATCCTATGCCTGAATTATCTATTTACATATTCAATTCTCCTGAACTGTAGTAAGTAACCTAAAGAACCAGGAATTATGGAACGTGACATTTCTGATGTCTACCATAGTACCAGTAACTGTAATTAAGCTGGAGACAGAATTGATTTCATTCCAGCTGTGCTATTTCTGATGTGTGTGACCTTGGTTAATTAAGTCTCTTTACCTCCTGGATTACTCTAGTTTGGTTTCAGTTGCTGTGATGAACACCATGACCAAGCTGTCAGCCAAATAAACACTTTCTTCTTCTAAGTTGCTTTGGTCATGATGTTCATTGCAGCAACTGAAACTAAGAGAAATCAAGGCAGGAACCTGGAATTGAGAACTGAAGCAGAGACCATAGACATAGGCTGCTTACTGGCTTAAAACAAAAATTAGGCAGTGCGTGAGTCCTAATTTAATGCCTTATAATATGGCCATCATAACACTTACCATATAGTGTGATGAGGAAACAATGAAATAACTGTATACAAGAAAATACTATGAAAAATACATAGACCTAGTGGAGCACTTGGGAGGCTGAGAAAAGAAGATCATGATTCATGTACCAGGCCAGCAAGAGCTACATACTGAGATGCTGTCTCAAACAACAATAAGCAAAATGAGAGGTTGATTGTTTTTGTCAACTTGAGACAAGCCAGGGTCATCTGGGAAGAGGAACCTCAACTAAGAAAATGCCTCCATCAGATGGTCCATGAGCAGTTCTAAGGGGATTTTTTGATTAATGGTCAATATGGGAAGGCCCAGCCAACTGGAGTGTGTGATCCTGAATAGTATAAGAAAGCAGGCTGAAAAAAACAACAGAGAGCTAGTCAGCAAGGAGTGTTCCTTCATGATCTCTCTTCAATTCCTGCTTCCAGGTTTCCTGCCTTGAGTTCCTGCCTGACTTGCTTTCATGATGGACTGTGATGGAATGTGTAAGTCAAATAAACCCTTTCCACCCCAAGTTGCTTTTGGTCATGTTCTGTCGCAGTAGAAACTTAACTAAAACAGAAATTGGTTACAGAATGTAGGTTATTGCTGTAGCAGTTCTGACCATATTGTTTCAGGGAGAACTGTGGAAATGTTTGACTTTGGGTTAGAAAAGCTGTTGAGTGCTTAAAGTTTTAATGAGACATTCATTCTGTGGCAGCTCAGAAGACAGGAATACTAAAAGAAATGCATGGCTTTTGAAAATGACAGAGGCTTGACTTGTGATGTTTCAGAGGGAAGTAAAGACTCTTTCAGGGACATTTGTGTGATATTTTCAATTAAGAATCTGTGGTTCTCGTCAGCTAGAACTGAAGAGAGACCAACATCACTAAACTGAAACATTTGCTTTACTAAGACAATTGCTGATGGTTGGTTGGAAGGGGGCTGAGAAACTAGTGGTCATTAAGATGAAACCAGCAACTGCATGTAGTGGTGAATGTCTTGAATTCCAGCACTTGAGAAGCAGAGGCAGTCAGATCCTTAAGTTCAAGGCTGGGTTGATGTATACATAGATAATTCATTCCATGACACTCAGGGATACTTAGCAAAACCCTGTCATGGAAAAAAAAGAGAGAGAGAAGGCCAGCATCATTGATATGAAAGGTTATGGAAGTATTTCCTCAGGGTCAACACCAAAAATTTGTAGCCCAAGATGGTCAACAATGCACCTCAACCTGGCAGACGAACTTGGTAATATGTAAGTTAACCTGGTGGTACTGGTTTTGAAGGCATGATAGGGTCACAAAGGGCAGCTGTGGGTCAGGACTGGAATCCCAGAAGAGAAGGCTTGGTGAGGTCACTGATGAGGGTGCATCCTCAAATGTAGTGGAGACCTCAGTATACTGTAGATACCAGTATCATGAAATGAGTGCCAAGTACAACAGCAGCTGTAGATTGGAGTCGCCCTGAACCTATGAGAAGTGTGTACTCTGAATGGCACAACCAGAGACGTGTAGCTGCCCAGGTCCTTTGGATCCCAGAAGACTTTGAACAGCTCCCAGATGTCAAGCACTAAACTTTTTACAATGTTGAAGTTTAGTTTTGCTTTGATCTGGTTGTGATTGTGCTCTGGTTCTTTCTCATGGAGTAAGAAAGTATGTAACTTATTTTATATTTTAAAGCAGCCCACAGTTAAGAGACTTCGGCTATTTTAAGCAGATTAAACTTTCAAAGTCAATTTTTAAAATACTACAGGACTTTTAAAAGATGGGGACTCAGTAAAATTTTATTTTATTTATGTTGTATGTCCATGGGTGTTTTGCCCACATATATGTCTGTGTACCATGTGTGTACAATGCTGACAGAATCCAGAAGGCTATGGCTGCTCTGTAGTTACAGGTGCTTATTAGACATCATATGGGTGCTGGAAATCAATAAGGTCCTCTGGAAAAGCAACCAGTGCTTTTATCCACTGAAACTGTCTTCATCCAGAAATAATGGGATAGTTCAACCTCTATAAATCTTAAAAAAATGTAATACACATAAATGGTCAAGTGCATGGTCTTCTTGTTCTGGGGAAGTCTTTTTAACAAAATCCAATACTACTTGGTGTCAAGACCAGGCTGGTGAAACCCACAAAAACAGCTGACCTGAACAAGGAGAAGCTCATGGTCCCCAGACTGATCACTGGGAAACCAGCATGGAACAAATCTAGACCCCATAAATGTGGGCGTCAGTGTGGAGGCCCCGGAAATCTATGGGGCCTCTTGTAGTAGATCAGTACTTATCCCTAGCATAGGAATGGACTTTGGGAGCCCATTCTACATAGAGGGTTACTCCCTCAGCCTAGACACACGGTTGGAGGAGGGCCTAGGCCCTATCCCAAAGGATATGACACTCTGAAGACCCCCCATAGAAGACCTCACTCTCCCTGGGGAGCAGAAATGGTATGGAATAGGTAGGGTGTTAGTGAGGGGCAGAGGAGGAGGGAAGAGAGAGGGAACTGGGTATGGCATGTAAAACAATCTTGTTTCTAATGTAAATTAAAAAATTAAAAAAAGAAAGAAATACTGAAAAAAGCCCCTAGAGACTAGGTATGAATGGAACATATCTCAATACAATAATTGCCATACCTAGATATTAGTGCATCTCTCAACCATTATCAAAGATACTTATTTTTACTAGAGATGGTGATTAACACAGAGATGCACAACTGGCCAAGGTGTAGAAAATAAGAGCCTCCCACCTTACATAGAACATCTCTACAGCACACTTTACTCCAAAGGCTCAGGGGTCACTGAGGAAGAGGTGGTGGGAAGACTGTAAAAGCCAGAGACTTGTGTCCTCTGCACAGAACAGCACAGTTGCACATTTGAAATCAGAGTGGTTTTGACAGCATGCACAAAAATTGTACAAGCTCAAGCTCCCTTCTTCAGGAAGGTGAATACAAAGTCCCACCGCTAGGCAAGACCTATTAGCAAGTGACAAGTGCTGTGAGAGGGAGAGTCAGTTTTCTTTGAGTTTTACTGCTGGTAGATCAACACCATCCACTGGAAGGCCATACTTTCATGACTATATGGCTAACACAAATTGTCCTTGATAGGTTAAAAATGGATGACACAAAATTGGGTGGACTGTGAAGGAGGGTGAATCAGGGAGAAGTTTGGGGGAAGGGTAAATGTAATCAAAACTCATTGTACAAAGTTTTGTGAAACAGTTATAATTTTCTTTTTTAAAGAATTTATTTATTTATTATGTATACAACATTCTGCTTCCATATATATCTGCATATCAGAAGAGGGCACCAGATCTCATAATGGATGGTTGTGAACCACCATGTGGTTGCTGGGAATTGAACTCAGGACCTTTGGAAGAGCAGTCGGTGCTCTTAACCTCTGAGCCATCTCTCCAGCCCCCTAGTTATAATTTTCTTAAGAAGAAAAAGAATCCATTTAGAAGAAGGGCTTTCAAAAATTTAATCACAATTTTCTTACAAAGAAAAATAATCCATTTAGAAAGAGGGCTGGGAAATCAAAGTTCTTCGAATGTTTTTTGGTTGGTTTGTTTGTTTTTGTTTATTTCTGTTTTGTTTGTTTGTTTGGTTTGATTTGGTTTTTCAAGACAGAGTTTCTATGTGAAAAAGATCTGGCTATTCTAGAACTTGCTTCATAGACCAGGCTGGCCTCAAACTCACAGAGATCTGCCTGCTTCTGCCTCCTGAGTGGTGGGATCAAAGGCATGTGCCACCATGCCTGGTGAATAGAAAGTTCTTAAAAGAAGAAATACTGATGATTAATAAATACTACATTAAAAAGTACTCAGCATCATTAGCCATTAGAAAAATATAAATTTAAACTTCTTTGACCCCCTTCCCATCTTTTGGATATGTCTGTTGCAAACATTAACTCATAATACTTGTGGTTACTTGGACAAATTTGCACAAAAAAATCACACTATGTTTAGGGAAATTAAGCTTAAAACCACCTTAAGTTTCAGTCTCACCCTAGTCAGAATGGCCATCACTAGGAAGACAAAGGACAACAAATGCTGGCATGGATATGTAGAAAGAAGAACTCTCACTTTTACACTGTTCTGAAGCATATAAGATAGTGCAAACACTTTGGAAATCAACCTGGAGATTTCTTCTGGACATGTTCACAAGGTACTTTATATCCTACTATAAAGATGTTTTCACAACTATGTTCATTGCCATTCTATAATAATAATCAGGCCAGGTGGTGGTGGTGCATGGTTTAACCCAGCATTCAGGAGGAGGAGTCAGGCAGATCTCTGTGAGTTCAAGACCAGCCTGGTCTACAAGAGCTAGTCCTGGGACAGGCTCCAAAGCAACAGAAAAACCCTGTCTCAAACCCCCTCTCAAAAAATAATAATCAGGAAATGGAATCAACCTATATATCCATTAACTAAGGAATGGCTAATAATTATGTGGTACATATATTCAGTGGAATGTTAGTCATATGTAAAGAAAGATGAAATTATGAAATTTGCAATGAAATGGATGAAACTGAGAAAAATTATACTAAGTATCATCCAGGCCCCAAAAGACAAATTTATGTGTTCTCTCTTATTTGGGCCCCAAATTTCCAATCTTTTGTTTTTGTGTTTAACATGAAGTATATTTGGAAGCCAGGAAATCAGAAATAGACCTTGATGCGGGGAATGCATTTACAGAAAGGAGGTAGTATAATAGAGGTGAAGTGAATGTAGAGAGGGGAATACTGGAGACACAAGGGGTCAAGAAGGTAATAGAGTTGTGAGGATGGGAAATGAGGGATCAAGGGAAGGGTTAACCAAGATGAGGTTTCCATGGAGAAGCTGCATGGGAATCTTTGATCTTGCAACCCAAGTAAAACATGTGTTATATGAAAGAACATGGGGGAGGGGATGCTGGAAGCTAATGGTTTAAGTAGTGAAATGTGTGAATTGAGGTATCCTGCATATTGGGTCACACTCCCTCTAGAATCCATTGGTTTGTTAGCTGAAAATCTTAATGTCAGGCATGGGATACCACCCTGAGTTATTGGCCAGAGAACCCCCAGAGGCTCATAACACAATACAAGCTATTGTCATTGCTCTTGGTTCCCTACTATAACTTGATGGTAAAGCATTACTGGTGAAGGCACCACACAATTTGGGTACGAAAAAGAGAGAAATCAAATGAGAAGTGAGATGGAAGCTTCTTCCTTTAAAAACAAAAATATTTAAAATTTTAAAATTATGTGCCTGGGTGGGGGAGTACAGGTGGCTATGGGGGCCAGAGGGATAGGAGCACCTGGAGATGGAGGTAGAGGCAGTTGTGAGTCACTGATATGGGTTATGGGATTTGAATTCAGGTCCTCTGCAAGAGCATTGTTTTAGTCAATGTTCAATTGCTGTGAAGAGACACCATGACCATAGTAACTCTTATAAAAGAAACCATTTAATTGGGGCTGGCTTACAGTTTCAGTCCATTATTGCGGTGGTGAGAAGCATGGCAGTGTGCAGGCAGACATAGTGCTCGAGAAGGAGCTGAGAGTTCTACATTTGGTTTGGAAGGCAGCAAGCAGAGGGAGCCACTGGGCCTGGCTTGAGCATTTGAAACCCCCAAACCTACCCCTGGTGACACACTTCCTCCAACAAGGCCACACCTACTCCAACAAAGCTACACCTCCCAGTAGTGTCACTGTCTGGTGACCAAACATTCAAATCTGAGCCTATGAGGGCCATTCTCATTCAAACCACCATAAGCATTGTGCACTCTTACCAGCAGAACTATCTCTCCAGCCAGAAGCTTCTTTCTTGCCGCATTTATATTTCCAGAAAGTGCTATTCCATCCACTAGGGTAGAAAAGTCATTAACAATATTAACCAACTATGGTTGACCAACCCTGCATGTTACGCTGACCTGTTATGCCTTATATGTTCATTGGTGCAATTGTGGCATAGTATTTGGGGACATCCAAGGACTTTCTGACTGGATTTGAGGCCTATTCCATAGGAGGGAATACTTGCATGGCACTTATAAGCCTGGTTAAAAAGCCCATGTCTTAGTCATGGATCTTAGGAAGGAACCCACTACTTTTTGTTAAATGGTTTGCTAAATGGGCGTTTAATTAAATTGTCTTCTAAGTGTTTATGTTTGTACTCATATATTAGTGCTGCTCTTGATTTGATCCAGAGAAGCTTCTTTCGGTAGTGACAGCTAATGCAGAGAGTCATAACTGGGCAAAGTGTTTAAAATAAATGACTATTGGGTATTCAGTCCTGAATGGAATATCTATATCATCCCCCATCAAAGCCTAGGGAACACTGTGGAAAGAGGAGACTGAAAGATTTTTACAAGATTGAAGAATGCTGTGAAACACTCTCTTGTGGAAATGATAACCGTGTACTCATGAACTTTCAGCAGCTGAATTACTTACATAAAAAAGTATGAAAGTAGGAAAAAGACTACTTGTTGGGGAAAAAGGGGGTTTCTGCAGGAGTAGGAAGGAAGTAAGAATGGGTAATGGGCTAGGAGTTGGTGGTGCATGGCTTTAATCCCAGTACTTGGGAGGCAGAGGCAGGTTGTTCTCTGTGAATTTGAGGCCAGCCAGGCTGGTCAGTTCCAGGACTGCCAGAGCTGTTACACAGAGAAACCCTGTCTCGAAAAACAAAAATGGGGGCTGGGAGGGTGTGAGAAAGAGCAGGTCATTGGTGGTGAATAATTGGTGGTAATTAGAAGCTGTGCTTCACCCCACTCCTCCCTCTCCAAACCCTGCCTGCCTCAGAAAGACCACCAAAAGTTCAGGCTCATCCCCTCAAGATGAAGACTGTGCCTACAGGGTATTTAAGCTCCAGTCCCTAGACCTGAAATGCTATTTATCCTCCTCCCTCCTCTGCCTTACTTCTAGGGTGCTTGAGAGTCACCCTAGAGTTCTTGGCTCATTAAACCTGGACTTTTAATTTGGCTTGATCTGTCTTATTGCATCGGCCAAGAAACCTAGTACTGGGGTTCTAAAAATACCTATTAAATATGATTATAATATATTATATACATGTATAAAATTGTCAAAATTACAATAAAATATGGTATATACATAAAATGGACTTATATTCAAACAAAGAAAAATTAAATTATTTGATTTTTAGGAAAACGAATAGAACTGGAAAATACTATATTAAGTTACACAATCCAGGCTCATAAAGACAAATATCCTATGTTCTATTTCATATGCAAATTGAGGTTCTTATATTTAATATATATTGTTATTTAGTATATCTAAAATGTATGCAGATATGCATATGCATTTAGGTGTGAATGAATGTATGTAGATTTTGGGAAACTAGAAAGGGGCTCATGAGAGGGAGAAATAGGCCTTACAAGGGGAGGTTTTAGAACACACATGACATGAAAGTGGAAAAGAGAATACTGAGGTTGGCCAGGCCCTCCTAAACCATATAAACTATTTCCTTTGGCCTTGGTTTCCCACCAGAATTATATAGAATGATCTTTCAGTCAAAGTTCATAGAGAAATAAATCTAGATCTGGCCTGGGAGTTTTCTGCCTGCTGGCTAGCTTTCATAGTGCTGTAGGAGGCCACTGAAGGAGAAAACTCATCAGTTATTTTACCTGGTGGCCTGCCCTTCATGCTACAATACCAACTTGCTAGGAAAGATGTACCTACTCCTGAAATGATGGCAGATATGAGGTAACCAACTACTTTCTGATTGGATTTGAGGGCCTGCTCAACAAGAGGAAATATCAAGCCTGGTACTGTAAACCTGGTCAAAATGCCATGGCTGGGGAGATCATAGGCTCAAGGGGTAATGTTGCTTTGTTGTTAGTTAACTGTTGCTTATGCTGTTAATAATGTTGCTTAACTGTTGCTTTGCTAAATGGACATATTGTCAAACTGTCTTCTAATATTCATGTTTGCACTCATAGATTAGTGCTGCCCTCATCCTTGGTCAGAGAAGCTTCTTTTTGCCCTGGATAGTGGTTACTGCATAGACTCATAACTGATTGAAGTCCTAAAAGAATATGAGATTTGTAAATTCTCAGCCTTCCCAATGAACATATAATCAAAGTATGTATATGAAATTGTGGAAGAATGACAGTTTTTTTTAAGGAATAAAAAGATTGGGCCTATGGGGAGGGATTCAAAAGTAGTTAAGGGTTTCCAAAAGAGGGAGAAACATTTTCTTTAGTGATGTATAACCCCTCCCACACACTCCTGTAAACAATACTAATGAAATTCATTGGTTACCAAAACAAACAGAAAGATATGGAAAGTAAGATGAAGATCAGATAAAAATAATGTCAGTAGGGGAGGGAGCAGAACAAGAATGAGTAATTTAGTGTGAATATGATCAAAATGTATTGTAGGACATATGAAAATACCACAATGAACCCCATCATGTGTAATTATTAAATGTTAACAAAAACTTTTAAAAATTGGTGTTTTATCTGGGGTGCAGGAAGGGGATTCCCAAGCTAAATAAAGGTGAGGAAAGGGTACGTTTTCAATGACTTCCTACGAGCATGCTGGTTTTTCTTTTGTATTTTGAGACAGGTTGTGACCTATAACACTCCCTCCTCAGACTTGCCGTGTAGCAGAAGCTGACCTTGGACTCCTGTTCCTACTGCTTCCACTTCCCAAGTTCTGGGAGTACGGACATATGTCAGCATGCCAAACCTTAAAATGATTGTTTTCACTTGAAAATATGGTCATTCTTACTATTAAGGAAATAATGAAAATAAAGAGAAAGGGGATCTTCTTTCAGTCTTGTGTGTTGATAGGTGTTAGAATGACATGCTAGTGTTGGTAGGCATGTGAAGATAAAAACACAACAGCTGAGTCAGCACACATCTCTAATCCCAGTACTCAGGAGCCTGAGATATGAGAATTACCTCAAACTCAATATCAACCTGGCAAATTCCAGGCCAGCTAGGGATGTATACTAAGCCTCACCACAAACAAATGATACCCAACAAATAGTGTTGAATGGTAACAGCACTTGATTGACCACTACTTAGAGCACAAATTGTAGCTGGGCGTGGCAGCCATCACTCAGGACACTGAAGCAAATCACTGAAAGTTTTTGGCTAGTCTAAGCTAAGTAATAAGATCCTATCACAAACACTTCCCTCTAAAAGAGACGATTATGACATGTGTTCTTGTGCATGTGTGTGCGCGTGAGTGTATGTGTTATCTTGCAGTGTCAAAAATAAATATCATCTCTAGAAGAGACATAGCAGTGCATTTCTACATTAGGCAGATTTCTTTAGGATGCAGCTTATTAAAAGGCATGCAGATAAATGACAAATTGGAATCTATCCAGAGGAAAGTAAGTAGACTGGGTGGGAATGGAAATCAGACCAGGAAACAGCCAAAGGAGCTGGAAGCACAGAGGATAGGAATCTTAGGAAATTTATTCGAATTTAAATAAAAATGCTCAGCCAGGCATGGTGGTCTACACCTTTAATACCAGCAGCACTTGGGAAGGAGAGGCAAGCCTAGTCTATAGAGTAAGTTCCAGGACAGCCAGGGCCAGGACAGTCAGGACAGCCATAGAGAAACCCTGTCTTGCAAACCCCAAAGAAAAACAAACAAAAAAAACCCTCTATGTTCCTGTATTGAAGGACTCTGAGCAGACAATCAAGCCACCTGGAATTATGTAAGACGTCTGGCTGGAGGTGAAGAGTGAGCATTTCTTCATTAGAGGCACATAAAAAGAATCAGGAATTTAGTTAGATGATTTATTGGTCCCTTCCCATTTAATTTTTGAGGCTGAGCTTTGACAATGTTGTGGACTTGTACTCCTGCCTAAAGAAAGGCAAGGCTAGAAGGGCTAAAAATGAAGCTCTGTGGTCCTAAATGAGTTAGAGCAAATGCCACTGTAAGTCTGTAAGTCTGACTTACTATCCCTGGCCCTTCAAAACAAGCCTTTCCCCACTTCCTGGACCCAATGTCCATTCCCTTCTCCCACCGTCTCCAGCCTGTAGAAACGTCTAGGTTCTAGCAGGAACTTGGGACTCTTGTACTCTTCTTCCCTTTGGGGTCATTCTAAATTGGTTTCATTATTAGGCTGAAGACAGGTAAGTGATGACCTAGAGGGTGGGATTCCAGGCGAGCTGTATCCCTTTGAAGCAAAGTCTGGACTCTCATTGCTGCTTTGTCCTTTGAATCTTGAATGCTTTCCAAAATTATTTTGCAAAAATGCCAATAATTACGGGAAAGGGATCACCTTAAGATGCCAGGAAAAGGGATGGGGGAGGAGTTCTGCATTCTGCAAAGTGCCTTTCCTAAGTGTCTAGAGGAAGTTTTGTATGCTAGGAGGCTGGGCAAAGCAAGGGGCAGAGGAGATCTTCAGAGAGGAGGGGTTTTAATAAAAAAATTAATAAAAGTATTGTTTTATGTAATCAGATTCTCCTTAGACTTTATTAGATTTCAAGATTTATACATACATACATATATACATACATACATACATACATACATACATACATACATACATACATACCCACCCCATACTATCTCCACATTCTCAAGCCCAGCTACAGAAATGCAGGTCACCTAGTGCTGCTTCCAGAGAAGTGTGTCTTTCATCCCTCATCAGAGAAGCTTCTTTTTTGCAGCAGACAAAGACCATTACAGAAAACCACCACTCATCAAGATGCAGAGAGCAGCTGATTATGCACCAAACTGATACATATGCAACTAACCTCTACACCTAAGCTAGAGAACACCCCAGCAGAGTGGGCATGAAGACTATAAGACTCAGAGGACCAGGAAGTGTGCTGGGAAATATTGTCTCCTAGGAATGTCAGGGAAGCTATGCCCTTAAACTCTCAGTAATATGCTTGCCTAAGCAAGATCTGAATAATGATAACATCAAGTTGGCATGCCAACATAGATGGGGGAAATCTCACAAGGTCCCTAGATGAAGAACTACAAACAATCTGCTGAGAGATGGAGTCTTCTCCAGGGACAAGTGGTCATCCCTAAACACATCAGCAACACTGAGTGAGCATCTGGTGTTTATAAATTTATATGCAAATAAATAGTATACATATTATTAACAATAATAAAGAGTAAGAGGCCATATTATTTGAGGGATATGGGGTAGGGGACACAGAAGGGATTGGAGGGAGAAGCAAGAGGGAGGAAATGATATAAATGCAGTACTCATCTATGAAATTCTCAAATAATAAATTTAAAAATTCCACTGTATATGTACCACATTTTCTTTTCTTTATTTTTTTCCTTTTTAAAATTTGAATTAGAAACAAGATTGTTTTACATGTCAATCCCAGTTCCCACTCCCTCCTCTCCTCCCCTACCAACCCCCCTCATCTACACCCTACCTACCACATATCCTTTCTGCTCCCCAGGGAGGGAGAGGCCTTCCATGGGGGGGGTCATAAGAGTCTATCATATCCTTTGGGATAGGGCCTAGGCCCACCCCCGTGTGTCTTGGCCCAGAGAGTATCTCTCTGTGTGGATTGGGCTCCCAAGGTCCACACCTATGCTAGGGATAAGTACTGAACTACTACAGGAGGTCCTGTAGATTTCCGAGGTTTCCTCACTGAAACCCATGTTCCTGGGGTCTGAATCAGTCCCGCTGGTATCTCAGCTATCAATCTGGGGACCAAGAATTCCCCCATGTTCAGGTTAGCTCTTTCTGTGGGTTTCACCAGCTTGGTCTGGACCCCTTTGCCAATCACTCATTCTTCTCTGCAACTGTATTCCAGCTCAGTTCAGTGATTAGTTGTGGGTGTCGGCTTCTACTTCCACCAGCTGCTGGATGAGGGCTATCAGGTGGCATATAAGTCAGTCATCAATCTCATTATCAGGGAAGGGCATTTAACGCAGCCTCTCCTCTGTTGCTTAGATTGTTAGCTGGTGTCCTGTGTAGATCTCCAGACATTTCCCTAGTGCCTGATTTCTCTAAACCTAAAGTGTCTCCCTCTATTATGGTATCTGCATTCTTACTATCTTCTATTCTTCCCCTGACTCAACCTTTCTGCTCCCTCATGTCCTCTGCATCCCTCCTTTTCTTCCTTTCACATTCTCTTAGCTTCCTCCCCCTCTTCCCGTGCTCACAATCTTTTCTTTATTTTTTAAAATTGTGTGTGTGTGTGTTGGTGTGATTGTGTTTGCTTAGCAATTACAAGGCCCATTACAATGTGTGTGTTACACACGTGTGTGTGTGTGTGAGTGTGTGTGTGTGTGTGTGTGTGTGTGTGTGTGTGTGTGTGTGTGTGTGTGTGATACAGGGCAGTGGTGTGTGTGGATGACAAGAGGATCAGGTCATCCTCCACTATAGGTTACAAAGTGAATTGGAGGACAGCCCGGGATACATAAGACTATGGCAATGTTTTGTTTATGATCTAACAAACAAAGCTTGCCCGAAGATCAGAGGGCAAAGCTAGCCAGACTAGTTAGCCTCAGAGGACAGGCAGTGGTGGTGCACACCTTTAATTTAGGAGACAGAGGCAGACAGATCTCTGTTAATTCAAGGTCACCCTGAGTTATAGATCCAGTCTAAAAACAGAAAGGTTATCTCAGCACTTGGGATCCCACACCTTTAATCCCAGCGCTAGAGAGGAATATAAAAAGGGAGGAGACAGGGGATCAGTGCAGGCTGAGGTTTGCTGGAGAAAGATGCAGTCTGGAGATACAGTCTGAGGACAGGATTGCCTCTTGGGTCTAAGCATGGGTAGAGATAAGAATTCTCTGGATGTTTTGCTTCTCTAATCTTCAGCTTTAAGCCAGTATCTGCCTCTGGGTTTTTTTTTAATATGACCATGTCTCAAAAGAAACAAACAGAAAACAGACTTTCAAATCCTATGCAATAGGCAAATTTGAATGATTGTTTAACCAACACAGAATGCAAGCATCTGAACCTTAAAACACACCAGGTATGGTACCACACACCTGTAACCCCAGCACTCAGGAATCTTGAGATGGGGGTATCATGAGCTCAAGTTCTGCCTAGGATACATCACAAGACCATGTCTCCTAAAACAAAACAAAATTCTAAGTTGTCCAAGCACTCGTTAGAATAACCACTTTCTTTTTGTCAGTTTTCTATTCTGTGAAATGAGGTGAACCTTTAAATGTTGCTCTATCTGCCTCTTTCACTGTCTGCTAGAAAATGGACTATTTGTGAAGGGGCTTAGTGACCTGTAAAACACTAAGTAGACTTCTGGGTAGAACATTTTAAATAATAGGCCTTTTACTATGCTGAAAATGTCACAAGATGTTTTCCAGTTACATCTGAAATATCTATTGCGGGGTGGCAGGCTAGTTCTTGATTATTGTTCTGGTTAGTTTTTTGTCATTTTGACCCAAGCTAGAGTTATCTGCAAAGAACCTCAATTGAGAAAATGGCTCCATCATATTGTCTGTAGGCTGATCTGTGGGGTATTAATGATTGATGTGGAGAGGCCCATCCTACTGTGGGTAATGCTAGCTCCATGGGGGAGGGGGGTCTTGAGTTGTGTGAGAAAGCCGGCTGAACAAGCCAGTAAGCAGTGTTCCTCCATGGTTCTGCCTCAGTTCTTGTCCTTTTTTAGTCCTTGGCTTGGCTTCCCTCTATGATGGGCTGTGATCAGGACATGTAAGCCAAATAAACCCTTTCCTCCACAAGTTGTTTTGATCACATTTTATCACAGCAATTAAAACCTTACTAAAACAGTTATGTATTTCTTCTCATCTGTAAGTATAATTACTTCTTCCCCAACATTAAAAAAATCATATGATATCAGGGCTTTCAGAGTGTAGCTTAATAGTAGAACACTGCCCAGCATGTGCAATGTCCTAGGTCCCACCCTGCTAATATAATAATGAATAAATAATTTTAGAATGTCAGAACTCTAGTGCTAACTTCCACAGCACATATGCTAATATGGAAACAATACAGAGAAGATTATTAGCATGGCCCTTGTGTAAGGATGACAAGCAAATTTGTGAAGCATTCTATATTTTTCTGCAATCTACAGTGTCAGAGAGGCTAGATAACAGCAAGGGCCCAATTGGGGAGGCATGGATCTCCCTGGGAAGGGGAAATGGAATAGATATCCTGGGTAGACTGGGGTCCAATGTGGATTGGAACTTGGGAGATTGGGTTGGAGGTGGGTGGGTGGATGGGGGGATCATGTAGAAACCTGGTGCAAAGGAAACTTCCATGAATCTACAAGGATGGCCCCAGATAAGACTTCTAGCAATAGTGGGCAATTGCCTGAACAGGATCTCTCTTGTGAAGACTGGTGACTACCTCAGTTTTCATCAGAGAGCCTTCACCCAGTAACTGATGGAAACAGATGCAGAGACCCACAGGTAAACATTAGGCTGAGCTCAGGGAATCTTGCTGAAGGATTGTAGGAGCCAAGGGTTCAAGAATATCACAGGAAAATACACAGAAAAAACTAACCTGGCTCATAGGAACTCACAGAGTCTGAACCAACAACCAGGGAGCCTGCATGGGACCAACCTAAACCCTCTACATGTATGTGACAGTTACATAGCTTGGTCTATTTGTGGGACTCCTAACAATGGGGCAGAGGCAAGAGGAAGGGAATGGGAGGAGAGGTAGGAGGGGAAATGGAGGTTGGGATGTAAAATAAATAAATAAATAAATGATAAAACGAATGTCAGAACTCTAAGGAACAATGTATACATTTCAGTCCTATTGTACCATCCAACAGGTGGATAAGGGGCTGTGATCATAGTTCAGTGTTAGCATATGCAAAGCTCTGAATTAGATCATCAGCATGGCCATAACAACAATAAAGTCAAATGGATAGATAGATGGAGACCTTGAAAAGTAGAGTAAATGATGCAAGATCCCAAGGTTTATCAAAGCCAGGACCTGGGTTTCCAACTCAGCACTCTTGGTGCTTTGCTCCTTTCCAGAGCTGTGTGTCACTCCCCAGTCACATCTCTGAGTCCACAAATGTACACTTTCTTCTGGAGGACATTGTGTTTGACTTCTACAAGTGCATGTAATGTTGGGGTTTGTTTTGTTTTGTTTTGTTTTGTTTTGTTTTTGGAGACAGGGTTTCTTTTCGCGTAGCCCTGGATGTCCTGGTATTCACTCTGTAGACCAGGCTGGCCTCAAACACACAGAGATCCACCTGGCTCTGCTTCCTGAGTGCTGGACTTAAAGGCGTGTGCCACCACCACCTGGCTACAAACACATTTTTTTGTGTGTAGGAAAAATAAAGAACTATGGGAGCTCAAAGCAGGGGAATGGAATTAGGCCTGTGGAGGCACCTGTAGTTGTGGAGTACTTCTTCGGTGAGATGAATCTAGGAAGAAATGCAATTTTTTTCCCTAATAAACATGGGAGGATATTCTGACACTGGGAACAACACAGTTACCATCTAATGGACTATCAAAATCAGAAAACAGGATCTCGTCAGTTTAGCTCAGGGGCTTTAGGATGTGAGTACCTATATAGGAGATGCGATTGGCCATATTTTCTCTGCTAAGGAGTTTGGGTTTTCGCCTGCAGGTGTCAGAATACCACTGGAAGGTGTTAGGCTAAGGTCAGGCATTTAATGATTTATGTTTTGCATTTTCATAGCTATATCTCATCCTCATGGCAATCTTTCTACATCAGCACTTCAAGTGTTGGCATTACAGGTAGATGCTGCTGTAACTGATTAGTGTGCTTTAACCTCTGGTAACTCTGGGCCAAGCAGAGGGATTATCAAAATGAGTAAGGGAGTTCCAGACCTGTTCTCAATCTCAGAAGAAAACTGATTCTTCTGTCCCAAACCACTGAATACTGTAGTTGACACCCTGTGTTGACTCATACTCCCAGACACGGCTGGTAGGAAAGCCAGCCCCACCCTTCTGTCTGGGCTGAGCCATGTAGAATTTGGGCCCAAAATGTGCTTTCTAGGCAGCTTTAGGTCAGGACATCAGGACTCCCCTGGCTCTGACATGCACTATTCTCTCAAGTTTTTTTTTTGTTTGTTTGTTTGTGTTTTTTTTTTTTTTTTGCTTTGGTCCTTATTACCATCTATGTAAAAAGAGCTCTCCCTCTTATCTTCTGAGCTTCCCATGACATAACTCCCCATGGCATAGTTCTCTTTCTTTTTGTCTCATTTAATTTTCCTAAATCATGTTTCTGGGTGTGTAAGCATTATGGTACCAGAGAGCAGGGAGTTTCTGTAGGCTATGGGTTTGAGGGTGGAGTACTCCTGGAGGAAATTACATTTGACTTGTTTTATTAAGGGTGGACATTTGCATTCATTTCTGACTGTGGAAATTATATAGCTAGCTGGAATTATAACCTAAAATAAACCCCTTCTCTCCTTGTTTTTTTTTTGGGGGGGGGTCAGGCTATTTTATCACAGCAACAGAAATGAAGCTAGGACAGGTTCTGACATATGGCAGGTTTTGAAAGTCATAAGAGGGGCAGAAAGACCATGCAATGAGTAAAGACATCCTATGTGGCAGAAGAGAGAGCTAACACATCATGCTGTCCTCTGACCTCCACATGTGTGCCTCCGTACACACACCCCACCCAAAAGAGAAATAAAAATGTAATGAAAAAATAGCTTAAGTTCCATATGAGGAAATGAGGATGTGCATAGCTTAAGTGCAGAATACCTAACTAGTGAATACAAAATTCTGGGTGGAATCCTAGGATCTTCTTGAACTTTCTGTGGAGCCAAAAATGCCAGTGATTTCCTGGTACTCCTACATCCTGGTGCTGGGATTACAGGCCTGTACCATCATATCTGGCAGCACTCAGGAGGCAGAGGCACGTAGATCTCCATGAGTTCTAGGCCAGCCTGGTCTACACAGCAAATTCTAGAGCAGCTGGGGCTACACAGTGAGGCACTGAATGAGAGGAAGGGGGAGAGGGGAGCTCAGTTTAAGGTCATCTTTAGCTTACATAGTGAGTTTCAAGAGAGATGGCTGTACCTTATGACACTCCCCTTTCCACCAAAGAAAGGCACATGCCTGAAATCCCAGCATGCCGAAGCTGAGGTAGGAGGATTGCTTATAGTTCAAGGTCAGCCTGCACTCTATAGTAAGTCCCAAGCCAACCTGAGTTATTTATAGAAATCCTCTTTCAAAAAGGGGAAGATTTTGAGCAAAGTACACACATTCATGAAACTGAAAAACATATAAATTTCAAAATAAAAATATAATGAAAAAAAAGATGGCCTCAGCCATAGAATCCCGACCTGGGTTGTACAGCAGCAGCCCCTCCATAGGGCAGTTTCCACCAAGTAGAAGGACTGCATGTCTGCTATCTAGAACCCACACTCTTTTGATCACTTTGCTGATGAAAGTAGAGGTAATGACCCATTTCTGAAGATTACTTTCATAAAAGAATTCTTGCACTCAGGAGGCACAGGCTGGTGGATCTCTGTGAGTTCCAGGTCAGCCTGGTCTACAAAGAGAGTTCCAGGGCAGGCTCCAAAGCTACAGAGAAACCCTGTCTCAAAAACAAATTTCCAGAAATTACAGAAAGACTTTCATTACTGGAATCACTGATGACTCTGACAAAAAGAAAGCTAGTGAAGGGGTTTGAGAGGGAATGTGCAATGTCACAGTAGTTGAGTCTCCAGAATGTGTGAACAAGTATTTCTGAAACAAGGTGACCAGTTACAATAACATATGCCCCTTCCTCATGGAGTCCTGGACCAGTTCAGGACAAACAGAAGTTACTCGAAGCTCTCTGAATCTTAAGTAAGGGTTTTCTTGTAATGACTAAATTGTTTTTCTGTCCCTTGTCACATGTTTCAAAATTTCGTGTCTTGTATAATATAACCATTTTACATCCACTTTTAATTTATACTAGTGGAACTCCATACAATAAGGTGAAAAGAGAGCCTTCCTTCCAAGTTCCAGTATGTCCTCTTTGTACAGTACTGCCTGGTCTGGTATTCACTAATGGTTTTGTTTCTACCTCCGAAGTGCTGGATCACAGGTGTCCATCAACATGCCATTCCGTTTCTGTTTGTTTGTTTCAGTTTTTAAAGTTTGTGGTGGAAAATTGAATACAGGGCTCCATGCATGCAAAGCAAGCATTCCACTAACTGAGCCATATCTTCAGTCTTTTAAAAATATATTTGTTTTAGTTGTGTGTGTGTGTGTGTGTGTGTGTGTGTGTAATAAGAGAGAGAGAGAAAGAAACAGAGAGAGAGGGAGAGAGAGTTCTTTATTTATGTGCGTGCCTGCTTGCTTTATTTATGTGTGTGCCTACATGCATGTAGGAACCTTCTGAATCCAGAATACAGTGTCAAGCCCCCTAGAACTAGAGTTGCAAGTGGTTGTGAACCTCTATATGGGTTCTTGGTACAGAGCAGTAAGCTCTCTTAACTAATTTCTCCAACCCTCATGATCTTCTTTTTCTAAAATTAATTTTTTTGAGATCATAATATAAGTACACCATTTTCCCTCTTCCCTTTCTGCTTCCAACTTTCTCACACACTCTTCCTCTTGCACTCATTCAAATTTGTGGCCTCTTTTTCTCTAATTATTGCATATAATACAACATATATATATATATATATATATATATATATATTATATATATATATTATATATATATCACATCCGTGAAGTTCATTAGCCAGGTGGTTTAGGCAAATCAATGAGCTTCAGGTTCTGTATGAGTGCCTGTCTAAAAAAAATATGGTGGATTGAGTGAGAAAGAATCCTGACACTGACATATGGTCTCTACATGTACAATATACTGGTATAAATACCTAAACTCACATGTGTAAAGTACACTGAATGTGGTGATTTGAATAGGATTGGCCCCCATAGGCTCATATATTTTCATGCTTAGCCATTAGGAAGTGGTGCTACTTAGAGGGATTAGGAGGTGTGGCCTTGTTGGGGTCCATGTGGCTTTGTTTGAAGAAGTGTATCACTGGAGGTTGGTCCTTGGGGTTTCAAATGCTCAAGCAAGGCGCAGTGGTTCACTCTGCCTGCACCCTGAGGATCCTGTTGTAGAACTCTCAGCTCCTTCTCCAGAACCACGTCTGCTTGCATGCCACCATGTTTCCTGCCATGACAATAATGAACCAAACAGATCTCTGAACTGTAAGCCAGCCCCAATTAAATGTTTTCTTTTATAAGAGTTAGCATGTTCATGGTATCTCTTCACAGCAATAGAAACCCTAAGTTATTGAACAAGTATATACACCAGATATATGCATTCAAAGGTTTTGTAAAACACCACTAAATATAGACAAGAGTAGTGGTGCATGCCTACAATCACCACATTTGGGTAGCAGAAGCAGGGAATTTAGGAGTCATCTTCAGTTATATAGAGTTGGGGGCCAACCTGAACTAAGATCCTGTCACACCCACAAAAAATTCTGGGTATGATGGTGCTCACCTGTAATCCCGGAAGGAGAAGCAGAAGGATTTCCATCAGTACAGGGTCAATTAGAACTGTACAGTGAGACCCTGAATATATATACAATCTCCATCCTCAAGGAGGAGGCTTTCAGGTCAGATCCAGCTCAGGTCCTCTGGGCCCTGTGTCTGAAGTGCATGCTGTCTTCAGCACCAGGGACTAACCTTCCACCTCAGAGCAGCAGTGGAGAGCAGAAGCAATAGTCTGTAATATTTTAGGAGTCTCTTGCACAACTCTGACCAACAACTCAAAAGAAGGCTCCTCATGACAGGTGTTGACATTTTTTGTTAGAGAGTCTTTGGCTCTTGAGGGAGGGATTGTCAAATCAGATGGGAAAATTTCATTTAAACTATGTGTGTATATATACACACAGTCTTTCGTGCATTATAGATTTTTAAGTGGATAGTTAATAGTATAATTCCTTATGAAATATTTAGACATCCCAGCAGTTATGTTTTACCCTTCTTTTCTGTATTTATTTCTTCCCCCTCCTTAATAAAATCCCCCACTCAGTTTTACCCCTTTCCCTCTCAGATCACCTATACCCTGTTGTTCTTCTCTCTATTGCTCCTCCTGACCCCAGTGATTTCTTTTTACTTTCCTTGTTTCTATAGTTATTCTAGGTTATATACCCACATCTAAAGACTTGGTACTAGGGACCTCAAAGTAATAATGAACACACAACATTTGCCTTTCTGGGCCTAGGTAACCTCACTAAATGTGATCTTTTTTAGTTGTGTCCATTTACCCGAGAAGTTTGTGATTTAATTTTTTTATAGCTGAATGGTATTCTATAATGAATCATGCACAGAATTTTATTATTTGCCCATCAGTTGAAGAGTGTTTGAGTTGTTTGCATTTTCTAGCTATTGTGAATAAGCAGCAAGAATAATGGCTGTATGGTCCTTTGAGAATATGCAAAAGAATGGCATAGCTGAATCAAGTAGTAGATTTATTCTTAGCTTTATGATGATTCTCCATACTGATTTTAAGAGTGGCTGGACCACTTTGCAATTCCATGAACACTTAATTAGGGTTCACTTTCCCCAGTGTCCTCTCAAGTGTTTGTTGTCAGTTGTTTTGTTGACCTTAGCCACTCTGGATTGGGTAAGATGAAATCTTAAAGGTGTTATGATTTGCATTTCCTCAAGTGCTAGGGAAGATGAACATTTTTTAAAAGATATTTATTAGTTATTTTTATTTCTTCTTTCTAGAGCTGTCTTGCTCATATCCCTAGCCTTTGTTTTGATTTGTTTTTTTGTTTCTTTTTTTTTGGGGGGAGGGTTGAGTCAGGGTTTCTCTGCATTGCTTTGGAGCCTGTCCTGGAAGTAGCTCTTGTAGATCAAGTTGGTCTTGAACTCACAGAGATCCACCTGCCTCTGCCTCCCAAGTGCTGGGATTAAAGGCATGTACCAACACCACCTGCCTAGCCCATTTTTAGTTGATCACTTGTGGATTTGGCTCTGTTTTTTGAGTTCTTTATATATTCTGGATATGGAATCCTCTGTGAGATGGACAGCCGGCAAAGATTCTTTCCTAGTCTGTGGGCTTCTTCACTCAATTGATTGTTACTTTACCTGTGCAGATACTTTTTAGTTGTAAGAAATACCACTTGTCAATTAAGCATTCTGGGCATAATGAAGTCCTATTCAGAAATTCCATTCCTATACCTTTATCATATAGGGTACTACAGTTTTCTTTTAGTAGTTTCTGTGTTTCAGGTTTCACACTTAAGTATATGATCCATTTGGAGTTAGTTTTTGTGTAAGGGGATAGATACAGGTTTAATTTCATACCTCTGCCCATGGACATGGAATTTTCCCAGCACCATTTGTTGAAGATGCTTTCTTTTCTCCAGTTTGTATTTTTAGCATCTTTGCCAAATATCAGATGGCTGAAGTTAGGTATGCTTGTATTTGGGCTTTGATTTTGTTCTATTTATCTATATGTCTGATTTGTACCAGTACCATATTATTTTTTGCTGTGACTCTGTAATACATCATGAGATCTGGAATTGTAATCCTTCCTGCATTGTTCTTTTTGCTCAGGATAACTCTGGGTCCAGGGGCTTCTGTAGTTCCATATGGATTTTAGGATTTTTCTTTCTATTTCTGTGAAAACTGAGATAGGAATTTTGATTGGTATTGTATTGAATCTAAAAAGGGATTTTGATAGAATGGTCATTTTCACAATATTAATTCTACTAATCCATGAGCATGGGTTATCTTTCGATTTTCTGTGTCTTTCTTTGTCTCTTTCTTCAGAAGTTTAAAGTTTTCAGTGTAGAGTACTTTATGTCCTTTGTTAGATTTGTTCTTGGATATTTTATTTTCTTTGAGGCTATTGTGAAAAGAAGTAAACTCATAATTTTCTCTGCATGTTTGTTTTGGGTATATAGAAAAGCTATTGATATTTGTAAATTGATTTTGAATCTTGTCACATTGCTGAAATTGTTGACAATTTCCAGAAGTTTTCAGGTATTTTTTTTCAGGGATCTCTTATTATAATATCATGTTATCTTCAAGTAAGGATATTTTGACTTATTCTCTTCATATGTGTATCCCTTTAATTTTATTCTCTTCCATTATTGCTCCAGCTAATGATTTGAGCACAATGTTAAAAAGTAGTGGGGACAGTGGGCAGCCCTATCTTGTTCTTTATTTTAGTGGGGTAGCTTCAGAGTTTTCTCCACTTAGGATGATGTTGTTTGTGTGCTATTTCTACATAGCTTTTATTATGTTGAGATATGTTCCCTGTAGTCTTGCTCTCTCTATGACTTTTTCTTCTCTCTCTCTCTCTCTTTCTTTCTCTCTCTCTCTGTCTGTGTGTGTATCTATCTATCTATCTATCTATCTATCTATCTATCTATCTATCTATCTATCTTCTTTTTCTTTTAGACAGGATTTCTCTGTGTAGCCCTGGCTGTCCTGGCACTCATTCTGTAGAATAGGCTGGCTTCAAACTCAGAGGTCCACCTGCCTCTGCCTCTTGAGAACTGGGATTAAAGTGCACCACCATCCTCTGGCCTCTCTCTATGACTTTTATCATGTTGCATTTTTATCAAAGGTTTTTTTCTGGATCTATTGAGATGATCATTTGGTTTTTTGTCTTTAAGTGCTCTTATGTGGTTTATTTCCTTGATTGATTTGCTTATGTCAAATCATCCCCAAATATCAAATTGGTGATGGTGGATAATCTTTTTGATGCATGTCTGTATTAGTTTTGAAAGTATTTTATTGAACATTTTTGAAACCATGTTAGTTCATGATATTAGTCTGTGATTTTCTTTGTTGTTGTTGCTCTTTACCTGGTTTTGATATTTGATTGAAACTGGTTTCATAAATACCCTGTGGATATATGGTGTGCATTTGGGTAACTCAGGCTAATATCAGTATGTGCAACTTGACTGCAAATTTATTTCCTTCATAAAATGTAATATAACATATTCATTGTTTTTGAAATCTCAGTTCTAAATCTCTTTAAAGGAGCATTATATTGCCTACTTCTGGAAATCAGTTATTTAACAAGTAAGCATATACTAACATACATTAGGAAGGCTGTAAGAAGTACCATAAACAGTCATGTTGACTCATTTCTGTAATCCCAGCACTCAGAAAGATGACACAGGAGGATCATCATAGATTCCAGAAAAGCCTAGTTTACATAGTGAGTTCCAGGATATCCTGGGCTACATTGTCTCAAAACAGCAATGAAAATAATAAGTGCCAGGAAGGGAACAAATTTTCCTATTGCATTTAACATTTTGTCCTTTGTCAAAGAGAGAAATTCTATTTGAGAATTAAGGAGCAAGTACGGGTGGCTGATAGTGTCTGTGATGCCAGCATCTAGGAGGTAGAGGAAGAAGGATTGGGTGTTCCTTGGCAATTGGTAGATTTCAAAGCTAGCTGAGGCTAAATGAGACCCTATCTCTAAAAGCAACATCAAGAGCAGCAAAACTAAGTGGTATTTAAGCTATTGCAAGAAGAATAGAAGGGAACAAGAAAGGCATGTCACTGTAAGCAAATAGAAGCTGTCTATATATGTAGCCTTGCCTAGAAATGGGAAAACTCAGGTGACAAAAATTTCTGCAAGAGTAAATAATGCATCTAGACATGGTAGCTGATACCTATAATTTCATCACTCAGAAATTTGAAGTAAGAGAACTGGCATGAGTTAGAAGCCAGTCTGGGCTACCTAGTGAATTCCAGGACAGCTACAGTATAAGACCCTATCTCAAACAAAAGTAAAACATACAAAAAGGATTAAAGAGTAAATGTGCTGATAAAAGAGTAATGTGTTGAGTATATCCCCAGTACAATCTAGGATGCCAGAGCCTCAAGGATAGGAAGGAACTCCCTTAGGCCAATAAGACAGTCTGTGGCCCCCAAGGCGTTCTGTGTTGATCTAATCCCCTGAAAAATGGAAGCAACTAAAACACTGGAGCACCAGAAAGCTAATTAATACAGTTGTGGCTTAGGAGTGCAGCTAGGCAGTGGGCGGATCTAGACAGAGGCTTTGGCCAGGGAATTAAGATGATCTCATCTCTGTCGCAAGCATCATCAATCAGGAGGCCTGGCAGTAGACAAGCTTCTAGAAGATGAAAAGAAAAAGCAAGCTACAGCCCTTTCCTTTGGGAGCTTTTGTTGGTATCTAGACAACATGCTGCAGTAGAAACAATAACCCTTCCATTTCCTGAGCATATTCTGCCTAAGAGAAGCCCATGGACTCCTGGACCTCAGATTGTGTCTCTAGCAATGTTAGGCACATAGTCTGGTCTGTGTCTTACTAGAAAAATCCACTAGTCAGTCTCTGCAGCTTTTCCCCTGCCCCAAATATTGTAGTTTCTGTATTAAGATATCTTCAGCGCAGAAGATACAGAACAAGGCCATTCATCATTTCTAGGAACTCACTTGATCCTCATTTCAGAGAACACTGGCTTGAAAGTCTCGACTAGTTTTCCACCCTGCAAAAATTCATTCACTTCTGTTACCCTTAGTTTCCTCATGCATAAAATTGGGGCATATGCTATGCTAAGCAGGGTCGTCCTATAGTTACTGTGAGCTTTAAGCTAGCCTTTGTTGCATTGTGAGTTCCCAGCCAACCTGGGCTATAATGTGAGAAATCGTATCAAAAAGAAGATATAATAAAGCATCAATATCAACGAAAAAATAAAATAAATTGGGGATGGAAAGCCTAGAAGATGGTAAAGGTGTGATCTTTGCATTATTGTTCTTTTTGCTTGGAGACAGAGTATCACATAGCCCAGGGTGTCCTGTAACTCACCATGTGGCCCATGGTGGCTTTGAATTGCTGATCTCCCTGCCTCTGTCTCCTGAGTGCTGGCTTTATGGAGGTACACTAGAGCTATGATCTCTTCGGGTTGTCATTTCTAGTTTTTAGAGAGTCAGTCATTACATCGAATGAGCTAAACATGGGATGTTTTCTCTTCTTTCAAACATTCTGACACATAAGATTGATGGCTGGACAGCTATAGACCAATTCAATGGGGGTGAACATTTAAGTCTTTATTTCTTTGAGGAGAGTAGAGCCAGACCTCTTAGACTCCACAAACCCAAATTTTTGGAGAAGGGGAAGCTGAGTGGTTGGGAGCTGTATGTAAGGGGAAACTAGAGGACTGGTCCTTCTCTTCCCCTGCATCATTGCATTGCCAAGATGCATGCTTTAGAGTCTCACTAGAGAAGGGCAGATACACATGTGCCTGTCTCAGAGGACACCAACTGTGGAGGAGAAGCCTCTGTTTTCCTTACTAAGACAGCCACCACACGGGCTCACAGCCGCACACATGTGTGACTGACCTGAATATAAATCTGTACAGTTGGCATAGTGAGAAGGAAACAGAAGTCTTTTTTTTTTCTCCATGGATTAGGTCTCATAGTATATCACAGAGTGGTCTCATGATTCCCCTGCCTCAGTCTTCACAATATCTAGCACTTCAGATATGAAGCACCTTGCCTGGCATGGTAGAAACTCTTAATATGAATTAAGTAATGTTTTGATCTGCATTTCTTACGAGAAAAACTGTACAATCCACAAGGATAATCCCAGCAAGACTCCTAGCCATAGTGGAGAGGGTGTCTGAACGGGCCTTCCCCTTTAATCAGATTAGTGACTGCCCTAATTGTCATCATAGAACCTGCATCCAGTAACTGATGGAAGCTGATGCAGTGACCCACAGCCAGGCACTGGGCTGAACTCCTGAAGTTCAGTTGAAGAGAGGGAGGAGGGATCATAGGAGCAAGGGAGGTCAAGAGTGTGATCAGGAAAACTACAGAGACAGCTGACCTGAATTAGTGGGAGATCAAAGACTATGGACTGAGCCGGGCGTTGGTGGCACATGCCTTTAATCCAGCACTCGGGAAGCAGAGGCAGGAGGATCTCTGTGAGTCCGAGGCCAGCCTGGTCTCCAGAGCGAGTGCCAGGATAGGCTCCAAAGCTACACAGAGAAACCCTGTCTTGAAAAACCAAATAAATAAATAAATAAATAAATAAATAAATAAATAAATAAATAAATAAAAAAGACTATGGACTGACAGCTGGGGAACCTGCATGGGACTGACTAGGCCCTCTGAATGTGGGTGACAGTTATGTGGCTTGATCTGTTGGGGGGGGGGGCTGGCTGTGGAACCAGGACCTATCCTGGGAGCATGAACTGGCTTTTTGGAGCTCAGTCCTCATAGTGTGACACCTTGCTCAGCCTTGATACAGGGGGAAGGGGCTTGGTCCTGCCTCAACTTGGTATGTCAGACTTTGTTGACTCTTCAAGGAAGGCCTTACCCCCTCTGAGTAGAGGATTGGGGGGTTGGGAAAGAGGGGAGGTGGAGGTGGCAGAAGGAGAGGGAGGCAGAACTGGGGTTAGTATGAAAAATGAAAAATAAATTAAATAGAAAGGAAAAAACCAACCAAACAAAATCTGCAATGTTTTCTTACCCCAAGGCTAGGATCTAAGGAATGACGCAGAGACCACTGCATATCAGATCTACCTGGAAATACATAGCTGGCCCAATAGCACACAAACAAACAAATGCGCATACAAACAGGAAAACCCAGGGGCATATAGATACACATGATCAAGGAGAGATATATCTGAGCACTATTGATTATACCTGCAATACATACAGCTATGATCACCATTTTCCATATGCAAGTACTTTATGGTTGGTAACACACATCTCATACATCTACTTCCAGCACTGTTGAAGTGGAGGCAGGAGGATCATGAGTTCAAGGACAGTCTGACCTACACACTGAAAACCTGTTTACACACTTTAGCTGTCAGGCGTGAGAAACCAATCTCAAACCAACAGGGAGACTTCCTTTTGGTTGGTCAGCTTTCATAGTGCTGAGAAGTGCTATGTAATATAGGCTGCAGTATAGAGAATACATCAATGGACTTCCCCAGCCCTGGACCTTACATGCTGCAATACCAACCTGTGCCAGGGGTTCATGGCAGATGTAGGGGTAACTGATAGATTTCTGATAGGATTTGAGGCCTGTTATACAGGAATGTATTCATCCATGACACTGTAATCCTGATAACAAAAGTCTATGACTGGGGAGGTTATAGACCCGAGGGTAGAAGATGCTATTGTTATTTTCCTAAGTGGTCATGTTGTCAGATTAATTTCTAAATACATGTAGACCTGGGATCTATAACCTTTGTCAGAGAAGCTTCTTTTAGAAGTGGGCAGTAATCAATGTGTTGAGAAGAGACGTGCCCATCACTAAATGGGAGATCTTTATTGACTTTCCACCAAGGCTTAGAGACCATCAAGGAACCAGAAACGGAAAGAATGGAAGAAACAGGATGGGGAAGAGTTCTGTGAAATGCTGTCTTTTCGACATGACATAGCTATTGCAGTCATGAATTCACAACAGCTGTAGTTACCCACTAGAATTAAGCAGGCCAAAACTCCAACATGAATGGTGTCCTAGCTTGGTTTCCGTTGCTGTGACAAAACACTGCCCAAAAATAATGTGGTAGGTAAAGGACAAAACTGGGTTATTTCCACTTATAACTTATATAGGCCATCATGAAGTCAGGGCAGGAACTCAAGGAAGGAACCTGGAGGCAGTGACTAAGCAGAGGCCATGGAGGAATGCTTTGCTTGTTTGCTTCTCATGGTTTGCTCTACTACCTTTCTTATATATCCCCAGCCAATGTGCCCAGGGATACAGTGGGCTGGGCCCTACCACATCAATCATTATTCATGAAAATATGAAATAAATTGTCTTTTATAATAAATTCACTCTTATGTGGATTCTAGGATTAAGCTCAGGTTGCCAAGCTTGCATGGCAAACACCTTTACCCACTGAGCCATGGCCCTTTTTGTTTTGTTTTGTTTTGTTTTGTTTTGTTTTGTTTTGAGACCCGGTCTCATGTAGCCCAGGCTGGTCTCAAGTCACTATGTAGCCAAGGATGTCCTCCAATGAGCATCTGTGCACATGGCAAAGCACATGTTCAAAGGTCAGAGAACCACTTGTGAGATTTAGTTCTTTCCTTCTAACATGCAGGCCCTAGGTATCAAACTAAGCTTGTTAGATTTCTTTTAAGCACCCTTACCCATTGAGCCATTTTCTTGGCTCTCTTTCACTCTGTTTTCTTCTCCTACTTCCTCTATCTTTACTTTGACCCTCCCTCCCCTCTCCCCGAATCCTCCCCTCTCCTCCTCCCTCCCTCTCTTCCTCCCTCCTTCTCCTCCCTCTCTCCTTTGCCTTCCTTCTCCCTCCCTCCTCTCCTCTCCTCTTCTTCCTTCCTTCCTTCCTTCCTTCCTTCTCCCTCCTCCCCTCCCTCCCTCCCTCCTCCCTCCCTCCTCCTCCCTTCCTCCCTCCTTCCTCTCCTCACTTCCTTCCTTCCTTCCTTCTTTCTCTGTTTTATTCAGTTGTTTCATTTTATTTTATAATTGAGATGGAGGCCACATATAGCACAGGCCTGCACCCAATTCACTATATAGCTAAGGATAACTTGACCTTCTGGTCCTTCTGCTGAAATTGCAAGCCTGTGATGGCTGGGATCAAATCCAGAGTTTCCTGAATGCTAAGCAAGCATTTTTCCAATTGAACTACATCCCAGCTCCCTTTTAAAGCCTATATGTATGTGTGTTCCATGTACACATTTGGTGCTCTTTGAGACCAGAGAAGTAGTTGGCTCTGGAATTGGAGTTACAGGCTGCTAGGAACCAACCTGTGGGGACAGGGAACTGAACCAGGGTCCTCTACAAGAACAAGTACTCTTAAACACTGAACAATCTCCCCAACCCCCCTTCCTTTTCTTTTTTGACAAAGTTCTCATAATATAACTCAAGTTGGCTTGGAGTATTCTATATTGCCCATGATGGCCTCAAAGTCACTGCACTCTTCTGGCCTTACCCTTCTGAGTGTTAGGATTATGAGCTCATATGCGTCACTATGCCTGGATTATTTTATATATTATTTTAAAGGTAATTTACATGGGCTTTGTGGTACACACATGTGATTCTAGCACTTGGGAGACAGAGGCAGTAGGAGCACTGCATGTTGAAGGCTATCCTTATCCACATATCCAGTTCCAGGCTAGGAAGGGCTTCAGAAGAGTATTCCAGGGGCTGGAGAAGTGAATCACAGGTTAAGAATACATACTGCTCTTCATGAGGAACTGGGTTTCGTTCCCAGCATCTACTTCCAGCAACACACAACAACCAATGGAACTTTGCTGAAAACAAACAACCACAAAAGAATACCATGCCCTAATTCCACCCTCCATCTACCACACTAGTTTATGATAACTGAAAAACAATCACAAATATCAAATGTATACATTGAGAAATAAAAGCTCCCCTTTTCTTTAAAAAATATTTTACTTTTACCTTTAAAAATTACTCTGTGTCAAAAGAGGACCTAGGCCCTCCTCCAAATGATGTGATGGATTTTGATTGCCCCACCCCCCATGGAGGGCCTCACTATCCTTGGGGAGTGGGTGGGAGTTGGTGGGGGGCATGGGAGGATGGGAGGGCAAGGGAATGGGGGATTCATATGTAAAATAAGATTGTTTCTAAAATAAAAAAAATAAAAAAACCCAGTGGCTAAGCACTGCATAGCTACAGCCATAAAAAAAATTACTCAGTGTATGTATGCCTGTGTTTGTGTGTGTGTGTGTGTGTGTGTGTGTGTGTGTGTGTGTGTGTGTGTGTGTGTGTGTTGTGTGCAGTACCAGCAGAAGTCAGGACAAGGCTTCAGATTTCCTGGAGCCGGAGTTATAGGTGGTTGTGATCTGCCCAAGATTCATTCTGGAAACCAAATCGGGTTCCCTGGAAGAGCAGAATGAGCCTTCAACCACCAAACCATCTCTCTAGCTCTCTTAATCTTCTCAATACCTCTGCTGCTTCCAGAGGTAACTATTGTTATGAGATTGCCATTCATCTTTCTCCTCTGGAGACTTATAATTCATAAATGGTATCATATCATTAATAACGTTCTGTGACTTAATAATAGACTGAAAAGTTATTTTATAGTAGCTTAAGTTTTTTTTTAAAGGCTGAACAACCTCTTGTTGAATTGATTTACTATTTTTGTGTGGCACCACTGAGCTACATTTTCAGTATTATAATAATGTGTTTAGAAGCTCACTAATGATTGCCATTGAGATTGTTTTAATTGTCATAGTATGGCAGTGAATGACCTTGTAAATTCCTCTGTGCACAAAAGAATGTTTCTCTAAAGTACAATAACAGCTAAGCTGGGACAGTGTGTGATTTGTTGTTGTTAGGAATTGAGAAAGTAGTAAGGAGACAGGAGAGGCTGTTCCATTGATCTTGTCTCCAAACAGGAGAAGCTGAGGAAGTACAAAGTAGAACCTGCCATTAGAAGGCAGCTATACTAACTATTGTATCACCACTATCACACCAACTTTTGCCCTTAGAAAACCAAAACAGAATATATTCTAATAAACCTGCAGGGCTACAAATTAGAACAGCTGCCCTCCTGGAATGGAGGGGAAAAAAAGAACAGCAGTTGACAAGACAAAGCCAATGTGGAAGGGAGGCCTGATGAGCACTATGAGCTGACTGTGCGTGCTAGAGGAGCTAGGAGGAAGCAGAAAGTACAAGGAGGGAGCAGAGCCTGGGGAGGGCTTCATGTAGGCGAGGCCCAGGTGGCCCAGGGACAAGAGGAGCACACTGCCTGTGGCCACGATAGCCTGGCTGGAGGGCAAGACCTGTGCTGAGGAGCTGTGGGAAGAAAAGAAGGCTGGGAAGGGAAGTGTGTACATCACAGTGTGGGCCACCTGCCAACTCTGAGGACAGGTCCAAATTCGCCATTTCTGAAGATCACCATGTTAACCACATGGAGGATGGCCAGGCCAGGGCAGCCTAGAGGCAGGAAGACCAGGGAGGCACCTGTTTTCACAATTCAAAACAGTGGGTTAGGGAGGACCTAGGGTACTGTTGGTAGACACGGCAGGGAGGAAGTTGTAAAGGACAGACACACAAAGAGCACAGCTTGGTGACCAACGGGAAGGGTCCAACAGAGGAGAATTCAACAAGATGATACTGTGCACACAACAGATGCTGCTAACGACAAACCCACTGACAAATACAGAGCTGCTGGGGAGGATGAGGGTGAACACACCTCACAGAGCCTGGCCCCTGAGAGGTAGCCACTGGCACTGTGGGACACACAGCAGGATGGAGGGATGGGGCACGTCCTTCTAGAAGTGTAGTGTGACTATGCATGTTTCCCAGAGGTAGCACAAGCAGCGCATGCAGACTGGTCACATATGGCCGGCCACTGGTCTCTGGGGACAGGGCTGGGATCTACTGACTGGACTGGGGCTCCCTGTTGTCAGGACTCATTTCATATTGCAAGAGGACACTGGTTGAAACTGAATCAATCGCCTGGCTGGGGGAAGCTCCTGAATTGCTTACAACTTTATGTGAGGAGAGGCCAGGAAGAAACCCTACCCTCTCACTGTCGTCCATTAGTGGGATTAATAATAAATATCCCCAGGCACTTGGTGTTGGCAAGACGCCTTGTCACTGCTGCTTATTACCCATCCGCTCTCCCTAGCTCTAGCCTGGCCATTAGGAGCTGTGCTGATAGGAATCATAGAATGCACCTTTCTGCCTGTCACAGCCTGGGACTGAGGTCACGGGTTTAGGGTGGTGGAAAGAAAGTAGACTCAAATTCACACGATCCAGGCCCAGCTTCTTATCTTATTATTAAGAAATCATGTGATTTTCCAAAAGGTACTTCATTTCCCAGACTCTCAATCTCCTCATTCCTAGCTCGGAAAAGTCTTTTGTGACATGATGTGAGTTACTAAATGGCTTCCCTAATACTATATGATAGATAACATTTTCTTTGCTGTCACTCAAACTGTTTTTTGTTTGTTTGTTTCCAAGAAAAGAGTACCCTGTTACTTTGATTTATATTTTCAGCCATATTGTGTTGCAGAGTGAGCTTTTTCTGTTGAGTTAACAGTAGTATATTCTTTTATAGTACTGTCTACCTACAGAATGTGCACACCTACACACACCACATCCACCCATCAACAAGCGTAAACTCATGCACCAAAAAAAAAAAAAAAAAAAAGCTGGGTAGCATGTTAAGGAGCTGAGTCAACTACTTAAAAGGTAAGAGAGGCACAGGAATCCAAGTGGAGAGGGAGAGGATGCCTTAGGGTGGGGGATGGTAGAGCAGTGAAGGAAGAATTAATAGAGAGCCTGAGGGAGATAGGTGGGATTCAATCTAGGGCAGGAGAGATTGCAATAGTGCAAGTGTATATTTTGATGGTCCGAACCATAGAACTGTGGCAAGTCTTTTCCAGCCAGACTATAAGGCTGATTTATGTAAAAGTGTGCCACAAGATCTCTTGCTGATCCCGGAGCTCACTAACAATGTTGGCTGGCTTGCCAAAGAGCATCTGGGATCTACTTGTGTCCGACCTGTCCTCATGAACCTCCTTGCCAGGCTATTAAGGGGATGGTAGAATTCAAATTCAAGTCGTCATGCTTATCATGCAACCATTTTCCAATGGATCCAGCCCCTACACCTTATTTTTAGTCTCCTGTCCCTTGATTATGATGTCTCCAGCTTTCTTGGACACTGGGTGTAAAATGCTTCTGCACTGCATCTCCTAATAGTGGCCCTCACCTAGCTTTCCTATTTGATAACATACTTGCCTAACTTTCCATGAATGATAGGAATTTTCCTCGTCTAAAACCACAAATCTCTACATGCTCTTTATTTCTCCCTGGGGAGCCAATCTCTGTGTGGATAGCTAGACTTTATTCTCATGTAAATTTTTTCCACAAAGACTGGCATAAACCAGATCACATCTAAACTTAATTGTAGGGATTAATCTGGTCTGAGAAAGATTGGTGTAATTCTCGGGTCATACATGATCACAATAAGCACTTGCATGGGGGAAGAACAGAAATATTGACAATGTAAACATGGAGTGGTATACAAAGAGGTTGGAAACTAAGATGAATTTCCCTTCCCATAGTGAAGAACCGCAGAGCACCACAGCTGCCTCTACTTTGCTCTGGCAATAGGGAGACCATTTCAATTCTAACCTCCCAGTAATGTCCACAGTAACCATCACCACTTTAACCAACTTCTGTCTGGTCAAGTGGGAATGTGGGGCATTCTTTTTCACTTGTTCTTTTGTGCCCCTGATTTTAGCAATCATTTTTTCACTTGTACTATTGCACTCTCTCCTCCCCGAGGTCCAATCCTATCCATCTCCCTCAGACTCCTTATAACTACTTCCTTCACTCTTCTACCTTCCCCCTCCCTATGGCATCCTCTCCCCCTCCGTTTGGATTCCAATACCTCCCTTACCTTCTTAGTAGTTTACTCAAGTCCTTGACATGCTACCCAGTTTTTCTTTGTGCATGTGCTTGCCGGGAGTAGATGTGGTGTGGCTGTGAGTGTACACATACACATGGAGGTTAGGGAATGACATACTGGGGATTTCCGCTTTCCAGAAAGTTCAGCTAGTCTACATTGTGCTTATTTTATTTTAGGTTATTTATTTCAGTGCCAAAATCCTTTAGGCTCTAGGTGAACATGAATGAAATAATCAGTAAGTTCCTTTAACTTTGTGTGCTGGGGGGAAGGTCCATGGGCCATGTCAGTATCGAGGAATATGATTGGCTATTATTTCTACACCTGCTACCAAGGTCTTCTGAAACGAGCTGCTCTTCCTTGGGGCAGATATTCAGGTTTTGTCAGGGAAGGCTTTCCCCCTCCAGCCACTATCAATGAGCTGTGGTATCAGTGACAGAAATGGAGGCATGTTGACTCATGAACTCTGTTAAGTTGTGAGAGGAGGAAATAGGACTGTTAAGTTCCCAAGTGGAAATGCAAGACTTCACACAACCATGTTAATGTTTTTTTTTCTGAATAGGCTAATTAGTTCTCCTTCTTTTATAATATTTTAATGGGAAAGGACCTTGGAAACCCAGGAGTTTGGTCATTGTTACAGAAGGGGGAACTCAATGCCAGAGAGGGAAGGGACTTACCCAAAAGAACACAGAGGACACAGGATGCATTAATGGTAAAACTGTGATTTGAAGCCAGGTGGGTGCTGTGGTTGCCCCCTTCCAAATGCCCTTGCCACAACTCTGTAGTTGAGTCCCAATCATTGAGGCATATAGTACTTTACCTCACAAAAGACACGCAATCCATGCTCCTGCTCAGTTGCCAGAACAAGAGGGTATATCTCATCTCAGAGACTTATACCCTTATCAAAAAGTGAATTCAAATCTGGTGTTGGGGCACACACCTGTAATCCCAGCACCAGGGTGGCAGAAGCAGAAGGATGACGAGTCCAAGTCAATGGACTACTGATACTACCGCGTGTTAAAAAACGAATGCATAGAAATGGAGGCACACACGTGAAAGTCAGTAGACACAGTAGGATTATTAGTTCCAGACTAACCTAAAGTAACATAGTAGGACTGAATTCAAGACTAACCTAAACTACATAATATGTTTCAGGCCAGCTCCAAACCAAAAAAATAATCAAAAACCCTTAATGTGCCAGGGTGGGGCTAAAGAAAGGACCAGGGTACTTACTGGTCTGAGTAGAGTTGAGACTGGGAATACGAGGAAAGAAAGGGAATTTAGAAGACAGATGTTTGGAAAAGATTTCGAATCTGAAGATCACGAGGCCCAAATAATGTAGAGGAAATGTGACAGGTGATACGAGCCCTATAGATGGGAATGAAGTGTTTAGGAAGAGCTGAGGCAACTTAGTCCAGAGAAGTTTCCTGAGGAGTAGCAGAACTCTGGGGAGCTGCTATGGACAACAGAGGATTTGCTGTGTTCCCAGGGAGCTTAGATGAAACATAGTTGGAAGTCACAGAGCAAAAGAGTTCAAAAGTACCCAGGGGGAATTTTCTAATCAGCAAGGATGCCTAGAGAGGGTATAGGGCAGCTCTCATGGGCAACGGGTTCCCCAACAGTGGTTAACTCACAGTCAAGGACTGCATAAGCATCTGCTAGGGTGTGGCCCCCCACTAAAGCTCTGGCTCAGTCTGGGGGCGGAGTCTGAGGGTCGAAACTTGAAGGGCTAAGGACAGTGAGAAAGGTGGGAGAGGGCAGAGTGGGTCTGGATGGGGAGTGGGAGTCCTTGGTGTGTTTGGGCCCCAGCCTGGACCCCCACGTGGCCGGAGTGGCTGCACTGGGCTGGGCCGGGCTGGGCGGGGCGATGCCCAAAGCGGCGGGCAGGCGGGTGGGAGGGCGGGGAGAGGCGCGGAAGCCCGGCCACATAAAGGAGCGAGCGGCGCAACGAGGGCGGCTCTTTCCTGGGTGGGGTTTGTAAAGTCGTGGCCCGTTAGCAGGAAGCGGAGCAGTCGCCCAACTCTAGAGTGGGACCCAATCTGAGCAACCGGCTCTCCCAAGTCCTTGCCGAAGTGTACCGCGCGCTCAGAACAGCCCGACAGTTTCTAGCCAAACTTCACCAACTCCTCCGCCTTTGCCGCCACCATGCCGAAGACGGTGAGTGCTGGGGACAGGGGCTGTCGGTCCCGAGGGCTCCAGTTTGACCCTTGCAGTCCCATGGCTGTGGGCTTGCCTGGTCACAGGCCTGCCGGGGATGCCGGGCTGTCCCTCAAGGCCCTAAGAAGGAGAGGATAGTGGGGTCCTGGTTTGAGTGTTCTAGAGGGTGAGGGGGTGTCCGGACTAGAAGTGTGGATAAGGAGGGGCCAGCCTTTCTCAGGGTCCAGTTCCCCGCCTCTGGGATGAGGCAGTGGAAACTCAGGGTTATTGGGCACTGGGAAGAGGACTCTACTTCTGAGAACATTGTCCCGGCCCAGGAATTGGCGCCTTTCTGGAGCAAGGCTATCACTGTCCCAGAAGAGCCCCATGGTAACCGAGAAGCAGGGAGGAGAGAGGAAGTTGCTCAGGGCGGATCCCGCACGCCCATCCACCTTTCCCATAGCCGTCCGCCCTTCTCCCCTACTCCTGCTCTGCCCCCTTAGACCGCTCCTCAGTTCAAACTGCTTTCCCCTGGGAGATGAGGGGGATGTAGATGGGACTCAACAACTAGGCTACTTCCTGTTACCCAGGGGTGCAAACACTTCACTAGGCACGAGTCTGTGGAGGGGCCCACTCAACCTACTGGAAGAGAGGGCAGGTTTCTCTTCCTCTACGAAATCCCTGATAGACACAGTGCCTCTCTATCCCCTTAGGACTATTCTGTGAGGTATGGGTTTTCTCCTGTGGGGGCCACACCTATCTAGTGTAGTGGTTGATTAGAGATCTGGACTCCACCCCACTGGCTGTTGCTAGAAGAGCAGAAGCCTCCAGGGAGTGAGGCCTAGGGGGGCCGGATGCCCAGTAGGGAGGGGTGGGGGAGGGGTGTGTGCTTGACTAATGAGCTCTGCTTGCTTTTGTGCAAGTCACGCCAGGTCCTTGTTCAAGAAGGCCCGATGTCCACCGTGGCTTGAGTCTCTTAGGTGAAGGAGCTTGCTGGGCTCCTATGTTGTATGTTCCTAGCCCATCCATCTCCCTAGGATTGCCTGAACCTGGTGGAGCTGAGATAGTGACTAGGATGCTTAGGAAGGGATGAGGGCCCCTGGGAGGAGAGGAGACTGGATAGATATTGAGAGGTCTTTGTGTCTATACTGAGGTTTAGTTCCCACCATACTGTATTCCAGCCTCACTACTGAGCCGGCCTTGCCTTCTCAGAACTCTTGTCCTTAAAGAACACAAAGTTTTTTTTATTATTTCTTAATTTTTTGAGACAGAGTCTCATGGTCTTACGTAAAATTGTACTTTATGAGTGTGTGTGTGTGTGTGTGTGTGTGTGTGTGTGTGTGTGTGTGTGTGTGAAATTATACTTGGTTCGCCTCCTCCATTGCCCTCCTGTTGTCTCCTTCACCCCAGGACTTCTAGCAGGTCTCTTTCCTCCCCTCAGTCTGCCCTTCTGTTTTTAAATCACATGTATCCTGCTGCTGGGCTTTTAACTTAGGCTGGCCTGGGACTCACCATGTAATGCAGATAGGTCCTGAATTTTTGCCAATCTCCCTGCCTCCGTCTTAGCAATGCTGAGTTTATAGGCTTGACAGCCACCACACCTGGCTTGCTTTTTTTTCGGTAGAGGGTCTTATCCTAGCACAGGCTGGTCTAGAACTCTCTTTGTAGCCTGAGGCAGTCTTAAAAACTCTTGGAAGTCGTTCTACTTCATCCTGCCAAGTGCACGGATTGCAGGTTTGAGCCACCATCACACTCGGCTTCCACTCCTTCTCTGTTGTGTACTTAACCATTTCTAAACTGTGAAAGATCCAGAATGGTAGTGTAAAATCAAATGCCTTCATTTGTATTAGCCATGGTCAGTTTTACTGTTATAACCAATTTTTTTCTAGCCGGGCCAGACTGCTTTAAATCTGTTGAAATAAGTCTTTCTTGGACTGTTTTCTGGTTGCTACTTTCCTTAGTCTGGTCTTTGATGTTTCTTGAAGCAAGGTCCTCCTACCTTGTAGCACAGGCTGGCCTCCAACTCTTGCAATCTTGACTCAGCCCTTGGGATGCTAGGATCATAGGCTTTTACAATATGACCAGCCTGTCTAGCCTTCTGGAGAGACGACAATTCTAAATGAAAATGTCTTTCCTAAGACTGGCGAGGTGGCTTAACAGGTAAGAGCTCACACTGCTCTTTCAGGTTCAGGTCTCAGCACCCACATGGCAGCTTAGAACTGTGTGTAACTCCAGATCCAGGAGTCTGACTCCCTCTTCTGGCCTCTTGGGCATTAGGCACAAATGTGGTGCACATACATACATGTGGTCAAAACGCTCATGTACATAAAATAAACAGACTTTTTTTTGAGAAGGCCTTTCCCTTTCACACCCATCTTTAACTTAAGAAAAAACAAAAAACAAAAAAAACTCAAAAACTTTGGAAACTCTTGGATTCCCTAAAAAGAGATTGTGATTTTTTTGTAGTTTTGGAGCCTGTCCGGGAACCCTCCCTGTAGACCAGGCTGGCCTTGAACTCACAGAGATCCCCCTGCCTCTGCCTCCCGAGTGCTGGACTTAAAGGGGTGTATCACCACAACCTGAATGAGATTGTAAATTTTTAGGGTTTTGAGTTTTTATTTCGAGCTTTATGATTTATTGTGTTATAATTTATCTATTTGCTTGATTGGTTTTATAAAGCAAAGTCTCACGTGTACCAGGCTAGGCTTGAACGTCCGTCCAATCCTCTTGCTTCTACCGCTCAACTGTTGGGATTTGAGGCATATGCCGCCATACTTGAACAATTACCAATTCCAGTTTTTCCCCATGGTATAGATGGGGAAATTGAAACTCATATAGGGAGGACTGACTATAACTGATGCAGCATACCAACAGGAAGGCTACAACCTGAATCTAGGTCTTCGGGAGTCAGACTTGGAAAACCTGTTTGGTTTACTGGGGTTTTAGCTTTAGATTATCAGCAGGCCAGGGAAAAGTGATCACTGGTCACTTGATGGTATCATCCATGATAGCAGACACAGAGCCTTGCTTCTTGAAGTATTTGAAAATGTCTGGGTCTGCATTCAGCTAAACTTTAACAGGGGCTAAGAACTGTTTATTTACCTGCCATTCCTAGCATTGCTTGAGCCACTGAAGTGGCACTAAAGTGGTACTTGGCAAATAGGGGGCAGAATTTCAGGCTTCTAACCCTTGAACCAGCCCTGCCTGTAGACTTGAGGGTGGGGCAAGGCATCAGGAATGAAGGTTGTGTGAGAGGCTTCTGCCTCTATCCACTGCCCTGCCCCCAATATGTTTCTCTTTTTTGGAGACAGGTTCTTGCTATGTAGCCCTGGGCAGGTCTATAAAATAGGCTGTTTTTTAACTTCAGTAGTCTTCTTGACTCTGCCTCCCAACTGCTGGAATTATAGGTGTGAACTACCACCTGAGGCTGTTTTGAGAGAAAGTATTGCTGTGCAACCCAAGTTGGCCTTGATTCCAGGCCATCCTACTTCTGCCTCTAGAATGATGAAATTATATAGTCTCTCCACATTAGGATATTATTTAACTTAATATTATTGTTATTATCAGTGTGTGTGTGTGTGTGTGTGTGTGTGTGTGTGTGTGTGTGTGTGTACAAGTGGAGGTCAAAGGGCAAGTTTCAGGCGTTAGTTCTCTCTACTGTGGGATCTGGGAATCAAACTCAAGTGGTTAGATTTGGCCAGTAAGTTGTTCACCCTTTGAGCCATTGTGGAAGCCACTTGCCTTATTTGTGACAGGGTCTCTTGCTGCACAGTTTGGATTTGAACTGGATATATAGCCAAGGATGACTCTGAACTTTGCATCCTCCCACCTCAGCCTCCCACATACTAGGATAACAAATAGGTGTTACAGTGTCTAGCTTTTCTCCACTTTTTGATTTTCTAATTTGATGAACCCTTTGTGAAATTGTAGATGGTAGAGAACAGAACAGGAGCCGTCTTGGGGATTTTGTTTTGCTTATTCATGAAAAATCTCTTGCACAGGGAGGAAAAAGTCAAGGCACAAAATAGCCTTTACTCTCATGTTAAACTTGGGGGGAAAGGCTGCTCTGTGAGTCAGTGACGGTGTGGTATTGACTATTGCATTATTTTCTAAATGTCTGGAATGGCAGCCTCTAAGGATAGTGTTGCCAGGCATGGTAGCTCATGCTTGTAATTGTAGCACTTGAGAGGCAGAACGATTGTAGTGAGTTTGAGACCAGCTTGAGATCTAGAGTGAGGGTGTCTAAAAACTTTCCCCTGCATGTCTTTTCTTTTGGTCTGTTATTTTCATCCAACTGCTTTACTAGATTGTGGAGATGGAAGGGACATTTAGAGGTCTTTCCCCATGCTTCCAAATCTAATTCTCTATGGATGAGAAGTGATGACAGCTACAATTATTCTGAACTCTGTTCTAATACTGTTGCTTGGCAACCGTCTTTCTTAGGTCCCATTGTATATTCCTGGGAGTCCATCCCCACCCCCACTGGAATTTCTAGACTCGGGGTCCCTGGAGGGGGTGGGGACTGGCTACCAACAGTACTGTCAGGGTTGGGCTTTTCATAGCTCCACTGGCTCTGATCTTTGAAGATTGATTTAACTTTGTCTGATCTTTGAAAGATAGAACTAAGTTTATTATGTGCTTCTTTCTTAATTCCCAATCTTTTCTCCCTGCTTCTCCACTTCTTTCTTCTACCCTCGAAGAAGGAAAACAAACAAACAGTACAAAGGTGGTCTTCTTTGGGGCTGTCCATTGGTCAGGTCATGATGAGGATGGTTTTGCATAATTGACTGGCTTTGCTGTTCATCCCTCTTACTTCATGCTTGATAGAGCTGAAAAACTTTTCAATTCCAGGTTCTATTTATGGTAGAAAAAGCCTTAGTTTGGAGGGTTAGCTCAGCATTTCATGAACTTGGATGGCGGGTGTTGGGAAATAGAAAGTAAAACTGAGTATTTGTTCTCCTTCTATATAAGGAGACGAGATGTTCTTAGATTTTTTAAATAAATTGGTGTGTGTTATTTATATTTTAACAAATAAAAAAAATTCCTTGAAGTCGGGTGGTGGTGAAACATGTCTTTAATCCTAGCACTCTAGAGACAGAGGCAAGCAGATCTCTGTGAGTTCTTAAGCTAGCCTGGTCTACAGAGCAAGTTCCAGGACAGCCAGAGCTACACAGTGAGACCCTTTCTTAAAAAACTAAAAAAAAATTCTTGAAAGTGTTTCTAGGACCTTTAAAGAAATTTTGCCCAATAACTGAAATTCTAAATCTTGACTGAGTCTATTCACAAAATTAAGCAGATATCTTTTAAAAATTTGTTTCTGAAATCCAAAATTTCTGTTGGTTCAGATTGGCCTGGGATGTTTGAGCATCTCCTTACTCAACCTCCTAAAAATATCTTAAGTTGTCGTTTTGTTCAATGTACAAATATATACAATTGTGTTAGTTTAACTTGTGCTCATCGAAGTTGTTTTACAGCAGCAAACTTGAATGAAAATAAAGAAAATATAGTTGTAAATGATGAAGCAAGTCTGGGCATGGTGTGGTACATGCCTGCAATCCCAGCACTTGGGAAGTAGAGGCAGGATGATCAGGGTTATTCCCCACCAAATAATGGGGTGACATGAGACCTTGTCTCAAAAACTAACAGAAAAGTTATTCACAGTAGGCCATTAGCTAATTCCTTTCTGTCGGCTCTCAGTATCTCTTCCAGTTTGTTATAAGGTACCTGTGCCAGTAGTAGGTAACTGTAGGGACCCGTCTAACACTGATATTCATGACAGCCTTGGTGGTACAGTGGTATATAGCATTGGCTTTCCTGTTTTTATATGCATTCCTTGAGACATTCTTCTCTGTGCAGGGGGTTCTAGAGATATAGGGTTGATAGTGCTTGCCAAAATCTGTTACGTTGTTTTCCTATGCTTCTGAAGCATTGTTTGTTGAGTACCAGTTTAGAATGTAGAGTTTTTGGTTCACTTCATTAGATCCTGCCAATAGTACTGGCATAATTACTCTTGGCTGTTTCTCTGTTGAGTCCTGAGGTTTGGGCCATTTTGTAATTTTCCTTATTGAGGCAAGAAAGAAACTGAGACTACATTGTGAAGGTGGTAAGTTTATTGAAGAGCTCTAGACAAACAGGAAAAGCTTTATAAGAGTTGGGTATGATGGCTTATGCCCGTTAATTTCAGCACTCTGGAGACTGAGGCAGGAAGACGCTGTGAGATTGAGATCAGTCTAGGGCACATAGTGAGTTCAGTGTCAGCTTCAGTAACAGCAAAACTCTGTCCTCGTAAAGAAATAAATAAAACCTTTGTAGGCTTCTCTTCCTCTCTTCTCACATTGTACAGTGCCTCCTGCATCATAGATTTCCTATAGTTTTACTGACAGTTAGGGAGATACTAGGTTCCTTTTTGAGGGGAGAGCAAGCTCTCTTGAGATAGGTTTCACATAGCCCAGGCTTACCTTGACCTTGTGCAGAGGAAGGTGATCCTACTGCTTCCATCTCCGAATACTGGGATCACAGGCATGTGCCACCACATCTAGCTGGAAGTTATGAGGTTCTGTCTCAAATTTATTTCTAAATATATTTGAGTCGTTATATATATTGCTAAATATTTAGATGATGAAGATAAACAAATCTTCTAAGGTATATACTACCAATGAGCTGGGGACTAGGTACTATGGGGTGCAGCATTCCAAATAAATGCTTCTGTACTTGGAGCATCCCAGAGCCTCCTCAGCCTTAAGATACACGTTATCTAGTTTTGATTTTTTTATTTTTATTTTTGGATAACCAAGGTTTCTTACAAGAGTATGTTGAGCTACAGAAAATCTGAGCTGGCCTTCTAGTTCAGTGTTTATATTTTCGATGAGGACACTGAAGCTTACAATAAGAGATTTGAGTGAGCTGATAATCGGCTAGGACATCTGGCCTGATACCATTATAAGGGAGGATGCTTAGTGTTTTCTGACTCAGCTGGGGGTGACTTGACCATCGTGTTAGTGACTGCACAGCAGTCCCTAGGGACCTTTTTTTTTTTTTGGTTTTTCGAGACAGGGTTTCTCTGTTGCTTTGGAGGCTGTCCTGGAACTAGCTCTTGTATACCAGGCTGGTCTCGAACTCACAGAGATATGCCTGCCTCTGCCTCCCGAGTGCTGGGATTAAAGGCATGCGCCACCAACACCCGGCTTCCTAGGGACTTTTAAAGATGAAGGTGGTTCAAGTCCTGGACTTTTCTTGGGAACTCCGTAGCACTTCCTAGATAGGTGTTTTATCTCGGCTGTAAAGGGTGGTAGAAGACATATGGTTGAAGGGACTTGGGGGGAGGATATTTGCCCATTTTCCTGCTTGAGACTAGGCCTTACAGTCCTAAGAATCATATTTTTTTGAAAGGGGATTTCTTGTCCAGGTTGAACTTGATCTAGTTATGTAGCTGAGGATTACTTTGCTAATTCCCCTGCTTCCATTCCATCTCTCCAACTGTTGGATTATAGGTGATCACTACCATGACTGAGTTTTTTGAACCCCTTACATCTCTCTCTCTCTCTCTCTCTCTCTCTCTCTCTCTCTCTCTCTCTCTCTCTCTCTCTGTGTGTGTGTGTGTGTGTGTGTGTGTGTGTGTGTAAGCATGCCCACATGTGGCATTGTTTATGGCATGTATGGAGGTCAGAGGACAACTTGTAAGAATTAGTTCTCTCCTTCCACTGTGTTGAACTCAGGTCATCAGGCATGGTAGCCATTCATGCATTTTTTATAAACACACATAGCATTTTCTATAGATTTTAATATGGAGTTTACTGGGACATTAGTGGTGTCTTAAAGAGGTACACACTTGGGGCCAGTGGCTATTCTGGGTAGGAAAGTGATAGGACTTTTGTAGAAGGGTGTAAACCAGGTGGTGTTTGGTCAGTGCCCTTTTTGAAATAGTCCTTTCTTCATTGGCAATCCTTTTGAAAGGACTGTGAAGGATACTGTACCTTGAGTTTTCTGAAACTGGGTGAATTGATTCTAATAAAATCTGTTACTTTTCTTGCTCAAGTACGTTTCTAAATGGCTCCAGGAGATGTTTTAGTGAGTGAAGTGCTTGCTATGCAAGCATGAGGAGCTCATTTTGTATTCCCAGAACTCATGTTAAGGGTACAGCTGCAATCCCTGAGCACCTAATTCGAAAGGGGGTGGGCAGAGACAGGAGAATTCTGGAAGCATATGGGCCATTTGGCCAGGAGTAAAGTAGCAGAAACAAGAGAGATGATCTCCTAAATAAGGTGGAAGCCTAGGACTGATAACTGAGGTTGTCTTCTGGTCCTCCATTTTGTGGCATGTGTGCAGACACAGAAACACATATGTATGTACTCACACCTACTTGCACACATGATGAAAAATGGTTTCTTCCTTCATGTTTCTGTTTGAACTAAGTCAAGAAATAGAACTCACTGACGACTTTCTGTTCTCCCATTGCTTTGTTATGAGAGGAGGCCTGTGGGGGAAAATAGAGGGATGAGTTCTCAGTGTGTGATTGTGACAGATGGAGGAGTATGATGATCCTTTCTTTTTTTTGAGACAGGGTTTCTCTGTGTATCTCTGGAGACCAGGCTGGACTCGAACTCACAGAGATCCGCCTGACTCTGCCTCCTGAGTGCTGGGATTAAAGGCGTGTGCCACCAACGCCCGGCTTCCAGGTTTTTTTTTTTTTTTTTTTTTTTTTTTTTTTTTTTTTTTGTATGATGATCCTTTCTGACCAGAGCCCACCTGCAGCATGGTCACCATGAATTCGGAGACTAAGAATTTGGGGTAATTTTCCAAGTACTGCTCTTTGGGTATACATGACAACAGAAATAACAGATACAATACAGTTTTCCAATTTATTTTTCTCTTGTGGAAACTGGCTAGAAAATTTGTGTGACTGAAAATTTGTATGGTACTGATTGAGGCAAATTATGGGAAGAGTTGAGGTTTGAGCATTTGGCAATGCAGGACAAAGTAGAGTCCTGGAAAATTACATCCTAGATAAGTATTTGGGAGATTTTAGGGATCAACAACTGTAAGAGGGAATAAAGCTTATCCATGGGGCATGGTCAGCATTTTCTTCTCTTTAGTTCTGGTCTCTCTTAGAAAGATGGAGGAAGTCTCACTATTATTACTTTTTGAGATAATGTTTTACCATGTAGACCAATGTGGCCTCCAACTCACAGAGTTCTGCCTCCTTTTGCTTCTCGAATTCTGAGATTAAAGGCATGTGCCACCAAGCCTGGAAAAAGCCATGCTATTCTTAAGATAGCTGAAGTAGTTCCTTCTCTTACCATTTTGCTCTGGTTTACCCCCATCCCAGGGTTCAGTTCTTTTTCAAAAATCTCAGGCTGTGTATTGGCACTTTTTAATTAATCTGGGAGATGGGGTTGGAGGTGTCAAAGGAACATTCAGTATGATTGTAATTAGTTAGGTTGCATAAGTCTTTGATATCTTCAAGGGTTTAGAATAAGCTAAACACTTTCTAAAATCATAATAATTGACACTTATGAGAGACTGACAAACCTAGAAATGTTATTGTGTTAAAACCAAAAATTATATGGCCTTTTTGCCTTGGATTTTCTTTTTTCTTCCAGCATGAAAATATCAGCAATTTCAGAAATATGTAGAACTTCCTGCCCCAGGTTCTTTATTGCCCTTGGTCGATGGGGCATGGTGAATCTAGCATACACTCGGCAAGAATATTGGCCAGTTTGCTTCAGTGTTATTTCCTTCTCTACATTGGGTACTCGGAGGGTGTTCATGAAGCCTTTCAGATGGGTCTGGGATCAATTTAGCCTACTTGCCTTTCTGCAACAACCTAGGCATTTTCTTATGATTGGGAGTTTGCCTCCTGGCCAAAGGCCAGTTGCCAGAGGAAACCAGTGACTAAAGGCTTCCTCCCTGTGATGTCATCTTCTGGAACCATTCCTCACGATTCCCTACGAGTCAAGTGACCTTATTTGGCTATTTTCGCCCCCCTCAAAACCCATCTCACCTCAGCTAATCTCCTGTTCTTCCTAACAGGGACTGCCTTCCTCAAGATTTTACAATTCTACCTGTGAACTTTTCTCCTTAGTTAGAGCCCTAAGAGGGGGAGGAGAAATGGGAAGTGAGAAGGATGAGAGAGAGCCAGTTCTGGAATGCTTGTGATTTCTCCACCCTGCTTTCTTATCTTTTCTCTCCCTCTTGTCCCTGCATAGTTACCCCTCTTTAGTTTCTGACCAAATTTTCTGACAGCTTAAGTGTGGTCTTTCTTGGCCTGAAAAGGCATAGGGGGTGGGGTAGGGCTAGGGCTAGGGCTCTCAGCATCTGAAAGTATTCTTTTGGAGTAGGTAAAGTCTTCCAATTAATAAGGCCAAGTCTTGACATGTTCGTGTTGTATGCCTAGGTTTTACTTGGCTTTCTCAAGCTGAGTCCAAGGTCCACCTGCCTCCTCTTTTTCCCAGTCCTCGGATTAGGTTAGAAGAGTAGAGCAATTGATGCATAAAGCTTCAGGCACTTGTCCCATTGCTTTTTTCCTGACTTAAAATTTCTTTTTTAGATGTTTTAATTTTATTTTATGTGTATGAATGTTTTGCCTGCCTTTATAATGTGCACCAGTTGCATGCCTGGTGCTTGAGGTGGTCATAAGAGGGCATCAGATCTACTGGATCTGGAGTTAAGTATGGTTGTGAACCACCATGTGGGTGCTGGAAACTGACCCCTGGTCCTCTGCAAGAACAGCAAGTGATGGCTAAGACATCTCTCTAGTTTGTGTCTCCTCTTTTCTGCTTTTTAGTAGAAACTGTACAGTGGAAGCAGTAGTAGGCTGAATCAGGATATCTGATTTTAGCCTCTGCCTGGGTGACCTTGGACAAATAATTTTTATGACTCTAATTTCTTTATATGTGAAAGATAGTCTGATAATGTGTTTACTCTTAAAAAGAATAGAAAGATGATGTTTGTGTAACAACAGAGAACAGTTGAGTGTTTGAAGTTGTCCTATCCCCTATTAAAATGACATTGAGGATGTTTTCTCCCCTAGATGTCAGTATTAAACAGACTCTTATTTCCAGGAGCTCTGCTATGGGGACTATGACTATTGACAGTAAACCTTGGCACGGCCTTTCTGTCCACTCTGAAGATAGATAAGAGTTGCTGGCTATTTTTGGTTATTGTTGACTCCAGGGAGAATAGAATACCCTTAGAATGGTCATACTTCTCCCAGGAAAGGGATGACCAAGAAACAAAATGAGATCTTATTTCCCCTCTCTTCATGCAACAGCCATTTTGGGGCTATGGGATTACTTTTGTTTTGAACCTTAAATTACTAAGATTTCCTCTTGTCTGAGTCACTGGCGTCTCTGCTGCCCTTGTAGAGGGAAAACTCTATGTGTATGCATTGGGTGTAACAAAGAAGAATAATTTCTAGCCAGGGAGAATATGTATGTATGTATGTATGTATGTATGTATGTATGTATGTATGGTGTTGGGCTTTCAACTGATCCTGCATTATGTGTTAGAATATTGTGTTAGACCTATAGATCAAAGGTGATGAAACTATGAAGTTGTTTTGAAGGTATGTTACATTGATACACCATAAGAAAGGATATGCTTTTACTTCCTCCCTATCTCCTCTGTCTTTGGACCAGTACTTGCTTGTGAATCCCATGTTGTATTTTATCCTTTTAGAAAGTGGCCCTTAACATGAACCTCACCGACTCTGAAGTATTGGTAACTGTCTTCCTCCTTTTAGAAACAGTTTTCTTAGGTAGTTTACCTAGAGATGACTTACTTGTGTAAAGCTGGATAGTGCTGTTTGGAAGAAGTTTCTTTCCCAACATGGAGCTAGAATGGTTTCTGGGTCATAAGGGTAGTTTCTTCTTTGTTGGTAATTCCCCATTCTTCCATGGTCCCCACATGGGATCTACCATTTGCAAGTGGTAGATCAAAATGGCTTTTGGTGAGATAGTGCAGGCAAGCAGGTCACTAAAGGAAAGTAACGCACAGTTAAACAGAAGAAGAATGGCCTTATTTTTGTATTTCCTTTTTTTGTAAAATGTCCCATGGCATATGAGAGTGTTTAGCACACACAGAGAACAATCCTTCAAAATATAACTTTAACATATTAGTTCTTATTTATATTTCTTGTCATATGTTACATTTATAGCTTAATTTTTCTATGGCACAATGATTTGTACATAAGAACACCTACTCTTTTACCCATCACTAAAAAAAGATTGGATAAATGCACATTTAGGATTATGTTTCTCAGTATTTTCTCAATATTCTTGATACTCCAAACTGGCCTATAATTTACTGTGCTGTCCACACTGGCCTTGGACTTGGGGAAATTGTCCTGTCTCAGGCCCCGAAGTCCTGGGAATATATAGATGAACATCACCAGTCCTGGTCATTGTTTTTTAAAAAAGGACATTTTGGTGTGGGGTTCTAGCTCAGTTGGTTGAGTGCTTTCATTGCATGAAATAAGGCCTGGGTTTGATCATTAATGCTTCATAAGATGTAGTGATATATGCTGTAATCCCCAATCATTTGGATGGTTCAGGGCCTAGGACTGAGTGCAAGATGATCTTTAGTTTCAAAGTAAGTTTTAGGCCAACTTAAGGTACATGACACCTGAAGTAAAAACAAAGAATATTTTAATGGGTTTTATAAAATTCCATACAATGACTATGGTTTTTTGTAGATGTATTGAGCTGCCAGATTTTTTTTTACTTTAGTAAAATTGTAGATTTAAAAGCTTCTAGCTCCCCTTACCTCAAGAAGTGGCTATTTCCAGATGAAGATTATTAGAGACATACAAAATTATAGATGAACTTTACTTGGGCCACCAGCTTACAAAAAACTGACACAGAGACTTACAGTTAATTATGAAAGCTCACCCTAAAGCTTAGGCTTGTCCTACTAGCTCTTATGAGTTAAATTAGCCCATTTATATTAATCTCCCTTTTGCCTTTCGGCTTTTTACCTCTCTTCCATCTCCTACCTCCTGTTTCCTCTCTGTGTCCTCTGCATCTCTCCTGAACCTAGATTCATTTCCTCTTCTTTCTCTGCCTGGAAGTTTCGCCTACCTCTTTTTGCCTAGCTACTGGCCACTCAGCTCTTTATTAAACCAATCACGAAGGTGTCTTGGCAAGGACATATCTTCTCAGCGTACAGAAATATTATTCCACAACACAAAATTTCTTTCTTTTTTAATGTGTGTTTGATACAGGATCTCTTACTGTCAGTCCATTGTGGCCTTAAGCTCAATCTGTAGCCAAAGATACAAGGATGACTTTGAACTCCTTATCCTCTTGTCTCCATCTACCAAGTACAGGATTGCATGCCTGTACCACCTTACCCATAAGTCTCTATGCCCAACTTGTTTTTGAGATAAGATGTCACTTTGTAGCTCAAGGTGGCCTAACATACATGTAGCCAGGATGACCATTTTCTTGCCTTAGCTTCTTGAGTAGTAGAATTCCAGGTGTATGCTAACATATTCAGCATGGACAAACCTTTAGAAAGATTTTTCATCAGCAATAGACAAGGAGAAGGAGAAGCAGTAGCAGTGTATGTAAGGGATTCTGCATGAGACAAGGGAGGCACGGGTAATATGCAAAAGTGTATTTGTTATAATGAAGTGTGTGTGAAGGGGCATAGTGGTGCATTAGCAGCTATAACGAAGAAGAATCTGAATCAATGCATAGAAAGCCAAGCTGTTCTGGTCTTGATTTACATGTACTTGACTATGCCACCCCACCATGATTTGTTGTTGTTGTTTTGATTTTGGTGGTTTTTTTGTTTGTTGAGACAGGAATTCATTCTATAACCCAGGGTGACCTGAAACTCATTAGGTGTAACAGGAGATTGGCTTCATGCAAGTTATCTTGCTTCAGCCTCCCAAGTACTGGGGTTGTAGATATGAGTAATAATGTCCTGCTACTCAACAGTCTCTTAAAGCTCTGTCACTTGTGTGAATCCTATCATATCCCTTTCTGAGTGCAGAGATGTTAAAGCTTTCCTGAGGCCCTCACAGGAACCTCATAGCCTAGTTCTTTTTACAAGAAGTATGTGCAACATGGTTCCAATTAGTCCAACATGGCTCTGCTCAAGAATGATTACCAGTAGCTGGAGTGGGAGGTACTCCCTTCTTAGCTCTTTAGTAGCAGGTGAGTGGTGCTAGAGAAGAGTTCCTAACCCTTTTGGATAAAGGTAGAAGTATTCATAGAAGCTGTGGCAAAACTGGGACCCTTCCAGGTCATAGCCAGGTTAGCCATGTATTGTTAGAACATTTTTATGTCTGTCAACTATTACATATTTTTAAGAGTTCTGCTCATCCCAGCTGTTATGGGCAAACAGTTTATGAGAGAACCATTCAAGCTGAGCTCAAGGTCTTTGGGGGATAGATATTCTTTTTCTTTCTTTTTTTTCAGTAGAGTGTTGTGTATGTTAGCCTGACCCAGAACACTAGGTGTAACTAAAGGTGACTTTGAATTCCTGATCCTTCTGCCTCCATCACCCAAGTTTTGGAGTTACAGGCATGTGCCACCATGTCTGGTTTATGCAGTGCTGGGGATTTGACCTAAGGCTTTGTGCATGTTGGCAAGTACTCTAACAATTGAGCCACACCCCTTAGCCCTGGGTAGATATTCCTGATATAACATGCTTTTTGTCTTTGCCATATACTACACATAGCTTTTTACTGCTGTTTTGGTTATTTGTAAACCTGTACTATTCCCTAGGACTTTGTGTCTTGCAAAGAAGCATGATATTATCTGTGGATAATATCTCGGTCAACTGCAAAACACAAGAGGAAGTCTCTTATTCAGAGTCTTAGAGTAGGGCTGGGGATATAGCTCAGTAGAATTCTGGGTCTGATCAGTAGAGCCCTGGGTTTGATGCTTAGCACTGTACAAATCATGCATGGTGGTATGCACATATAGTGTTAGCATGTAGGAGGTGGACACAGGAGGATCTGAAGTTCAAGGTCATACTTATATATATTGAGTTTGAGACCAGTTTAGGATAGGTTTTATGACCCTGTCACAAAGCAAATCACAAAAGTCATGTAGTTAAGTCAGTTGCAGAAAAACTGTTTTTGAAATTGAGACCAGTCTCAGAATTGTATTCTTCATATTGTATTAGCTTCGTTGAAAGCACTAGACTGGTGGTTCTCAACCTTCCTAATGCTGTACTCTTTAATACAGTTGCTCCTGTTGTGGTGATCCCCAACCATAACATTATTTTCGTTGTCACTTAATAAATGTAATATTGTTCCTGTTATGAATCATAATGTAAATATTTGATATGCAGGATATCTGATAGGGTACATTAAAGGGATTGATACCCACAGGTTAAGAACCACTGCACTAGGGTGTAAGCCAAACCCACTAGAGTGGTAAGCTTCATGAGAACAGAGACTGGTTCCTACTACCCATTACATAGTCTCCACAGCATAGTAGACACAGACTAGGTACTCAAGAAACGTTTATTGAATAGAGACATTTAGTATTCATTAAATAGATATGCCTGCAATCCAAATAGCTCCATAGTCCACTGGGAAGCACGTAGGGTAGATTTATTTGGGCCCCGGCAGAGTGGAGTGTAATAGTGCCAAGGAATGGAAAGATATTGTCCTTTTTGTGTACCTTACAGTGCCCATTTATCTGTGAGTGTTCAGCCTGATCACAGTCAATTTCCACTCTCCCTTTCCATGTCTTCACATAGTAGATTTCATGCCAAGGGGGAATATTGAAATAAAAGCTTTTAGTGGATCCTAAAAGGCAGCTGTGTGAGCATTTCAATCTGCCTTTGTGGAGCAGCCCAGAATTTGTCTGTAAAGTACATATTTGAGGCATTACCTAGTGTAAATTTTTTTGGTATGTGTAGTGCTCATTATGGCACAGCCAGTAGGCAGGACTGAATTATGTAATAATATCTGAAGAGGTTAGGGCAAAGCCAGGCATAGATGGGTTGGTTAAAGGGAAACCCTGGAGATCATCTCGGAGGACCCAACAATGATTGCTAATAGTTAATTCCACAACTGCCTGAGAGTCCAGAGCTTCGTATTTTTGCAGATTTGGGCATGTTTTAGCCAAAACAGAATTCTTTTATGGGAAGCAGAGAGGGTTATTTTTTCCTACTCAATTCTGAGATAGAGATGTGGGTAACACTGGAAGGCATAGTATTAAGCTCAGTATGTAAGCTTTCATGCCATAAAATAGAGCCTGTGAAGGTTAACTTGTTTTTGTTCTGTTTTGTTTTGTTTGTGAGAGGGGGTCTTACTATGTAGTGTTGGATGTCCCAGGTCTTGGAATGCAGACCAGGCTGGCCTTGGACTCACAGAGATCTGTCTGTCTCTATTTCCTAAGGACTGGGATTAAAGGCATGTGTGACTACACCCAACAGTTACCTTATTATTATGGGACCTTTCCCATTTGGATTTAAAGGAATTTTCCCATCTGTTTTACAGTGCTGAGCTAGACATTGTGCCAAGAATATTAATAGACTTAAGACTGTAGGATAGATTTAAATAGAGATTGTCTTTATTTTACAGTTTATGACTTTACTTTTTGGCAGTACTAGGAATTCAACCTAGGGCATCGTTTTATGCCAGTCAAGTACTCTGTTTCTAAATTACATTCCTGGCACTCTTTCTGGTTTTTATTTTATGATATACCATTCTTGAGATAGTTCACATAGCCCAGGCTGGCCTTAAACTTGCTGTATAGCTGAGGATGTCTTTGAATTTATGATCCTCCTGTTTCTACTTCCTGAGTTCTGCTATTACATGCCTGATATATATTTTTTTATATTTTGGAAGGTCTCACTAAATTAAACCGAAACTCTCTCAGTAGGTCAAGCAGACTTTGAACTTGAAATCCTGCTGTTTTAGCCCACCCACTGAGTAGGTCCGGTTACAGGCAAAGGCACAGATGTGGACTTTTCTTTTTATTTTCTTTTCCTTTGTTTATTTTATGTAGCCCTGCCTGTCCTAAAGTTCTCAATGTAGTCCAAGTTAGTCTCGAATTTACAGAGATCCACTTGCCTCTGCCTCCCAAGTGCTGGGATTAAAGGTGTGCACCACCATTATTTTCATTATGAAATGACTTAAGTTATTTGCTTTTATTAAAAAACAAACCACAAACAACAAATGACCTCCAGCCAGGTATGGTGATTTACACCTGTAAATTTAGCACTGCTGAGGCAGGGAGAGGCGGAAGGCCAATAAGCTGAGAACAAACTAGTTTACATAATGAATTCCAGGCCAGCTAAGGCCGCTTAGTGAGACCCCCTGTCTTAGGGTTTCTACTGCTGTGAAGAAACACCATGACCACAGCAACTCTTATGAAGGAAAACATTTAATTGAGGGTAACTTACAATTCTGAGGTTTAGCCCTTTATTGTCATGGAGGAAGCATGGTGGCATGCAGGCAGACAAGATACTGGGGAGGTAGCTGAGAGTTCTGCATCTGCATCCTCAGGCATCAGGAAGAGAGAGTGACACTGGGCTTGGCTCAGGCATTTGAAACCTCAAAGCCCACACCCAGTGACACACTTCCTCCAACAAGACCACACCTCACCTCCTAATAGTGCCACTGCCTATGAGCTTATGGGGGGCATTTTCATTCAAACCACCATACCCTCATAATCAAACAAACAAATGAAAAGAAAGACAAAACTGAAAAATAGTCTGTCTTCTGTGCCTTACTGCTCCTCTAGAGGACCACTTTTAACCAATGTGAATGAAGACTAGACCTTTCCTTTATTTTTTCTTTCCCCTTCTTTTTTTTCTATTGAAACAAAGACTCTACATGAAGCCCCAGACTGATCTTGAACTTTTCATCCTCCTGTCTTAGCTTCCATTTAATGGATTACATATGTGTGCTGCAAAATCCTACTAATGTAGGACTATATAAAATAACTCACTCACATGAACCTTTAAGCATGCATGTGGCATCAATCTGTATTGTTCTTCAACTTGCTTTGTTTCCATATATCTTAGGGAAAAAAACTCCATAGGTATAGGGTAGTTACCTTGTCAAATCAAGTTTTCAATTTTGAATGGGCATATTAATAAGCAAACTAAGAAATAGGTGGAACTCTGTACAATAAAGAGCCTATATGTTTTCTCTTTGTTTCTTTTTGATTAAAAAATTATGTGTCTCTGTGTGGGTATGCACTTTCGAGTACAAATGACCTTGCAGTCTGGAAGTGGGTATTGGATACCCTGTAGCTGGAGCCACAGGTGGTTGTAAGCTATCCAATGACTGCTGGGAACTAAACTCAGATCCTCTGGAATAGTAGTATGTGCTCTTAGCTGTTTAGCCATATCTCCAGCCCCTGCCCTCAATTTTTAAAGATTTACTTATTTTTATGTGCATTATTGCCTGCATGCATGTTTGTGTGAGGGTGCCAGTATCGCCTGGAGCTGGAGTAACAGACAGTTGTGAGCAGCCATGTGGATGCTGGCTTGAATCTGGCTTCTTTGGCAGAGCAGCCAGTGCTCTTAACTACAGAGCCATTTCTCGAGCACCTTTTTTTTTTTTTTTTTTTTTTTGAGGCAAGGTCTCATGTAGTCCAGGTTTGGCCTCCGATGTGCTATGTAGGTGAGGATGACCTTGAATTTAAGAGCCTTTTGTCTCTACCTTCTCAGTGCTGAGGTTGCAAGTTTGGGCTACTATGCTGTGCATGGTCCATACTCTTTATCAAATGGGAAACAAAAAAATGTATCATGAGCACTTGTTTGCCTAGGAGAAAAGTTATATTGACAGTAGGATTTGTGGACCTTTCTGCTGCAACAAAGGATATTGAGAGTTGCTTCCCTTTCTATGCTCATCCTGGAGGAGAAATTGTTGTGGTTTCATGTGCATTTAAATGGTCTTAGTGCAATGCATGTTGGTAAGGCAACTCACATTCCTATGTGTAAAATGGCCTCTTCCCTCTTTTGTGGTTTTCCAGTTTGGAGTAGTTTATTTCTAGGCAGCACCTAAATGAGACTGCTGCAAGACGAAACTGTGAGATGAGAGAAACAAAAGTGAATGCCCATATGTGTGATGGTGGGCACTTGCCTGTGCAGTGTCCCCAAAGAAGACCAGTAAGAAGGCCTGTCAATTAGCAGTCAAACAATTAAATCTCCTCTTTTCCTCTTTTTAATTTGCATAGTAGGGATCTGTCTGTTTGGTAGAGTGCTTACATGTGCCCGAGTCAACCAGTTGAAGGAGATGGTAATGTGTACACAAATGTACAAACAAACAAATATAAATAAATCTAGCCAGTTTTGTTTTTTTGAGACAGGGTTTCTCTGTGTAGCTTTGCAGTATGTCCAGGCACTCGCTCTGTAGAACAGGCTGGCCTCGAACTCACAGAGATCTGCCTGCCTTTGTCTCCTAAGTGCTGGGAGTAAAGGCGTGTGCCACCACAACCTGGCTAAATCTAGCGTTTTGCTGCTGGTACTCATATTAAAAACTTGTAATTTGAGATCACTGGTCATTTGAAGATGTCAAGATAAGAGAAGAGAAGCAGAATTACCAGAAATGCTGTCTTCTTTCTTCCCACTTGCAGCAGGCCCACCTCACTCCTCCTGTGTTTTCAGTTGCCAGGGTTCTACAGTGTGTGGAGTAGAGCTTTCAGCTTGCCTACTTTAGTCAAGCTGCCTTGACCACCAGAAGTTGACCCTGACTGTTCTGGGCCTTCATGCCACTGTAGGCATTATTGTTTTCCCTTTTACACAAACAGGAAGTGAGTTACAGACTGAATACTGGAACTTTCTGACTTCTTGTGAAGCCCAGAAAGCAAAGGTCTGAGATCACTTCCCAGAAAGAGACAGGGAAGGGCATTTTCCTTTTTATCTCCTCTCCTCTCTTCTCTTCTCCTCCCTTCTCCTCTGTTCTCCTCTGTTCTCCTCCCCTCCCCTCCCCTCCCCTCCCCTCCCCTCCCCTCCCTCCCTCCCCTCCTCTCCTCTCTCTCTCCTCCCTCCCCTCCCCTCCCTCCCTCCCTCCCTCCCCTCCCCTCCCCCCCCTCCCCTCCCTCTCCTCCCCTCCCCTCCCCTCCCCATTTTAGTAAGTAGCTGTAGCTGGCCTAGAACTCACTATGTAGCCAAGGCTGACCTTGAATTTCTGATCGTCCTACTTCCAACTTCTAAGTGCTAGGATTGCAGGTTTGGGGTATTCCTAGAAAGAACAATGTGTTGGGGTTTTTTGTGTGTGAGTGTGGTGTGCTAGGGACTAATCCTATGGCTTTTTAGATTCTAGGTGAGATAAACCCTAGGAGGGTGTCTATGTGGTTTGTTGTTTAGCTGTATAAGATTTGCATCCAAGGTAGCAGCTGGCATTTATCATGGGCCAGGCTTGTGGGAAGGTCAGTACTTCTATACTGTCTGTGTGACCTTAGGGTAGTCCCTTAAGTTCATTCAGTTTTGTATTCTCCTATTGATAAAGTGAGGGTGGTCATGCTTGCCTCAGAGTTGGATAATGTCAAATTGGAAAGCTCTGTAGAAAATTAAGCATATAGGATTCAAGTGCTCAGAAAAGTTTCACTCATGTTTTAATGGCCTATGTTGACAAAGGCAGTAGAGCATGTCAGATGAAAAACATTCAGGTCTCCATTAGGAATGGTTATGAGATTTAGACGGGTAATGAGAGAAAGTTCACTTTGGATCGGCTTATTCATAGTCCATTTGGGATCAATGAGGCATTACTGTATAATCAGCTTTGAACTCTCTACTGCCTGTCCTAAGCCATGTGGCCACAGGGCATGTAAACTCTGTTGGCTCTTTGAAGAGATAGTCCAAAAAAGATGTAATTAGTCGAGTAAATATGCTCTCTCTGATTTCCAGTGTAAAGTGGTTAGAGTTTGATTGCTATATAACCCCTTGTTGTGTGTGTCTTTTTCTTTAAAATAGGGTATTACATAACCCTATTTTAGACTAGGTTGGCCTCAAACTTCTGGTGATCCTCCCACCTCTGTCCCCCAAGTACTGGGATTATTAACTCATTGTAAATTGATGTGGATAAGTGATCTTAATCCTAAAGAAAATGGCAAAATTTGCTAATCTAGAACAAGGACCACAACAGGCTTTTTCTTGGGAGGTCATTTGTACCCTCACTGACCTATCCTTCTAGGCTGTGAGTTGGTAAAGTTAAGAGGTAGAAATTAGGAGGTAGACATCCTAGACCTTGTGTTGAGTGTGCCCCGTACGTACTGTGTTTCAGGAAAGGTTTGGGTAATTCCTCCCTATACTCTCCTGGGATTCAGCCTTTGGTATGAAGAGCCAAGTTCACAAGATCTTAAAAGCCATTAAGATTCCTTTTAAGCAAGATCCTTTAGCTGTTGAGCAGCTTAGAATGGGAAATTCCAAGGTTAGGAAGCTGAGATGGAGTTCTTCTAGGAAGCAACTGTCTGCTTTATAATCAGTTCCCTATTTAAAACAGTCAAGTCAGATATGAATTAGACACACCCCTTTTCAGGTTTTCTGGTATTGCTCTATAAATATTTTTGTGTTCCCCCAACCTTTTTGCTTTCTTACCAGGTGTTCGATTCCTTTTTAGATATATAGGGTCTCATATAGCCTAGTGCTGAGATTACCAGCATATGCCACTACCTGGTTTAATGTGCAGTTGGGGATTGAAAGAGTCCAGAGACTTCATGTTGTATCCAGAAATCCTACCAACTGAGATACATCCATCCCCAGCCCTCTCACTGGTGGTCTAGACAAGACAACTAACACCAGCACAAATGGTGGTAATTCTTTGCATTTGCCTATGCTTTGTAGTTGTAAAGCTCCACCCCCTTACTGTGCTTAATAAATCACTTGATTCTTACTAACTTTTCTGTCATCATTAGGTTAGGATTGTATCTTCATATAGGGAATTCAAGGCTCACAGTGGGTAAGGAACTGAAAAGATTATCTAATTGGTCATGGGAACAGATTTCAAAGGTGAGGGCCATAAGTTTTGGACTCTGCAGGATGCCATGTAGGAAAGGGAGATAAACATTGCTTCATATAAAGGACTGGATTTTCTCTCTAGTCGTGGTTAGGTCAGAGTTCTGAGATTTGCAAGGAAAAAAAATCACTTTTGACTATTTGGTCCTTTCCCCATTCTAGTGACTGCTGATCTCCCCCAATTTCTCTTAAAATCTTGAATCAAAAATGAAATTAAAAATGCAATTTAGAGAGAATGCTTGCATTTGAGACTTTTGTGCAGTTGGCCACCTGTTACATTGTTTGTTTTCTATCTGCTTGAGGCCTGGCCTGATTCACTTTGCAGTTGTCTTCTGGTGTCACCCATCCTCTTGCTGGTGTCAGACCACTGCTTTCAAGGCTAATTGCCCTTTCCATCTGGTTGAGCCAGTAACTTCCTGGGATTTGTTAGGCACAGAGTTGTCTCCTAGCAAGTGAGGAATATTTAGCCTTTGCTTAGGCCTACCCAATGTAGCATCTTGTACCTTAATAGGAATGTGAACATTGACTTAGTTCCGACAGAATTTAATGTAACTCAGATTGGCCTTGAACTCACTATATAGCTAAGGGTGACCCTGAACTCTTGGACCTCTACTTCTGCCTTAGTTTTTCAAGTCCCGGCATGTGCTAACATTCCCAGCTTTTTCCCCACTCTTTTGATTCACTATTATTTCTCAGAATCCTTTGTAAAAAGATAGATGGCAGAGACAGATGCATATGCTAGTGAAAATGCATTTTAGTATTTTTCCTTGTGGACTCAGTGTAAGGTTTAGAAGGGGGAATTTGGTGCCAGCATAGGCTTGCCTAATGTGTGTAGCCTTTGGTTAGATCTGAACCACTGAAAAAATGAAAAGGAGTGGGAGTTCTGGGTTTGGTGGCACATGTCAGTACTCCCAACCTTAAGAAAGCTGATACAGGAGGACTGCTGTGAGTTCAAAGCTGCCCTGGGCTACATCATGAGCAGCTGGCCATACAGGACTACATACAAACAAAGCAAAGCAAAGCAAAACAAAACAAAAATAACCCAACTAACAAATAAACAAAAAAATGTGATGAGGATCTGAACTCATGACCTTAGTGGCCTAAGAACTGAATCTGGAGAACAGCTATTCTCAACATAGTAGGAGCTGAACTTTGTATGGAGGGAGCTAGGCTTCCTGTCTTTGGACCCTGTGCCCGAGAAACTCGAGTTTGCCTGTGCAGTAGGTCTTGGCATGTGTGTAGAAGTTCATGTAGGCTCTAGCTTATATGAGTTAAGACTGGCCATAAGGATTTTTGTCTAATTCCCTATGGGATTCCCATGTTGGGTAAAAATTGAGGTAACTGTATCTCTAATAGGAGCCCCTCTTTATTATTTTCAAGAAACAACCAGAGAAAGGAGAGTCCTATGTCAGTGGACACACAGCATGAATCGAGTTGAGATAAGCTAAAATTCTATTCTGTTCCTTTCATACTTTGGTACCTGGAGGTAGAAGTGGCCCTGATAGCTCAATTGGGAATTCTCTAAACTTGGTCAGGGATGTAGGAGATGGGAGTTGCAGCCCTCAGCCCCAAAATGCTGAAGGAAGGTATGGGGTTTGAAGCAACTAAGTAGCCCCAAGGGAGATGAGTAGCTCTCTTTGGAGAGTGAGTTCACTGTCTGGGCATGTTGCAGAATTGGGCCAGGGTGGGGGTGGGAATAGCACAGGATGGGAGGTGAGTAATGCTGTGGGCAAAGGCATTCAGTCAGTAGGAACATTACAGGCAGTTGGTGAGTAAGAGCCCAAGGACTTGGTGACTTCACTCCTGGGCTCTGTATAGAGGTTCTGGGATGGCGCTCTTGGGAATTGAATACTGTTTGTTTTCTACTTCTGTTTTACCTAGATAGCCCTTATACCTGACTAGGGAGTGGGGCCACCCGTAGATCTACTAGCTCCCTCCCTGCCTCTTCTGCTGTGGTGCATTCCAAGTGCATCGAGCCCTTACACATATCCTGGCTCTATTTCACAGCATTGTCTGTGATGGTTTTTCCACTGCTTCATATGTGGTACCCTGATTAAAGAATACACTTGTCTTCTTAGGGTCATGAGAGGATGGTTAATATGAAAAATATGCGGATACCTTAGGATTTATTTTCTCTAAACAGCTTCCAAGGGAGCTACCTCTGGCTTCTCTGTACCCACTTCTCTTCCTGTCACTTTCTTGAAGCTGACTTCATCATGTAGCCAAACTAGCCTTGAACTCACACTGTTCTTTCTCAGTCTTCTGAATGCTAGGATTAAAGGCCTGTGTGATACCATGTCTTCGTCTGTCTGCCTGCCTGCCTGTCTGTCTGTCTTTCCCATAGGAAGGACAGTTGTGAAGAACCAGAGTGAGAGGTCAGAATGTGGACATGTCTGAATGATGGGTTTCCCTTTAGTCCTTTGAGAGAAATTCCCAACCAGATCACGAGTGTCCTGAAACTGAATATGTAAAGACCAGTAAAAGTGAACCACACAAAACCTTCCCGCCAGTGGGCTAATGAACTGAACATGCAGTTCTCAAAAGAAGCAAATGGCCAATGCATGTATTTCATAATTAAAAATATTTATGTGTGTGGATGTTTTGCCTGGAACTGCAGGTTTAGATGGTTGTGAGCTGCCATGTAGGGGCTGGGAATTGAACCCAGGCCTTTGGAAGAACAGTCAGTGCTCTTAAGTGCTGAGCCACCTCTCCAGCCTAGAATTGATTTTATTTATTTTTGTTGAACTCTCATCACATTTATTTATTTATTTATTTATTTATTTATTTATTTATTTGGTGTATGCAGGGTGTTACTGGGAGGCATGCATACCACTGTATGCATGTGCAAGTCAGAGGACAACTTGTGGGAGTTGGTTCTCTCTTCTTTTTTTTTTTTTGAGACAGGGTTTCTCTGTGGCTTTGGAGGCTGTCCTGGAACTAGCTCTTGTAGACCAGGCTGGTCTCGAACTCACAGAGATATGCCTGCCTCTGCCTCCCGAGTGTTGGGATTAAAGATGTGCACCACCAATGCCTGGGGATTCTCTCTTCTATGTGGGTCCTGGGAATTGAACTAAGGTTGCCAGGCTTGGTAACAGGTATGTCTAATCTGCTGAACCATCTCTGTTGCTCACGAATAAATTTTAAAAAATGTCCATTGTCCTTAGCCATCAAGAAAATGCAAATTTAAACCATTTAGAGATTTCACTTACCCCAGTCAGAATGGTTATTATATATTTATGTCAATTATGTCAAATGGGAACAAGTGGTGGTGAAGACATGGGGTAAAGGGAATCCTTATTCATTGTTGGGAGTGTAAACAGTACCATCACTATGGAAATCAGTGTGGAGGTTTCTCACAAAACTAAAAATAGAACTACCATATGACTAAGCAATATTGCTTCTCTATACAGCCAAATAACTTTTACATTCTACTACAGAGATACTTTTACATCCATTTCAAGGAACTCTTATTCTTTGAGATTTTTGTACGTTTGTACAATGTATATTTAGCATATCCATCCACCACTTCCTGTGCTTCACATCTGTGAGGCCATGTATGCAACAGCCATACCACGTCCAGAAGTCAGTGTTTTACAACCCTCCTTCGTAGACATCAGTTCTTAATTCTTTTCACCCTGTTTTCATCAGTGTTCCCGAGACTTGGATTGGAGGAGCTTGATAATGATAACTCATCCAAGGCTGAGCACTCGGTGATGTTTATTTTTGGTACTTTGACTAGCTATGAGTCTCTGCATTAACTACTAATCACTGCAAAGAAAAAAGGCTTCCTTGACCAGAGTTGAGAGCGGTTGCAAATCTACGGGTATAAATACAAATATTTAGAATGCAATTTGACAGTATGACCATTTAGCGAAACCCCATAAGTAGTTTCCACTCTAGGGTCTATGATTGTCCCGGGCATGGACTTTTGACCAGGTAAATGGAATCCTTCCTGTGGAGGAAGCCTTATTCATTCACCAGTTGGTTAACCCCTAGAACTGTCATGCCACTCACTATTTTTTATCAGTGGGCACATCTTTTCAGCATGTTAGTACTATACCATATGGGAGTTTAGCACCGGGTAAGACCATTGCTTTTGTTTTTGTGTGTGTTTGTTTGTTTGGTTTTGGGTTCTTTTTTGAGACAAAGTCTCTCTACATAGCCCTGACTATCCTGGAACTCACTATGTACACCAGGTTGGCTTTGAACTCACAGAGATCCTCCTCTCTGTGCCTCCCAAGTGCTGGGATTAAAGGCTTATTCCTGCACAAAACACGAGACAATTGTAGATCCATGTTTATTGCTTGCTGTTCATGATAGCCAAGAAAGAACCAGATGAATGGAAAAGTAAATTGATATATAAACAATGGAATTTTATTCAGTTGTATGAAACAATGACATTATGGCATTTGCAGGAAAATGGGTGGAACTGGAAATCCCACTTAAGCAAACTACTCATATTACATGTTTTCTCTCACGTGGACCCTAGGTTTTAAGTTATACATATATGCACATGAGTGAGTGTGGGTATAGGTCATAAAACTAGAAAGTGGAAAAGATCGATCTTAACAAATGTGCAGAAGGGGGGAAGCAGAAAGAGGATAATAGAATATATGTAACATGAAAGCAGAAGGGAAGCTAGTGGGAGGGGCTTCAGCAAGAAGAGGACAGAGGTTAGGGGCTAAGGAAGAAGTCAGCAGTAAAGGGACAAAAATAGTACGAATAAAAATGCCATGATAAAATTCATCACTTTGTATGGTAATTTAAAAAAACATAACTAATAAGGAAGTATTGTTGGCCTGAGAGGTTGCTCAGTGGTTAGAGCACTTGTTGCTCTTTCAGAGGACTTGAGTTTGATTCTTAGCATCCACATTAGGCAGCTCACAACTGGCTGTACTTCCAGGTCCAGGGTATCTGAGCCTATAGCCATGGGCACCTGCCTTCGTTTACACATTCCCACGTGCAGATACATACACCTACACATAATTAAAATTATTCTTCTTTTCAAAATTTTGTTAAGAAAAAAAAAACAAAGAAGAATATGTAACGGACCGAAAGACAGTTGTCAACTACCAATAGACTGTGTGCTTTAGACTGTCAGTTTAATATATATCCATTTTGTTCCTGAGAAAGATTCTCCCTTTGTTGCCCAGGGTGGTCTCAAAGGGTCCTCCTACCTCATCAGCTGAGACAGTAGGCTTATACACCATGCTCAGCTTATATCTATCTACTTCTTAGATATTCAGAAGTCCTTTATAGTCACTTCTATCTTGAGCCAGATACATTGTAGGGCTTTTAATTCTGAATTATGATTTGTCTGCCTGCTGCAAATTATAAATCATGTTGGTTGCCAACTAAGGAAGCTACTCTGTCTCCTTCTGGGGTACAGTTGGAGGTCATAATTACCTAAGGTTGGAATTAAAACTGGATCTTTGGAAAAAGGAACAAAAGTCCTGTGGATACTGTGTTCCCTCACCTCACTCTTTCTTTGTACACACTTGCTTTTCATTACAGGTGGCCCCAAATCTGGTAAGTATGCATCTGCTGATTATAGTAATTAGAGAGATTTGACAACAAACATGAGAGTCCAAAGCTGTATTCAGTGTGGGATTCTAGGACTCCAGCCAGCATTCCCTCATGTTCCTTCTTCCACACTCCATCCTTGACTGTTGTTGAGTCACCTAAAATCTAACCTGTCTCTTTGAGAAGGGACTTCCTTTGTGTTGTTGTGGGACCACTTTAAACAGAAGGAATACTGAATCCTTTTGTGGAGTTGTGGGAGTGATACCCTGGTGTGTGTAGTAGTAGGCCTACCCTGCAAGGGAGACATTCTCACTTCCTCTATAATCCTTTACTCATTGCACTTTGTTTAGCTGCTGTATGGGCCTGTTTGAGTGGTTATATCGTGCTGTGTCTTTGGGAATCTTATGGCGGGAGTATGGTTCCAAGGCCATGTCTCTGCCCTTTGAATGTCAGGGTTATAACAGTTGTTGACCCAAGTCTTCCTAGGAATGCATTCTCTTCTCCTTGCTGCTGTATCTGCCTCTTCCAGACATACCTAGAACCATAGGTGTTCACCTAGTCATGCTACTAACCCTGGGAGACAAGCCACGGGAATTCCAGACCAGTGGTTACACCCAGGGCACCAATGAATGAACAAGTCTCATCAAGGCTTCTAAGTCTTATCCTTTTCCCAAGTCTTGCACCTCTATCCCAGGGATGGAGTAGTTGCCAGGCATATGTAAACAACCTTCTGCTTGTCAGAACTGACACATACTTGTGGGGAGTGAGTGAGTGAGTCAGGTTGCTGTTAATGATTTTCTGGTGACAGTGGAGATTATACTGACACTTCTTCAAGATCAGGGTATGGGATTTGGTCAGCATTAAGGTGATTTGAGGGGAGGGAAAGTGGTAGCTATAGATAAATGAAGTAGGCCTATTTGTAAATTAATTCTCAACTGTTGGTCCTTGGTGTAGCACCTTGACTTGATACTTAGTTTTCCAATTGTTAAAGTTCAGATTAGTAGGGATGATTACTTCATTAGATTTATGAGAAAAGTACATGAATAGGAGATGATACCTAGCTAACTGCTTAATAATGTTATATTTACCTAACTCTCATCATGGTTTACCTTCTACATATTTAAGATAAAAGAATTTTAGGACTCCAGTTATGCACTGCCTCTAATACTATTTATTACTATTTTATTTTTGTGTTGGTGTGGGTGCTTGCATGTGTGTGTATAGTAAGTATATGCTCATGCCAAAGAGAGTCTTTGATCCTCTGCAGATGGTTGTGAGCCGTCTGATGTTAGTACTGGGAACTGAACTCAGGTCCTCTATGCAAGAGCAATTTAACATCTGGGCCATCTTCCCAGATCCTTTGTTTCTAAGTTTAAGTGTGTCCTCCTCAACTGCAGTAGCTCTGTTTGATTTTCTTTCAATAGGGGGAGAAACTGATATTCGAACCAATGACATCTCATATGACTGATCTGTTTTGCAGTGGACACACCTCTCTCCAAGTCCTCTGCTGCTGCTTTTCGGGTGGAAGGGTGAACACTTTGAGCATCTGTGGGTGTTTGTCACTTGGTGAAGAGGAACCCCAGATATGCAAGCTTAAAAAGTCCTAGGATGAGGGAGTGGGGATGAAGAAATCCACGAGCTGCAAGGTAGAAAGGGTAGTTGTGGTGTGAGTGAGACAGAGAATGTGCAGAGGAGACAATGATTAGAGGAACCCTTACACAAAAGGGCAAAAATAGCTTGTGAAATCAGTGACTCCCTGATCCTCTGAAGAGGTCAGGCAGCCTTGGCTGGGGCCCACGCCCAGGCCCTTTCTGGGTTGGTAGATTTCATTTCCTTTTTCTAAGTGTGTGTTGGGGGGGTTGTGAATGGGTGAGGGTTGAGCACCTTGTCTTGCTTGCCCCTCAAGACCTGTCTGTAGGAAGACAGGTTCTCTATATGAACCGGAAGTGCATTGTAGTAGGCTCCTTAAATACTGTAAAGTAGTTCTTGTGTGAGCTGTAGGTGTTAGGTTTATAATGCTAAGCTGGTTTCTCAGAGAAGCAGGAGAAACAGCCTCCTCTATGTCTTGTACATTAGCCCAATCTGTCAGGCTTTTTTCAATAATAATTCTTTTTCTGCCTGTGACACACCTCTTTCCCACATCTGATGAATTGGCGTATAAAACCAGGTTGGTGAGAAGGTTTCTAATTTATTTTCTTCTGATAGATTCTGGGAAGGTCTGTGAGATGCGGAAGGAGGCTTTAACATTTAACTTGATGCCCTTTTGCAAGGTTTTCATTTATCACATGTATCTCTGTGGCATTTGGAAGACATGAATTGTTTTTCTTTGCCCTGGATCCTTCGTTTGGCCTCTGCATAACATTACAAGTTCTTTTTCATTTCTTTCTTGGGATAGTTTTATCCTTCCAAACACATTAGCTTTTTAGAAATGTACTTAGATGGGCCAGTGAGATAGACTCTTGCTGACAAGTCTCATGATTTGAGTTTGATCCCCAGAACCCTCGTGGTGGAAACAGAGAACTAACTCTCAAAGGTTGTCTTTGGACCCCCACGTGCATGCTGTGGCATATGCATGTGGACAGACAGACAGACAGACAGACAGACAGACTGACACACACACACACACACACACACACACACACACACACACACACACACACACACGCACGCACACACGCACACACGCACACACGCACACACACACACACACGTTATATTACATGTCTAGATATTTCCATTGTCTAGAAATCTCCCTTGTGTCTCCACATTGCCCTAGATGCCCCTTCTTTGTGTTTTCTATGTTGCTTTTGATGATCTTAACCTCTACCCTTGCTATAACGAAGGACAATTCTACATTCACTGATCTATGTACTGCCTTCATCTAAACAAACGTTTCTTTCAGCAAGATATGGTGGCAAGTACTTGTCTTTCCAGAACTTGAGTCAGGGTGAAGGGTGGTGAGTTTGAATCCAGCACCCCTATCATACATGTGCACATGCATGCGTGTGTGCATGCGTGCGCACACACACACACACACACACACACACACACACACACACACACACACTCACTCACACACACTATTGTAGGAGTATGGGTCGTTTTTGAAATGTCTGAAGTAGGTTGAGAGGTAGCTTTAGTTAATCTTCCAAGTCCTGTTAGAATTATTATAGACTTGTAGAGTTTTATTTGATTGTATGCCATGTCCATACACTGCTTCCAGGGACAGGCCTGACTAGGGCAGCCGGGAAATGAAGAAAAGAGAAATACACAGGGACACAGAAGTAGTTCAGATCAGTTTGTTTGGGCTCTCAACTGGAGAAGCCACAGCACCTGGAAGCTCAGTGTATTTACTGTATAGATTTGAACAGAGAGGCAATGTTAATGCATACAGCTGAAGGAGGCTTAGGCAGAGTTGTTATATACAGATAAACAAGGAGGCAGGATTTATGGCATAGTGCTGGATCAAAGCTTCTCCTTTAGGTAATCTCGGTAGTCTCTGTAGAAGAGCAATCTTCAGGTCATGATTACGGGGTCGAGGATGCTATAGTGGACATTTTCTGAATACACTGTCAACATTCGAACTCAGAACTCAGTCCCCAGAGGGAAGGCTTTGTCATTTTCTTCTGAGACTTACACTACAGGGAAGGCTTCATCATTCCTCCATGGTTCTGAGGTGGTACTCATGTCAATAGCATGCGTTCACACAGTCAGGGCTTCCTCTTGTCCCTAAAATTGCACAATTGGGTGTGTTGCTTAGGTCATTTGAGAAACCGTTGGTAATTTCTGGAGGGATTCTTGCGGGCCTGTTTTCTGTTCCTTTCTGAAGACACTGGATGAATGTTAAGCTAATGGGAAGGATGTTCTTGTTCTACACTAAGAACTGAGTATCTATCTATCTATCTATCTATCTATCTATCTATCTATCTATCTATCCATCCATCCATCCATCCATCCACCTATCTATGTTTAACTGAATGGGTTCATGGGCATTCACCTCTGTTCTGGAGAGTGTAAATTTACGTAGGGGCTGGGGTGCTAAAATGTTGCTATTATTGATGGATAGTCTAAACAGTTTTTACTGGTTTCAGTAAATCGATGGATAAACTTGTAAGCTTAGAGGAGGATATGGCTTTAGCAACTCAAAAGAAAACAACAACCCCCCCAACAAAAACAGCTCTTAGAAAGGTCACCTCAAGCTATGGATTGATCAATAAGCTGGATGCCATGTGTTGTCCAACTAAGCCTCCTCTCTCCCTTTCTGTTTGCCCTCACAAGGGCCTTTCCCAAAAGTAATCATCGCACCACAGGTTCCTACTGCACTCTGATGGAAGCAGGTCTTTTTTTTTGAGAATCTTCATTTTCTTGAGTCCTCTGTGGTAAACTTGCCCTTTTGGTGCAGTCAAGAGTTGAACTGCGCTGCAAGCTTAGGTGTGGAGGCAGGAAGGCTGTGTGAGAGTTACGAACAAGGCGTTTAAGCATGGCAAGCTTCAGTCTTCCTCAGAAGCCCAGCTGGAGGTGCCTGTTTCCCCAAAGGCTGGTGTGTTCAGTGAAGCAGCACTGGAGAATGATATCTGATTTCTGACTTCTGACTTCTGACCTTGGAGCAGTGAGGAGGACCTCCCTAAATGTGGAATGTCCAGCCACATTCTTTAGTATATTTATAGGCTTGGAAGGGAAGACAAAGGAGAGCCAGGGAATGAGCTGATTAGAGAGAAAGGAAGGCATCAGCAGTGAGTGGGGCTCTGGTACTTCTTCATAACTCTCTAAATTTGTTTGCGAGCTGCTCTTAGAATTTCAAAGTCCTTTTTTTTTCTAAGTTGGCTAACACCACTCTAGACCCTTTAAGTCATGCTGCCTTAGCAGAAATGCCAGAGCTAGTATTTCGGATTACTGTGAGAGACTCCTGTGACACTTGGGAGCCTTTTGAAAATAGAATTTTACTGTGTTTTTGTGTCTTCTGGTTCACTGATCAAAGAAGGGACGCTGGCACATTGTCTTCCGGTCTTGGAATGTAAACGAGGTTGGCAGTTTGCTTTTTGTTCCCCAGAACGTTCATTTACTTTTCCTGGAAGCAATTTGGGCTATCACCTTTTATCGTTAAGAATGGATCCTTCAATGTAGCAGGTGCTCTCAAGATTATCTAGTCACTCTTCCTGTCCCTCTGTGAAAATAGGAGATTTACTTCAGATTATTTAGCCTGGTCAGGCAGAGAACTCTGGCGCCCTCGCCAGCCAACCAGATCCTCCTCCGCAGAGGGGAAGTGTGGTAATGACATTATCTTTCCCCAGGCAACCACGTGTTCTCTGAGAACAGGATGTGGGGAGGGCTGGGGCCCAGTCACAAGGTGTGGGGGATGGCTCTGGAAAGTGGGCTGGCATGTAGCCATGAAGGTTGATGTTGGCTTCCTTGGCTTTGAGATTAATTAAAAGCCCCTATATTCATTCACAAGTGTTCACTCATGTGTATACCCCACCCCTACCTATGGCATGGCTTTATTCTTACCCTAAGAAAGGCATACCAGTGAAACACCTGTGTATATGAAGTCCTGATCTTTGACCTGCAGTTCAGTGGATGGGCCAGGTCTGCTTACTGTACCAGCCCATTCTTAATTGTTCCTGTCATGGTAGCAAGGTGTTATTGAAGAGTTTGGCCCTAGTAGACATTGGGGTTGCTTTGCTGCTCTTTCTCAGGGCCCTAGATCATTTCCTACCCTCAGATGGTGCCTTAGTTTGCTGAGGTAATTTGCATGTTTGGTTTCATTTTAGGCCTCATCTTCGCCCTGCCCCCACTGCTTCTGCTGGGTACGAGGAGATGTACTGCTGAGGGTGGGGAAAAGAGGATGTAGCTAGCTTCCTGTGCAAAGGAGGGTGGGGCTGCCGCCTTCCTGCTTGTCTGCCCACCCAGCTGCCATTCACTGCCTGAAGAGTTCAACTTGGAACGAGCAGAGGCCAAGGGGGTCTACCTGACATACTGACATGGGGATTTGCTCGCTAGCTCCTGTTTTCTGTGAATGTACCTTTGGAGGCCAACTAGTCTAACACCCATATTTCAGGCAGGGAGATGGAGGATCCAGAGGGTAGCAATAAGGAATTTGTGGCAGAACTAGGAGACCAGACTTGGAACTCTCCATCTTCCCAAGAGGTTGGTCCAGTGCCTTTCAAACTGGCCAAGCTTCCTGGTGAGCCATAGCACCCTATGTGACAACTTACTGCTATTGGCCACTAGATTTCTTGGATAAAGTAAATGATAACAGGCATGCTTTTGACAGAAGGATCTTTGTAACATTAACTAAGAGAAATTGAGATTGGCAAATCACAGTCAGTATACTGGAAGCTGTGGAAACTCATGCTCTGGTTCTATCTCCGAATCTGCATTACATGCTTTTTCCCCCCAGAGAAATATGCTCATTATGTCACCCAAGCTGGTCTTGAACTCATGATAGTTTGCTACAGCATGGTGCCTCCATAAAGCCTAACTAAACAAATTGATTTTTACCTCACCGAACCTCTGTTTCTCCCTTCCATGAAAAGTTGCATCTCTGTCTTGTCTTTGGTGTTCTGTTTTTTTTTTTTTTTTTTTTTGCCTCTTAGTTCTCAGAGCATCCAAGAAGAGGAATTGGTGTTTAAGGTCTTCTCATTGCCTGAAAATTCCCCTGGGAATGAATATGTGTGGAATGCTTACAGGGCAGAGAATTCAGGAAGATTCTGACAGGGGCCTTAATTAGAGCATTTGGATCAATATGTTTTGACTACTGAGGTATCTGTGCCTCCTCCCACTGTCTGGCTCTTAACTAGATGGAGGAAGGTTGAAGACTCTGGACAATAATTCAAAGGTTTGACACAATCTTCTTATTAGAATTTCAAAGTATCCTCCTTCTTTTTCTTTTAGTACCTGTTCTGTTAGTTAGTAACTTCAAGGTCCCTGAATAAGGATTTGAGCCAGAAAACATTTTGGACCTAGAGACAGCTTGGTCCTGTGCTCTGATCTCACCAGCATCTGTGCCAGAGTATGTTCTTTAAACTCAGGACGTATCTCTTGAGGCACTTGTTGAAATGTAGATTCCCAAGCTCCCCCTCAAGAGTCTATTATAGTAATCTTGGGTTGGGATTCTAGGCATCTCGGTTTTTGACTAAGGGCAGAAATGATGTTTATAGCTGTCAAGGGCACCATCTCATTAGCACCAAACACCATGTTTGCTACATAGGTATCATTTTGCTCATTTTACATGTGGGGAGACTTAAGAGTTCTTGGCTCATTGTTGGTGGAGCTAAATCTTATACTGATGTTTTTAGAATATAAATACATGTTCTCCCAACTATTGAGATACTACTTTAGTTTGTGGGTAGGGAGGAACAGATGTTGTCACCATGCTTTACAAACAAGGATATTAGGATGTAGAGTGATATAGTGGCTATAGAAACACAGTGCCATCCTTGATCTTTTGGGTGTGGGCTGTGTTTGGCCTTGAAGAGCCTTTTACTAAACTGCCAGCCTAGATGTCTTCTGGTTAACTTACTTTCTGTATTTCCCTTCAAACAGAAAGTTTCCTAGCCAATTTGTCATCATGAGGCTTGTAAATTTGTCAGGGCCTTGGAATTATCTTGATGGCTCTTAATTTCGGATGGCCAACCCAAGAATTCAAGATAGCTGGCCAATTTCTGACCCAAGAAGCCAGAATGAGCAAGGGATTCTTCCAAAAATTTACCTCAGGTGATTCTATTGAGTCATTTTAAGCCTAATGTGTGATTGTTGTGACACCAGCTGAGAGATTTAGGAGATCTTGGGATGTTGTATTGAGTGGTAAGGGTTATCAACATAAGACATTACAGGACAAAAAATCTCAGGCAGAATTCAGAACAAGGAAGGAAGACAAGGCAGCCTTTGGAGAGCATAAAGTAGCATAAATGCTCTGCTGTGTTCATTAATCCTTTATGGCTCTGTTTCTTGGGGGGGGGGATTTCCCATCTCTCCTAAGAGAGAGAACATTAGAATTCCTGAGCCAGGCTGTGTGGTGCATGCCTGCAAACCCAGCACTAGAGTGGTGAAGGGCAGGAAAATGAGGAGTTAGAAGTCATATTTGGATACATACCAAGTTTGGGGCCTGCAGAAACTATGGGAGATCCAAATAGATTAATAAATAAGCAAATAAATAAATGTGGAGATAAATGTGTCTCACTGTTGTATATGGCTTCACATTATCTAGGTGAATTAGAAATGTCATTACATTGTAGAATTTGTGCAAAGAAAAGAGTCATAGAAGGTTCTTTGGAAGTCTTAAGAAGCCTCTGGCCTTCTGTAGTCAAACAGACTTTTGCTTTAAGTCATCCTGACCTAGAGGATGTTTGTAATGATAATGGCACAAAGGAAGGGGGTAATAAGCATCATAATCTATTTATGATAGGCTAAGTACTTTCTCATCTATTACTTAACTTTAATCTCTCAGTAACCATGTAGTAAGGTTGAAATTAGTAAAGCCACTTTATAGAATGTAACCTTTTGTTTTGGCAAAGCTGGGGCTAGAAGTCTGGTTCTTGAGCATACTAGGCAATTACTCTACGACTGAGCTACACCCCATCTCTGGAAGTGAGTGTTAGAAAAGGTAAAAGAGATTCCAAAACCTCTTCCCACTCTTTTCTACTTTGCTCTTGAGACCATTATTCCTTGGAGTAAACTCATTTAGTATTGTGGGTTTCCCTTTCACCAGGTTTGGATGTCTACTCTCCACCAAAGTGGATAGGAAGTCAACACCAGCCTAGCCCTGGTGTTGAAAGCAGTACTTTTTTATTTATTCCTTTTTTCATTTATTTTATGTACCTACCATAGTTTCCCCACCCTCTTCTCCTCCTGTTCTCCAACCCCCACCTCCCATCCACCTCCTCCCCATCCACTCCTCTATCTCCAGTCAGAAAGGGGCAGGCCTCCCATGGGTGTCAACAAAGCATAGCACATCAAGTTGAGGCAGGACCAAGCTCCTCCCCCTGAATCAAGGCTGGGTGAGGCAACCCAGTATGGAGAAGAAGTTACCGAAAGCCAGCTCAAGTGCCAGGGACACGTCCTGATCCCACTGCTAGGAGCCCCACAAACCGACAAAGCTACACAACTGTCACAACCATGCAGAGAGCCTAGGTCGGTCCCATGCAAGCTCCCCAGCTGTCAGTCCAGAGTGAGCTCTCACAAGTGAAGGTCAACTGTCTCTGTGGGTTTCCCCATCATGAACTTGACCCACCCTTGGTTTGTAGATCCCTCCTCCCTTTCTTCAGCAGGACTCAGGAGCCCTGCCCAGTGCTTGGCTGTTGTGGATCTCTGTGTCTGCTTCCATCAGTTACTGGATGAAGGCTCTCTGATGACAATTAGGGTGGTCATCAGTCCTATTACAGGGGAAGGCCAGTTCTGGCACCCTCTCCACTATTGCTAGGAGTCCTAGCTGGAGTCATCCTGGGAGTTTCCCTGGCACCAGGTTTCTTTCCAACCCCTAAATGGTCCCCTCTATCAAGATATCCCTTTGTTTACTCTCTCCCTCTGTTCCCCTCCCACCAGGTTGGGTGTAAAACTGCTTTTTGACTAGGCCTGTAAGCCTCCTTCTGGCCCTTGAATAGTTTACTGATCCTGACTTTAGCACAGGGCTTTAGAGACACAGGCCTTGGCAGGAATCTGATGAGCAGTTGAAGGAACCTAAGCTGGTGCTTGGATCAACTGCATTGTTCTTCAAAGATGTGATCATGAAGGTTGAGGTATTGTGCTCCTAAGAAGGGGGAATAGAGCCCTCTTCTGGTACCCTGGGCAAAGCCAACATCTTCTGGCAGCCAAAAATGGTCTGTCTCCAGTCTCCAAATAACTTCCTGTGAAACTTGCTGGCAGGAGCCTGGGTCAAGCAGGAAGCTGACTGGAGAGAGTGAAGCCCAGCTGGGTGTGGCTCCCCATAACAATTTCTCACATTTGGATGCTTATTTTACTAGAGATGGGCTCGCTTCCTTTTCAGTTCAGCACTGTCAAAGTTTTATGGGAATTGAAGGACTCTGTTATTCTTTGCTACCTGGGTATGAACCCATTTCTTTTAGTCTTTATGTCTATGCTTCCATGTTATTATGAAAGATTTTTGTCTCCCTAGAATTCATGGTAGTGGAAATCTCAGCATGAAGGTTAGATCTGCACTCTCTTGCAAACTAGACTTCCAAATAATGCCAGCTTTGAGTTCCTAGTGGAAACATACTGAAGCTGCCTCCTTCACATAGCATCACCAGATTCAAAGCAGCAGGTGTGAAGGGTCTCCTACTTGTAAGATCCAGGATGGCATGAGGACTTATTAAATGTGCTATGGGATCAAGAGCCAGTTTATTTTAAAATAAATGTTATTATTTGTGGTGCTGGAGATGGAACACTGCTCTTCATTAATCCTTGGCAAGCCTAAATGCTCAGATTTTAATCTCTGCATGGTAGCTGGATGACACTGGGCCAATGCTTCTTTTCTGTATCTCAGTATTCATATTTGTGAACTCTTGGACTTGAATCAAATGATCACAGAGGGCCGTTTCAGGTCTTATTCCACACTGTTGATTGTTTTGGAGACTAAAGGTAAGAAGCTCTGATAGGAAAAATCAGGTGAATTTCAGAGGAATGACCATGCTAAGGACACTGTGGGGGACCCCTTGTGCCTGGAGGAAGATCTGAGCTGTAGCTGGTCATTTCTAGGGCATGTTTTGATTAATGAGCTGCTTTTGATAGCGAGACATAGACAGACAGACAGACAGACAGACGGACGGACAGACAGACAGACAGACAGACAGACACACACACACACACACACACACACACACACACACACACACACACACACACACACACACGGAATAGTTTCTTTCCTGACTTTCATATGAGAGGAGTAAAGAGGGTCATGATTTGGATCTGGAGCTGACAAAAGCTCCTGAAATCAAGGCTGCAGTGAGAAAGACATTGTTGCTAAGATGACATCATTGTTTCTGACTTGTGTCATCTTAGGCCTCCGTGCTGAGCTCTTCTCCCACACTGATAAGGTGGTTGTATTCTCGTTGCTGAGAAGGTTTAGTGCCCCAAACATGGTAACTGAAAGAGTAGCACTCCAGTCTCTAGTGTACTCTTGTCTGTTGGTTGAAATGCTTCTTGGAATTTTTGGAGGGCAGGGCTGAGCCAAAACAAATGAAAGAGACTCTTGTCTTCTATGCCTTTTTGGAGCAGCTGGAGTGGTTGGAGGACTAATGTTGAGTCATGAAGGTATGGGTGTGGGCCACTCAGGATTGGTGTGGTTCTCTTTTATAAAATCTATGGGGAACAGACTCATGCATAGGAAAGGGTAAGCCCAGGCAGGTCTGGGAAGGTTTGGGAATAGTTCAAAAGAGAGCTAAGGGGATAATTGTATCAGGTGCCATTTCCATATCACTAAGAAGAAAGCAGAATGAGTTGTTGCAGAGAGAGAGAGAGAGAGAGAGAGAGAGAGAGAGAGAGGAGAGAGAGAGAGAGAGGGAGGGAGGGAGGGAGGGAGGGAGGGAGGGAGGGAGAGAGAGAGAGAGAGAGAGAGAGAGAGAGAGAGAGATAGAGAGAGAGAGAGAGAGGCATGGCAAAGGAATTCTGAAGTTCCTGGGCTAGAGAGTCAAGGCAACTTCTGTTTTCTTCTTAGAGAAAGATGTGCTTGAGGCTTGTCTGTTATCCTCAGGATCAAAATAGGCCATGCCTGCAGCAGGAAATGCTGGGGGAAGGTGGTTCAGGTGACATTGGTGACTCTGCCCAAGGAAGAGATTGTAGTGCTGGGGTTGCCCTAGTAAGGCTTGTACTTCCTCTGGCTCCTCTTCTCCAATTATAATGGTCTTCCTCACATTATCAGCCCCCCCTGAAAGCCCAGAAAGAAAAACCACTCCCTCAGAGTTCAGAGATGGCAGGTAGTTGGTGACGTTGAGCTCAAACCCAACCGGTCTGCCCCAGGGAAACAAGGGAACCCTATCCAAGCAGTGTTTCTCAGATGTACCCAGGCATCCTATGCTACAGTGTGTGGGCTTTGGCAAAGAAGTTACCAAGGCAGTGTCTGAAGAGAGCAGTGAAATTACCACGACTAGAGAGGTGGGTGGAGTTATGGAAGGAGCTCCAGGAATGTCCAGAAGACCCGCCTCCACCAACTGCTAGCAGAGGAAATTTGGCTTTAGTGATGTGAACCGAGCCTGTGGGTGATGGGGCTGGCACAGAGTTGGCATACAGTAAGTGTTCTGTCACCTGCCCCTATATACTTCAGTTTCTTCACTTGCCAACCGACGAAAGGTATGCTCTTGTCTCTAGTGAGTTAACTAGTGATTATTTCTCTCCCCTTCTGCCCTGGGGGGATCTATTTTATATAGTTAGGAACACACAACAGGTGGGGGCAAGTTATGGCCAGACCACTTTGCTATGCAGGTCTATGCTTACCTGGGTGATTCTGGCTCCAGGGAAAGGGGGGGGGTCTTTTATTTGAAGCTACTGGACACATAAAAATGTACTCCAGCAACTGCTGCCAAGACAGAGGCAGCATGTGGCCTGATTATGTTTTAGGCTAACTAACATGGGGTGAAGGAGGGACCCTTGTTGAAGGCTTTAGATGGGCAACCACCAAGATGAGTTAATTTGCAGAGAGGCTTCCTTCGGGAAATATCTATGTTCAATTGTTCATTAAGCATCAATGGATTTATTGTTCTTGGACTAGAGGTGGGAGGGCCAGTGTGTGTGAGAGGATGACACACTCTTGAAATTCGTACTTATGGTTTTTGTTGTCTTGATCCTTAAACCCTTCTGTTCTCCATAGATACAGTCTTTGAGCTCAGTCTATGCCTGCATATTCAGGCCCAGCTTAGGCAAGGATTTAGCGGTGTAAACAGTTCTCTTTTCTGCGAATTATGCTTTAAATTGCTAGTTTACCCAGATCAGCTCCTTTATTCCCTGCCAGGGATTTTTTTTTTGCTGGATTTGGAAGCTTCAATTTCAGGGTTTAAAGAAAATTTCTGTGTGTATTTATGTGTGCATGACAATGGAGTACAGAGGTCAGAGGACATCTTATGACAGTCTGTTCTTTCCTCCCAACATATAGATTCATGGCTTTGAACTCAGGCTGTCAGGCTTGGCACTGGGTACCTCTACCCACTGGGCACCCTTTTTTTATTAACTTTTCCAAACAAAATACCTCCCTCAATGAAAAAGAAAGGTCCTATGTCCAGAGGGCTTTATGTGACATGGGTCTGGGCTGTAGCTTGTCTTGTGTTTTTGCATCTCAAGATTATCAAAGAACAAACCAGCCTTAATTATTACTAACTATTAATCATCCCCATCAATTTATCTTACTCAAATCTCCTTTCCTCACTTTTGTTTTAGTTTCTCTATTTTGAGTCTCTTTTCCCCAAATCAGTCCTTCCTTGGAGATCTATGAAAAACCACCTTAATATGGTTCTTAATTTGCACAAAAGATTTTTCTGTTCTGCTTTTCAGGGACTTCCCTATGTATTACCATCGAAGTTCTTTGGTAATTCAGTAATTGCCTCAAGGTCAGAGAAGAGTTCTACAGTTCTCCTACACCCATCATTCTTTAAACACTGTGCTTCTTCTGTATTAGGTTGACTGAAATAAATTTCTAGGAAGTCCCTTAACCAGAAATCCTTCTATCCATGAATAGTACTTTAAACAGGAAAGGACCTATGAATGCAGATACAGTTGGCCCTCAACCAACTGTGGGTTGAAAATATTTGGGGAAAAACTGCATCTGTACTGAACATGTGCAGACTTTGTATGATTATGTCTGAAGCAAAAAAGAATAGTGGCTATTTCCATAGCATTTACATTGTATTATAGCATTTGTTTATGTTGTGAGAAACTGAACCTGGGGCCTTATGTATGCTAAGCCATGGCTGTACTACTGAGTTACATTCCAAACCCTTATATTTGGTATTATAAATTATTTAGAGACGATTTAGAGAACCCAAGAGAATGTATTTAGGTTATATGCAAATATTATGACTTTTTTCAAGACACATGAACATTCATGGAGTTTAGTATCCATGGGGGTCCTGAAAGCAGTCCTTTCCTAAGGAATGCCAACATTTGTTTTCACTAAGCTCTAACTTAAGATTTATCCTTTTAATTATAAATATAAGCAAAAAAAATGGTAGCAGCAATACCTATGATATTGTCATCAGTGTATGTCATAAGATATTTGGTTATTCCAGATATCCCAAAATATCATTTAAACATAAAATTAAAATTGCAGCAGTGCAATAGCTATGTTGTACCCGGAAGACATGTCACCCCATCCACCTCCTGGACTGTTGACAGTTAATGCTTATTGGAGGAGTAGTGTCACTCTTTTAAATGACATAGCCAGAGATAAATAAATAGTCCTTACTATATTCACAAACTTCTGATCCATGCTTGGGCAAGGAAATCAAACTAAACTTAGTGGACCAAACAGGAAAAAAAGAAGACATAGAAACAAGGACAGGGATTCAAGAGTGCCAGTGGGAGATAGAGGTGGATGAAGGGTGTGTAAAATGACTAAAATTCATTGTACAAGTGTATGAATCTGTCAAACAATAAAAAGATTTAAAAAAAAGAAATCACAGTAGTAACTATTAAGACCCACTGCTAGGTAACGTTATACAGTATATAAGTCCACGTTACTGAATTTGACATCCAATTCAATATAAATTGTCTCCTTGTATTTATTTTATGCCTTTAAAAATATTTTGGCAAGTGTTCCATTGCCTTTGTTAGATTGGCAAGGCTGGTACCTGCCAAAAAATGGTAAAGAAGTAAAATGTCCTCTTCTCTCTCTAAATGTACTTGTGTTTAGGCTGCCTGTTCCTCCACTCCTGTACTATCCATGGAGCTTTGTGCATGCTGGGTAACTGCACTACCACTGAACTACATCCTTCCCCTATATCCATCTATTTTTATCCATGAATAGCCATGTAGCCAACATTTCCTTTGTGCCTACTTATAATTACAGAGATGTAATTCTAGATTAGAAATGCATATTGAGATAAGAATAAACTAATGTATTAGAAAGGCTAGTATTCCCCATTCCATCCTCTCTATATAGTCATTGTTTTTTGCTTGTTTGGGACTTTTTTGGTATGTATATGTGTGTGTTGTATGTACATGCTTGTGTGGGTATGAACATGTATAGAGGACAGAGGTAAAATATCAGGTGACTTCCTCTATCACTTTCCATTTTATTTACCGAAAAGGGTCTCCTACTGAAACTAGAGCTTATTGATTGACTAAGCTGATTGGCCATTGAGCTCAGGAATCTGCCTCCCTCTGCCCCTTGCCTTGCTGGAACTGGAGCCATGCACCACTGATACCAACTTTTATGTGGGTACTGGGGATTGAACTCAGGTCTTCACACTTGCAGAGAAATAATTCTACTAGATGACCCATCTCCTCATCCCCATTGGATAGTTTGCTGTCACTTTTCACCCAGCACAAGGTGACTTGAGGGTGTATTTAGCATGGCAACCCTTTCCTCACAAATTCCAGCCTGCTGGGCCATTTTCTCCATACTCTATGAGAACTCATTGCTGTAGGGCTCACTAGATTGGCAGGATGCATAGGGTAACACCAAGTGAGCTGGCTAACCTTAGCTTACCCTCACAAGGCACTTGCTTTACTTGTTCCTGCCTTTGCAGCCTTTCCTGTCTCATTGTCAGTCCTGAAATAGATTTCCTCCCCAAATCTCTGGTGAGATTTATTTACAAAGTTATTTCTTGGAGCCAGGCATTGGTGGCGCATGCCTTTAATCCCAGCACTCAGGAGGCAGAGGCAGAGGCAGGTGGATATCTGAGTTCGAGGCCAGCCTGGTCTCCAGAGTGAGTGCTAGGATAAGCTCCAAAGCTATACAGAAACCCTGTCTCAAAAAACCAAAAAAAAAAAGTTATTTCTTGGGTCTGGTATTTATCAGAATTATTTAACTGGCAAAATGGTGTCTGCCTCCATGTTGGTGCTACCTGACCTTCATGCTTGGGAAAAGCCCAAAGATACAAAGACTTAATATGGTTCAATATCATACCTATTCCATGGGGATCCACATCGTTGGCAAGTCTTTATTTTGGTTTCCCTTCAATAGTGTGAATTTTTTTTTGGTAATTTAAACAAGGGAAAAAGGACCCATCAGTTTAGCATTCAGAAACAAAGCCTAACTAGTACTAGGTCATTATTCCAGTTATCTACATATACATTTTATGAAGCTGAACTCATACATTGAATGAAATTTTGTTTATAGTTTTATTACAGTTGTGTATATGTGAGTGTGTGTGTGGTGTGTGTAACATGGGTACACATGGAGGTCAGAGGACAATCTACAGAGTTGCTTCTCTTCCTCCACCATGTGTGTCTGAAGGCTTCGGTTCAGATTATCAGGCTTGGTAGCATGCACCATCTTGATATCCTCAAAGCATGATACTTTATAGGACCATGTAATAAGCCATCATTTGGCTATGTTGTATAGCAAAATATCTAGTAGTATAAAATTTTAACTTTTTTTCCCAGTGGAAGCCTTCCATATTTTGTAAGAGGAAATTAACATGTTGGTTTAAATAGTAAAGTCTGGATATAGACCTGTATTCAAACTCCCACATACTAGCATTGTGATTATGTGTCTGTGATATAATATATATCTATGTTCTGATCCCCAGTGTAGAAACAATCACAGAGTGACTGTTACTGTGTTAAGAGGGGTAGTAGATATGAAATACCTAGTAAGTTGTATATCTAGGTACATAAAAGTGGTTGTTTATGTTAATATATTTACTAGTACCACCACTGTCAAGGTTTTTACTAAAGAAAAATCTCCTTCAAAATAAAATCTCAGTTGTCATTGGCATAGGCCAGGGAATCTATTTCAAACATTGTGACTACATTGTCTAGTGCTAATGAAATCCTACGTGGCTACCTGATATGCTCTCGTTTTAATTAAAAACAAACTTCTAAGGATTTCTTTAATTCAACTTCCTCTGTGCAGAGGTATTTTCAGAAAGTGGGACCATCTGTCTCTGCATATCAATGATTGCCCACTTCCTTGCAGTTCACAAGTTCTTTCCATTCCCTTGGAAATATGGTAGGCCACTTAAAAACCGTCATCTTATGGCCAAATACATCTTGGCGAATGATCTTGTAGCTTGTTTCTTTGAGTACCCATCATATATCAGGAATTGTGTGAAGCACCAAGAGTACCAGAGATAGCAGGAAAGAAATAATCTTTGCATCCTGACTTGTGTCTCCTGAGTAGCAACAGAGTCTATGAGGTTGATTTCGGTTGAGCTTTCATCTCAACCTGTAGACAGCATAACTCCAACTTGCTAGTAGTCTGTATCTGTGCTGTTGGCCAGAGATGGTCCTGGAAGAGGCAATATAAACACATCAGGAAAATGGTGGACTGTGATGCACTAACTAAACTGTTAGCCTCTGAGATTGTGTAAAAGCTTCGATTATGGTGGTCACTGGCAGCTCTCACTCCCCTGCCTTAATAAGCTGTTACTTGATATTTTTCCCTTTTCACTTAAAATACAGAATATGGTACCATTTTTTCACTTAAAATATTTTTCATGAAAATATAATTACATCATTCCACCCCCCACCCTTTTTCCTCCTGCCTGATAGTTCGGTCAGTGCCTGGCTCCCTCTCTTTGCACACATTCACCTCTGCTGATGTCCCTTTCCTCTCCCTGGAGAGAACAGTGAGACACAAATACAGGAAGTGTTAGCACAACAAGGCAGTGTATAGAACCACAGACTTCATTATTAGAATGATCCTTAGCTATTGCTTTGATTAGCTGCTCCCTCATCCCATGCCTGCCTGCTTTTGTGCAGACGAGGGAAACTAAGGCCCCAGAAAAGGATAAGAGATATTCATGTTAGTAAATGGAGCCCATTACACTGCTGCTAGGCTTGGAACCCAGTTTTAAATTTGTTTTTTTTCTTCCACAACTGTTTATGTATAGATATTATATACCTGCACACACATTTTGGTCAGATTCATTTTGTCTTTCTTACCGTCTTTACCTTCAATAGTTGTTGTTGTTGTTGTGTATATGCCCCACTGAATTTAATTAGGGTTTCTTGCATGAGCATGTGTGGGAGGTTACTTACTTGAGCAAGGACAACTTTCCAGTGGCTACAGCAGAATGATCACCCCACAACACTTAATTGGCTATAGCTCTTTAGGGAGGGATGGAGTCTCATTAGCACCTGCTCTATTCACGTTAATGTGCCGAGTATTGTGCAGATCTTGTGGAACTATTCAATATTGCTGTGAGTTCATAGACAATGTTTACAGGACTCCTCTCCATCCTCCAGCACTTAATATTCTTTCTACCCCATCTTCTATGATGTTCTCCAGGCTTTGATTTTGAGCAGGTAAGTGCAGATGCCTTGTTTAGGATCAAGCACTCAAAACTCATTTCTTCTCAGCACTTTGACCAGTTCTGAGTCTGTCTTAACTGAAAGCCATTGCAAAAAGAAACTTCTTTAAGGTTCAGAGTAAAATTAGTTTATGGATATAAGCACACATTTAGAGGCCTGATTGACTCCATGCCTATTGAGTAAATCAATAGTAGTAGGCATCCCACTGAGCATATGACCTCCCCAGTCATGGGCTTTTGAGTAGGTTTACAGTACTGAGCATGACTTCCCTCCTGTGGAGTGGGCCTCAAATTCAGTCAGAAAGTGATTGGTTACTCCCATACCCATCATGCTTCTATTGCAGTGCTTCACAACCTTCCTAATGCTGCTACCCTTTAACACAGTTCCTCATGTTGAGGTGACCCCCCCAACCATATAATTATTTTCATTGCTACTTCATAACTGTAATTTTGCTACTGTTATGAGTCATAATGTAAATATGTCTGTGTGTTCTGAGTCTTAGATGACCCCTGTGTGAAAGTGTCCTTCAACCCACCAAAGGGGTGTGGCACATTTTGCTTAGAAGGTTGATGTTGTAGCTTGGAAAGTTCACAGCAGAGAAATTAGTGGTGTGTTTTTATCCGTGCTCTACAACTATCTACTAGTGCCATAGATAAGCCAGGCTATATACCAGAGGTAAGAAGAGAATGCTGTGGGCTGCAATTGGCTGGTGTAGGTGGGGAAACACTTTCTGGAAGAAATAAAGTCAATATTTTCTTCCTCTTTGTAGTAGGATGATTTGCCTTCTTGTTTGCTTCTTGGTGAAGCATTGTCTGCGGCTGTGTTTTTATCTTCAGTAATGTGGTTGAGAATATGGTTAGGCTATGACTTATGTCAATATTTTACCTTTCTTCACACCAGTTCCTTATTTACTCAGTTTCTTGGCATTTGGATTTCTTTCTCCAAATTTGAACAGAGACATTTGTTCAATCCCCTATTGAGCACAAAGCCAGAGAACTAATTTGCTTTCTTTCATCTCATCCTAGATCAGTGTGCGTGTAACCACCATGGATGCAGAGCTGGAGTTCGCCATTCAGCCCAACACCACTGGCAAGCAGCTGTTTGACCAGGTAAGGGAGGACCTTGTTCCTTAACCACTTGTTCTGCCAATAGGTCTCATCACAGTGCAGACCACCTATTCATCCTATGTTTTGGAAAAGGTCTTTTTTTACCTGCCCTTCCAAGGAAGGTGAAAACAAAGGCTGGCTCCAGACTTAATTTAAAAAGGAGGGAAAGTTGAATTTTGGCAACCTGAAATCTAAGTCTCATTGCTCTAATGCATCCTGTTCTCCATCCTGAACAAAGGAGACAGGAGACAAAGGGTGACTGATTCTATGCTAGATTTGTTGAAAATATGAATATATTTTTCCTTTCAACTTTTAAAGATGTGCTTGATTTATCTATCTATCTATCTATCTATCTATCTATCTATCTATCTATCTATGAATAAGTCTCTTTTTAAAAGCTCAGGGTGTCCTTGAACTTACTATGTATCTTAGGCTGGATTCTAACTCAGAATCCTTATTCCTCAGCTTCCCAGTGTCCTCCATGTTCCTCCATGCCTGCAAGTTGTCCTCTTACTTACATATGCAGGCTGTGGCATGTGTGGCCATGCACATATGCAAATATGAAAGCCGGGTGATGGGGGTGCACGCCTTTAATCCCAGCACTTGGGAGGCAGAGACAGGTGGATCTCTGTGAGTTCGAGGCCAGCCTGGTCTCCAGAGTGAGTGCCAGGATAGGCTCCAAAGCTACACAGAGAAACCCTGTCTCGAAAAAACAAACAAACAACAACAACAACAACAAACAAACAAATATGAAAGAAAGGGAGAAGATTGATGCTTACTTTATAGGCCTTTTGCTTTTATAAAAATGTAATACTATTTTTTAAAAGATTTTAAAAATTTTTTATTATGTGTACAGTTATCTGCATGCGTGCTTGCACACCAGAAGAAGGCACCAGATCTTATTACAGATGGTTGTGAGCCACCATGTGGTTGCTGGGAATTGAACTTAGGTCCTCTGGAAGAACAGCTAGTGTTCTTAACCTCTGAGCCATCTCTCCAGCCCATAAAAATATAATACTATTTATATCTTTACCATTATTCAAAAAACTTAATTACTGTGACATGTAAGGTTGCACAAAATCCCATATCACAAATGGACAAGACAATAGGAAAAAGCAAATAGCTTGGAAGAAAGTATTATATACAAGCACATGGCAGAGTAGTAAATGATGGCTTCCCTTTTAATACCACGATCCTTTTTGTCTCATTTATATACTAGAATTGGGAGATAGGCTTGATGATCTAATTTTGGATTTAGTTGGAACTTACTCCTTCTCTGGAGTTGTGTTTTTGTTTTGAATGGTGTAGGGTAATCACTGATTGTTAATTTGTGAAAAATATAAGTTAGTCTCAGGCACTTCTAAACACATAAGCAATGTGTTGACATTCCCATAGCTCACAAGTGATTTCAAGTACTAGTTTGCAACAAGTGAATGCATTTTGATTATATTAAAGTTTTCATGTGGGTTATATATTAGAGAGCTTTTAAAAGGACAGACTAGTGAATTTGAAAGGACACTGGATAGAAATGAAAAAATTCTGATCTCTAGCGCTTGCTTGGCCGCTAATGTTTTGTTTCATGCAAACATTTCTTTGGGCCTCAATTTCGTATCTGTAAATGGTTCTTTAAATTTGATTATCTCTTAAAAATTTGTCTCTGCCACTTTTTCTATGTATCTTCTTCTCCCTCTTCTTTATTGCCACTGTTTAGAGTTCAGACAACCTTTTTCTGTAAAAGAAGGAAAATGCCTCATTTGAGTTGGTATGAGGAGACAGAACATCTCTTCTGGATGAGCTTCTATCAGTCTGTAAGACAAACAGAGGAGACATGCACTATACCACATAAGCTCCTTGGACCCTTGGTTTAGATAGTATGTTTTTAGGAAGAGATGCTGAGGGGAGAGAATCAGTCATGGTGGATTTTACTTTAGCCTCATCTTAGACTCCTTCCTTCTAATTCTCCCCATGCCCCTCCCAAACCAAATGATCACTATACCCTTCCTTCCCTGCTCTTCCCACTGGGGTTTGACCTGCTGAAGACATGACTTAGAGCCTGAGGCAAAAAAATAATCTGTGGGCAAATTTGTATTAATTTCAAAAAGGCTTTACTTGGTAATTCATTGTTAATGTTGGTTTGCTTTATGTATCATGCCTGTAGTTCTGTAGGAGGCCCCTATGGCTTTGAGCCCTGGGCAGATTGGAATGGTAATTGGTGAGGGGCAGGGGAAGGAATGAGGTGTTGGTATATAATAACTCTGGCTGATGTGGTACTTATTATGTAGTCCAGGCTGCCTGGAACTTAGAGCAATCTTCCTGTCTTAGCCACCTCACTCCTGGAATTACAGACATGTGCAAGCATTCCTGGCTGGTATGCTACTCTTAAGGTTATTGCCTCCCAAACAGAGCCCTTAAGAACTTTTAATCTTTCATAATCATCGAGAAAAGGACTGAGAAAGAAAACCAGATAATTTATCATCTAGATGAGCAATGTCTTGAGAACTATCCCTGGGTGCTTTAGATAAAATTTCATTTAGATTAGAGTGACTCTGAAGTTGGGTGTTGTAGCCTGTAATCTCTGAAGATAGAGGCAGGAAGATCAGGAGTTCAAGTCCATTCTCAAGAGTATAGTGAGCTTTCATTGAGGCCAGCCTGAGCAACAGGAGATCCTGTCTCAACAGACAAATGAACAAATGAAAAAGTGACATTGAGTTCTATTATACAACATGATGACTGTTGTTAGTAACAGTACATTCAGTACATTATATTCTTGAAAAATGGTGAATTGGGTTGGAAGTGACACATATGTGAGGTTTTACATATAGCTGGGTTCCTTTATCATCACAATGATCTTGTCCCTAAGAGGACAAAGAACATAACTTGTCATGTCATTAGCAAGTTGTGATGTGGAGTTTCAAATATAGTTCTGAACAAACATTCTCCCACTTCAATACACTGGGTGGGGCGAAGGAGGGTGCTATAACTTGGAGATGTCTCAGAGAAGATGTGTTTTCTGTCCATAAGTCCACTGAGGGGATACTATAGAAAAAGAGTACAACCAACCTATAAGGTCAGAAGGGCCAGAGCCTTGATGTCACAGGGGAAAATTATTGGAGAAAGTATCTGAACTTGACAAGATACTAAGCAACTATCTCTCTTGGGTTGAAAGCAAATGAGGATGAGAATCTACAGAGGGCCCTGTGCACAGGTGGTGGGAGGATGTGAGCTCTTCCCTTTTGATAGCTTGATAAAAGCATGGGGAAGAAATCCATTATACCTGACTTGGAGACCCATCATTCAAGGACGCCCTTGTGGAAGAACTGGGGCTCGAAAGGAATTGACTAAAGCTCTAGGGCTATTCAGGAGCTCAGCAGGCATCTGGCTTATGACCAGAAAGGAAGTAAGAGAAAGAGGAAGCATATTTCTTGGCACCCAGTGATAAATAACATGCAACAATGGGAAACTATAGCTTGAGGAGGTCCAGGGCCTGGTGGGAAATGGGAATGGAGCCCACAATTGCTCCCACTTACTTCTGTTTCTTTTTGTGAGTGTGCTTGCTGCCAGGAAGGAAAAAGAACATATTTTGCTTCAGGCATGCTGCATTTGCTTGCTTAATCTCTTAAGGCAGATTCTTCAAATGACTTCATCTTGAATTTTGTACATGCCACTAGGTGGCAGGGCTACCACTATGCATAACACTCTTCTTGCTTTTTGAGATTATAATATAATTACAACATTTCTTCCTTCCATTTCTTCCCTCCAAACCCTCCCATAGACCCCCTCCCCACTCTCCTTCAGATTCATGGACTCTTTTTTCACTAATTGTTGTTACACACACACACACACAGAGACAGAGAGAGAGACAGAGAGAGACAGAGACAGACAGACACAGAGAAAGACACAGACACACACACACACACACACACACACACAGAGAGAGAGAGAGAGAGAGAGAGAGAGAGAGAGAGAGAGAGAGAGAGAGAGAGAGAGAGAGAGAGAGAGAAATCCTGCCTTCTCAGCCATTCTAGTAATCGATCTTTTAAAGAGCAAATGCATGGGAATGTACTGGGAATTCAGTTGAGGAAACCATAAAAATCACAAAACTTTATGACTCAGTAAAATACTTAAAACTGGCTGACTTTGCATTAGGACTTATTTTTTCTGGTTTTATAAGATGATTAACATCTATTATGACACTAACATTGGTAGTATCCCCATTACAGATGAGGGATTGAGAGGAATTGAGGGGAAAAGTTCTGCTTAATGTCATATAGCTAGTTATAAGGAGTAAGTGGTACAGCTCGAGCCTGAACTTGGGTAGATTCTCCTTTTTCCCAGTGCCTTCTGTTAGTTATGCCCTGTGTGAGCTCCCTTTGTTTAGCCTACTCCCTAAACAGAAACTCGGCTGAGTATCATCTGTTCTGTGAGGAAGATGCTCACTGGAGTTCAAGCTGTGTTGAGCAGAAGAACCAGAGGTTGTGGTAGAGTCTTACAGATTTTTCCAGTTAAACATCGATTTGCTTTTAGGTGGGTGGTGATGCAGCTGCTGCTGAGCCGGTAATAGAATCTTAGTGCACTTCAGATGTCTGGGCACTGATGTGGTTTTGCACATAATTTTTCATGCTGTATTTTTCCTAAGGCTTTGGCCTTGCTTATGATGCAGCTCTGGGATTCTGAGATGGCTCATGATGTTGCTGGCTTGTTACACAGATAGATACAGTTAGTATGCGAGGAAGGTACCATGTGGCACCGACTCTTGAATTGACTTCTGCAAGTAAAAAGAAAAAAGAGGTAAATGGGATTCTGTCTTACACCCCGAAACTTCTAAAAATTAGCAATGATTTTCTTACAGGCAAATCTTTTTCTTTTATTGGACTTCAATTTTTTTCTTGGTAGTTTTTTTTTATTACCATCTATAAATTACATGTAATAATTGGTTTTCTTTCTTTTTTCTTGTTATTTTTCAAGACAGGGTTTTTCTGTGTAATAGTAGCCCTGGCTGTCCTGGAACCTGCTCTATAGACCAGGCTAGCCTCAAACTCAGAGATTCACTTGTCTCTCTCTTGAGTGCCAGGATTAAAGGAGTGTGCCACCATGCCCAGCTTGGTATGACGTTTTCAATAAATGTACTTAATGTATTTTGATCTATTCACCCCCTCTTACTTTGATTAGTCTCGATTCCCACTCCTGCCAATCTCTTTCCTCTTCTCAAATAGTCCCTCTTCGACTTTCATGTCTGCCGCTTCCCAACCAGTGAGTTTCCTTATGGCCCTTTACAGAAGCATGGCTATCAACTGATAACTGCCAGTACATCTTCCAGGATGGGTGTAGCATTGCAAAGCCCTTTCCATGATAGAATGTTAACTCAAATCTTATGTAGGTCTCATGTGGGCAATCACAGCTGCTGTGAGCGAGTTCATGACCGAACTGTCCAAAGCTGATAGTAGTTCTTTTATGTGGGATGCACACTTAATTTGAAGGCAGTTTGATAGCACATCACTGGTCTTCTTCACCTTACTAGCCTATGCTGTGTGAACCCTGTTTACTCTCCACAGTCTATTTGGGGAAATAGTGCTGAGTACAGAATCCAATTCACAGTGTCTAGGTTTTTTGTTTTTGTTTTCTTGTTCACCCAAAATGTGTTTCTTGGGACAGTTTCCCACTCATCTTTTATTGATGATGCTTTGGTGCATTTCTCGCTTCCACCATACTCCTAGGCATATTTCGTATAGTCATTCACTGTGTTCCACTGCTTAAGGCTTTCTCAAGGACAGCCCCACCTGAAATCAAAGTCTTATTTACTATAAAATTGGAAGTGAGTAATTTTTGGCCCAATTTCCCTGTTCTTGGAATTGGAAATGGAGCCTGTAGTTGTTTGATCAAATGGACCTCATCACTCCATGGACCATAATTGTCGATTTCCTTGTAGCCTGTTGTCACAGGTCATTTCTTTTGTCTTTGTTCTTTTTCAGTATCAGTTCTGACTTCAGACTGTATTTCCTTCCTCACATATCCTCACTTTGGAGCTTGAGTATTGGTTGAGAAACTGTTCATCTCTCCAAGCTCAAGAGCTTAAGGAAGTGGAAAATTCATATCGTTTTGATTTCCCTATGCTCCCAAAAGAAGAGGCAGTGTTCCTATCAAAATCCCCTTCAGTCCTTGGTTTTCTGAGTCACCACAACTAGCCTCTTGGTTTAGGTAAAGGCCAATTGTTGCTTTACCAGTTCTGTTCCTTTTATGCCCCACTCTTCAGGACCTAAGCATTTTAGCCTTTCAGTCTGTACTGTCTTCACTGGGTCTTTTTCTCTCCAGGATCTGAATGTTTCTGCAACGTTTCTTCTTTCAACCAGTTGCATTTCATTTGGAATTCTGAAACCGCATTGGAAAAAAATCAGAACTCTTAGTTGGCTCCTATGTTAAACATAGGATAAGAAAGAGTTTTAAAAATTTTCCCAGAGCCATCCCTACATGTGAAATCATTTAATAATTGTTCCCCCAATTAGATAATGAGGAAGCTGGGGCTATTAATGTCATCAATAAAGGACAGCAGTGACACTAATGACTGCCAATTCAGTCAATTATAAAGACTTAACTCTTTCATAAAAACCTAAAGGCCTAAATTGGGGAGCTTCTACATAGCTGGACCAGTGGAAGTTGCTGAAGGGACATAGGAACTCTGCCCTCCTCCAGTTGCATCTCTGCACCTTTTCTGTTTGTTCATCTGTGTCTTTTTAAATGTGCTTCCTTTGTTAATTTGAGACAGACATTCGATATGTTGCCCTGGCTGGCCTGGCCTGGGACTTGCCTTGCAGACAAGGCTGGTCTTGAATTCACAGAGACCAGAGACCATCCTGTCTCTGCCTCCTGAGTGCTGAAATTATGCACAGCTCCCTCCCTCCTCTTTTGGCACAGGATCTCAAGTAGCCCAAACTGGGCTCAATGCTGACCTTGAACTTCTGATCCTCTTGCCTCCACCTCATTCCTCTTGAGGGCTGGGATTACAGGAATGCATTACCATGCCCTATGTAATACCCTTTATATAGAATGGAAAAACAAAAAAAAATGGCAAAGCATAATATATAAGAGTACCCCCAGAAGGATATAATACAGGAGTTAACCTGAGAATCTTTGTCTACAGTCTCTAATCCACTCTGGGAGCAGTCAGCTATATAGCATTATAGGAGAAGGGAAATAGTAGCAGAAAGTATGAGAATTTGCTTGATTTAGACATACAGCATAATGTAAATCTTGACTCTGTCAATTACTATCTGAACCTTGGGCATGCTATTTCATTTCTGGACTTTTACTATTGCTATCTGTAAAGTGAGCATCACTGTACTCGTGTCAGAGGGTTCTTTTGAGAATTGAAGATGCTAATGGATATAAGTTAGGTTATTGGTGTGTACCAGTGTTCACAGTAGCACTTAGTGGGGAAAGAAGCTGATATTAGTTCTTTCTTTTTATTTCATTATTATGCATTAAGCATATGTTAATTATAAAAATCATGGATTTGTGACATTTTCATACAAGTGTATTATATTTTGATTATAATGACCCTCTTTTCATTCATCGGTCCTTGTCCTTTTCCTAAAGAGTTTTCCTTCTACTTCTGTTCTTTTTTTAAAAATCTAGACTCCTTGTATGACAGTAATTCCTTTAAAAATACATTTTTCTTAGTTATTTAAGAATTTCACACAATGTATTTTGATCATATTCACCTACTTTCAGACCCTCTCCCTCCCAACTTCATGTACTCAGTTTTTTAACACACAGAGTCTAATTAGGCTTGCCAGTATGTTCATAGGTATAGAGTCACTAACTGGAGTATAGGAAACCTTCTAAAGGCCACATCTCTGAAGAAAACGGACTCTTACTGCTCCAGAAGCCATTAACTGCCAATAGACATCAGTTCTTGACTGTTGCTTTAAGTGTTTTTTTCTTTCTAGACTGGCAGTACCTTAAACCATTATGGGTAGATGTAAGTTGGCTCCACCTTTATGTTCTTTAATTTCTGCCACGGGATAGATATTAAGCCAGTGACTGTTTTGTTTTTTCCAGGTGGTGAAAACAATTGGCTTGAGGGAAGTTTGGTTCTTTGGTCTACAGTACCAGGACACAAAAGCTTTTTCTACTTGGCTGAAACTCAATAAGAAGGTAATCACTTAACTGCTGTCAGAAGTTGTTCCAGCTAATAACATTGCTTGCTAGCAAACCTGAGATACTTAGTAATATATTGAACTATAAAGGAAATGGTGTTTAGAGTGTTAGTTTACAAAGTTACATGGAGGGGAACAACCAGACTTAGCCAGCTGTCCTAAGTCAGACAACCATCATGTTTATGTAAGATTGTGTCATTTGTAGACAAAAGGCTTTTTCTACCTGTCTGCTTGGTTGGTTCTGCAGCTTTCATCTCTCCCACCCTGCTTTTTTATTTTGAGAAAGGGTTGCTTGTTATAGACTGGTCTCAAGCTCTCTATGTAGCAGGTGGTGGGTGACCTTGAACATCTGATCTTCTTGTTTCCACTTGAGTGTTGGGACTGCAGGTAGCCCAACACCATGCTCCTACTGATGACTTTCATCAAAATATAGGCAGAGAACTCAACTGAGGTAAAGTTGTGTTTCAACTTTGACTTCTGAGCAATATGGCCACCCAAAAGGAGTGCAGAGGATTCTTTAATTTAGACTTGTTGTGGACCAAAGCTTCCAGTGGTTTAAGGTGAGATCCCTTTCTCGAGGTCTGTAGGACTGTAAGAAAGAGCTGAAACTCCTTAAACATCTGCAGACACCTGGCAGACTTCCTTCTCCATACCCCCCAAACTGGTTGACTTTGACTTTACAAGTCTAATACTGTGCTGTGGCTCATTTTGCTGACTGTATCTAGAGGCAGTTATCTCACTTTTGCTTATAAAACAAAGATCTTGTTTTATTAAAGCATGGAGACTTTGTAGAATTACATTTATTTACTATGTATGTGTATGTGTGCATGCATGCATGCCATAGTAAACATTTCAGTTCTTTCATTCATTTTGTTGTTCCCCAGGATCTAAATGAGGTCATCAGCCTTGGAAGCAAGTGACTTTACTCTCTGAGTCATGCTGCTGGCCCCAACAGTAGCCACTTTTGCTCCACAAAGTAGGAGCCATTTTCAGGCTTTAGAAGGTCATGTGGTTACTGTCTAACCCAGCCAACTCTGCAGCTTCAACCAGATGTGCTGTACTGCAATAATTTATAAAGTAGGAGAATACTTGAAAGAGGAGCTTTAGGGGTAGGGGAGATTCTCGGCTCAGCTCTTAAGAGCACTGGCTGTTCTTCCAGAGGATCTAGGTTCAGTTCCCAGCACTGACTTTGCAGCTCACACATGCCTGTAACTCTAGTTCTGGGGGATCTAATGCCCTCTTCTGGCCAACCTAGGTGCCAGCCATGCACTTGACACAGCACCCGCATACAGAAAAATTATAAAATACAATACATTTTACACAAGAAGCTTAAGAGAGAGGAGTATTCTTAAACCTAGTCCCAGAATTTGAAATCATTGAGCTGTATTGTCAGGTAACAGTGGCTTCTGTCATCAGTGTGTATTAGAAATTTTAAGAAGAAAATTTCCAAGGGGAAGTAATATATGTAAGATTCCTCAGTGACTTCTGTGTTTTAGTTTAGTTTAGTTTTGTTTTAAATTATGAGGAGAGTCGCAGGCTTTGGAGATTACTTGAAATTAAAATGAGCACTCTCCCACTACCTTAGACACTCTCCCATCACCAAAATCTAGTATTTGAGAGCCTACATAACCTTGTTCCTCCCAGGTGACTGCACAGGATGTGCGGAAGGAAAGTCCGCTGCTCTTCAAGTTCCGGGCCAAGTTCTACCCAGAGGATGTGTCTGAGGAGCTGATCCAGGATATCACCCAGCGCCTGTTCTTTCTGCAAGTGAAGGAGGGCATTCTCAATGATGACATCTATTGCCCACCTGAAACTGCTGTGCTGTTGGCCTCCTATGCTGTCCAGTCTAAGTATGGCGATTTCAATAAGGAAGTACACAAGTCTGGCTACCTGGCAGGAGATAAGCTGCTGCCCCAGAGGTGAGGTGGTACCCTGGTCTTTTGGCCTGGGTAAAGTGGATAGGGGGTAGCAACCAAAAACTGGCTAATCCCCACTCCATATGGGGTGCCAAGTTTCTTTCCACTAGGTTCTGTCTAAAGACTGTTGTGCTGCTCAGAGAGACACATTTGCATATAGTATTGTATCTTATTGTATTTCCGGTCCCCAAACAGCAGTTTTCCTCTTTCTATCCCTGATTTCAAAGCTTCATTACCCTGGAGATAGGTGCTTACGTAGAACCTAAGATGGGTTGATTTGTTTTGTCCTCCCCCATTTTCATTTCTTCTTCACTGATGAGATTTTATTTTAGAAATTCACAGGAGAGAAAGAGAAAAATATGCAAGTCACGGGTACCATTCTACAGAGTTTTCTGATTTTGTAAACTCCAAAGGTGAAAGCTCTTAAACACTTAATGTTTTTGTTTTAACATCATGTCAATGCCAAATAAACAAAGCAAGCGGTTTCTTTATTTTCTGGCTCAGGAAGGAGAGATAACAGAGGTACTCTCTCTGATTTGCCCCATCTCTCACATTTGAAGCAGAACTGACCTGGACAGCCAATGTCCTGATTCTTCTTTTTTTTTTTTAACCTTGGAGGTTTTATTTCATTTTGCAAAAGCTTTTGGATTAGAACAGGAGAAGAAAAACTAAGAAAGCCTGATTCTGGGATCCTTAGTGGAACTGGAGCTGTGGCCTGTACACATGCCATCAGAAGATATTAGAGATAGTAATTGTGCCCTAGGAAACTTTTGCAGTCAGTGTCATGATGTCTGAGCTGGCATATTTTAAAACAAGCTTTGTTTAACAATCTGGTAGAATTATGGGTCAGACCTATTGGTTTCCTTCAGAGTAGTTTGGGACTACTTCCTTGCCCTATATCCAAGGTGTCTTATGAACACCAACTCTTGGCCCCAAAGGGTGTTGGAGAGAATATCCCTGCCTATCTGTACTGTTAGCTCCCCAGCACAGACTCCTGATGTATTACTGTTGAGTTTGGAGATGCAACACATTATTAGCTTTGTGGTTAAAGGAATAAAGAGGGCCTGACCTTTAATCCCAGCACTTTGGAGGCAGAGGCAGGTGAAGCTCTCTGAGTTTGAGGCCAGCCTGGTCTATGTAATCAGTTTCAGGATAGCCACAGCTACATAATAGAGAGACCCTATCTCAACCAACCAACCAAACAAATAAATAGATGAATCCCTGTCTCAGACAGATAGATAGATAGACAGACAGACAGAAGTGGAATGAATGAATAAAGAGGGTGATTCCATTGTCCTGTTTGGTCATCTGTTCTTGGAGCTCTTTTAGGAAGTTCCTTGTGTCTGCTTCAGTGTCTGTACTTTTCTGATCATTCATTGTCTTTCTAGAGTCTTGGAGCAGCACAAACTCAACAAGGACCAGTGGGAAGAGCGGATCCAGGTGTGGCACGAGGAACACCGAGGCATGCTCAGGTAAGCCTCTCCTACTAGCTTTCCCTCCCTCCCTCCCTCCCTCCCTCCTCCCTCCCTCCCTCCCTCCCTCCCTCTCTCTCTCTTTTTCTCTCTCTCTCTCTCTCTCATGCATGTGCCTGTGCACCATTGTTTCATGCTGGGGTGCACATGTGGAGGTCAGAGACAACTTTTGGGAGTCTATCCTCTTCTTCTACTCTACCATGTAGGTCCCAGTAACTGAACTCAGGTTGTCAGACTTGATGGTCACTGCCCTGACCAGCTGAGCCATTGTACCAGCCTTAGAAGTTTTTTTGGGAAATGATCTCAGTAAGTAGCCTAGCTGATCTTGAACACACAATCCTACTACCCCTACCTTCCAAGTACTGGGGTTACAGACATGTTCCACCACTCACTACATCCTAATTAGTTTTGACTTCAGTGAAGAGGAAGAAACATCAGGAACTCAAGGAAGTTTCTGGGCTACCTAGTGATTCCACCCCTAAAAGGAAATGATAAAGGAACTCACTAAACATAGTAAAAGTATTTGATGCTTGAGGAACAAATGTCATTTTACCATCAGTACTCTGTCTAAATTCTGCTAGGAATGCACTTCTGTAAGAGGGTGTCACAATGGAAAAGAGGGAGAATAGCTTCCATAAAGCTGATATTCCTGAAGACAAGGGACAGCCTCTCCTTATTCTTTGGGCTCCTGTCAGCAGATTTTATTTAACAGAACGGATGCATATTTTTGTTATTCATCATTTCCTTACATTCTATCTATTTCCCAATCCTGGGAGCAATACTGTTGTCGGAAACACAGATCAAGCTGGCTATTTTTTTATGTTGCCAGGTCTGATGTGGCAGTGCTACTGTGTGACAGTTCCTCTTTTCCATTCTTCATCATATAGGGAGGATGCTGTCCTGGAATATCTCAAGATCGCTCAAGACCTGGAGATGTACGGTGTGAACTATTTCAGCATCAAGAACAAGAAAGGCTCAGAGCTATGGCTGGGTGTGGATGCCTTGGGACTCAACATCTATGAGCAGAATGACAGGTATACCTCAGACTTCTTTAAACATAGGTGTCATCCCTTACCACAGAGCAAGTCTAGAGCATTTGAGTCACAGCTCAATTATTTTTCTACCTAATGAAGTCCAGCCAAGATGTTTGTATAGCTTCCTTAATCCTCTGTTAACTAGAGTTATTACTATTATGATGGTAGTCACTAGCCACATCTTATTATTGAACATTTGAAATGTCATTACAGCTGAGATGTGTCATAAATGGAAACTACATATACCACACTTTGAAGAACTACTATGAGAAAGAAAAATGTGTACTAATCATCTTTCTATACCCATAACAGAATTCCTGGGAGAAATCAACTTCAAGGAGAAAACATATAGTTTGGCTTGTGTATTTACTTGATACAGTTGCTTTGGGCCTGTATTGAGGTAGAATTTCATGGTGGAGAACATGTAGTTGCTGACCTCATGGCAGCTGAGAAATAGACAATGAAAGAGGAAGGGATTGGAATCCCGATATTTCCTTTGAGGATATGCCCCCAATAACCTACTTCCTCCATCCAAGCCCCATTCACAAAGCTCCGCCATCACTAATAATGCCATTATCTGGGAACCTAGCCTTCAACAAATGAGCTTGCCAGAACTCATTCTCATTTAATATCTAATATTTAAATTATTCTGGGTATGGTGGTGCATGCCTGTTATCCTAGCACTTAGGAGGTGAATGCAGAGAATCAGGAGTTCAAGGCCAGCCTTGACTATGTAGTTAATTCAAGGTTTTCTTAGTATAGGGCTGTTAATGTTCTGATGAAACACCATGACCAAAAGCAACTTGCAGAGGAAAGGGTTTATTTCACTCACTCTTGCATATTTATCATTAAAAGCATTGATCACAGGAGCTGAAGCAGGGCAGGAACCTAGAGGCAGTGGCTGATGCAAAGACCATGAAGGAGTGCTGCTTACTGGCTTACTCCCCAGACTGCTTAGACTGCTTTCTTATAGAACCCAAGAAGACCAGCTCAAGGATCACACCACCCACAACAGAGTGGGACCTCAGTAACTAATTTTAAAATACCTTGTAGTCAGATCTTATGGAGGCATTTGAGGTTCCATCCTTTCAGATGACTGTAGTTTATGTCAAGTTGACATAAAACTAGCCATCCTGGGCTATGTGAGACCTTGTCTCATCTGTTTCCCATGCAAAAATAATTCAAACTACAGTGATGTACAAATGTACTTATATTTTTAAATGTGATTTATAAGTACAAATGATTGTATTAGGATCTATAGGATTAATTAAGCCTTTACAATTGGATCATCATATTTCCAATAGCTACTAGAACATTTGTAAATGTGACCCTTCTGATTTTTGGATTTTGCTGAGCTAGAGTCTATGTTGTGAGGGTTCATAAAGTTCACGGCTCATGATGCAGTGACTTTTGGCCTATAAGTCTTTCTGTAGTTTAGTCTTTGTTTATCCCCACCCCCTAGTGTGTGCTCTTGGTAAGGATGAAATTATTAGATTATTGTTCCATTTACCACCAGAATCTGAGTTTATTATTTACCTTCTCGAAGTTAATGGTTTTATGTAGAAGGTTCTCAGTTAAATTACTGCAGATCTTCTGGAAGGTATTTGCTTCTGTCCCAAACAGAACAAAAGAAACAGCAATAAGTAATAACAGTAGGGAGAAGTTTGTGTTAGGGGATTGGTGGTAGTGAAGGCAAGGCACTAGGTCTGTTTTCTTGCTTTGTCATTGTCATGATGTTATTGGCCTGTGTTTCTGCAGACTGACTCCTAAGATTGGCTTCCCTTGGAGTGAAATCAGGAATATCTCCTTCAATGATAAGAAATTTGTCATCAAGCCTATTGACAAAAAAGCCCCGGTGAGTGCTTCCTCCTGACTGTGCATGGCAGGCTTTTGCCAAGGCTTAGATAATTCAAAGAGCAAATAGGTCATTGGATATGTCTGTATCTCTATATTCTGTTGTGTATAACTTGTACACAACGGAACAAGAAGCACAAATGGAAAAGAAAAAGAGGACATTGATGCTGAGAAATGGCCAGGCGATATCCTTTATTTGGTTCCTCTCTATTATCAAATTCCCTTTGTGGGTGGGTGAGGTGAGCTACAGGTCTTAAGTGCTGCTGCTTTGCCACTGCCTCACTTTCCGAAGTACCCAAAATGTACTCCTCGTGTACTTGACTCCTGTTTAATTGTGGAAAGAAAGGCAGAGCCAGAAGTTCACATCCAAAGGTGACATTCCAAATTTACCTTTTAAATCTTTTAAGAAAAGAAGATTAAACATTTTCTTTATGCATATTTCTTTACTCAAGAGTTTTTAAGGCAAAGTTTTGCTCTAACCCAGCCTGGCCTTAACTTAAAGTAACTCTCAGGCTTCAGCCCATGAGTATTAGAATTACATACATGCATTATCATATCCTCTAAAAGGTGCCCTTTAATTATTACATTTAACTTGTTAATTAATTTAGCATGTGGCAATAATAATTAAAAAAGAGATCATGAGTTTTGGGGAGTCACACAAGTAGGATGGAAGCGAAGCGCTCATGTAAGTATTTCTCAATAAAATAAAAATCCAGCTGTAAACAAAAGCTTTTAAAAACAAATAACAGTCAAGATAATTGATGCTTAAGAAATTTAGATATTTGTGTACTTAGTTAGCTTTCTTGTAACTAGAACACACTTTTTAGAGATTACAGAAATTCTGACACCTATGGTGTACCTACCTATTGACTAGAGTGTTTTCTATCCTATAGGAGGCCCTTTTGGATTCATTTGAGAACTCTAGTTAGACTTCAGGTAGTGAGACATGACATTGTCTACTCCCTTAAGAGTTAATCCAGGCCAGGCGTTGGTGGCACACGCCTTTAATCCCAGCACTCAGGAAGCAGAGGCAGGCGGATCTCTGTGAGTTTGAGGCCAGCCTAGTCTCCAGAGCAAGTGCCAGGATAGGCTCCTAAGCTACACAGAGAAACCCTGTCTCGAAAAAAAAAAAAAAAGAGTTAATCCAGTTGGGCTAGTCAATCACTAGGCCAAGGAAGTACCTCTCCTTGAAAAGTCATTCAACCTTAAGCTAAGGTAAAGAAGTAGGAATAATTATCTCTTTAATGAGACAGTGTGGTTTTCCTTCCCCGAGTTACTACCCCATAGTTTAGTCCCTGTTAGTTACCATGAGGTTCTTTTGGATGTGCTTATCTTACTAGCTCCTGATGCAAAGGGACATAACTCTTCCCTTCTCTTCTGTGGTTGTGTTTCAAATGCTGACCAGAACCTGCATATGCTTTCTCTGGTGCCTTGGACTTTTTCACACTTTGTGTAAAGATCTCCTTGCAATATGGCTACTTTACCACCATGTGGCTGACTTCCATATTGGCTTAACTCAAGGCCCTCTTAAGCTCCTGTGAATTAATAATAAACTTATTTTGAAAACTGAAAAAAAAATACCATAGCAGAAGAAGACACTTCTGATAAAGTATTTTAGGGTGCTATTTTATTTTTAAAGATTTTCAATTTCCCATGTTTATTTTGTGTGGAGGAGGTGAAAGGATACACACTCCATGATGCCCATGTGGAGACCAGAGGACAACTTGTTAGAATTTGTTTTCTTTCTCAATGTTGTTTTTGGGTATCAAACTCTTATTGTCAGGCTTGGTGGCAGGCACCTTTAGTTTGTGAGCCATCTTGCTGGTCCCAGGCTGCTTTTCATGATCAGAGTTGGTAAAAATGGTGATTTTGGTGGAAAGAGTACTTGATGTCAAAGATAAGAAACATGGGTTCTAGCCTTAAGTCTACTACTTCCCTGACAACTGACTCTAGGAAAAATGATTTTCTTACTCTGGTAATTAGGATTCCCACTGCAATGCAAATGATTGGATTACACAGTCTTTCCAGTACTTTTGGGTTTAGCTTAACAGAAGCCAGTCACTTTCACCTTTTTCTCAAGACTTTAAAAAATGTATCAGTTTATTATTCTATTACTGGTGTGTATGTGCATGCATGTGTGTGCTCCAGGGCGTATGTGAGCCATTTTGTCAGCCCTAAAAACTCAATGCTATTTTCCCTCCAGGACTTTGTGTTCTATGCTCCCCGGCTTCGGATTAACAAGAGGATCTTGGCCTTGTGCATGGGGAATCATGAGCTGTACATGCGTCGGCGTAAGCCTGACACCATTGAGGTTCAGCAGATGAAGGCACAGGCTCGGGAGGAGAAGCACCAGAAGCAGATGGAGCGGTAGGTGCCATAGTGTTGAACTTAGTAGTCCTAACTCTACTGCTGTGGTAAGGAAGTTTCTAAAAGCTTCCTAGACGGCTTAGGGTGTGGTATCAGCCCAGAACCAGGACTTGTGAACTGTGGAGGGGAGGAAACTCCTTAAATTCAGTGTCAGCACAGACATTTTTGTTTCTTAGAAACAGGCACCAAAAGTCTGGGATTTCAGAGGCTTCTAGAGGGAGGAACCTCTTCCAGTACTCTCCTATCCCCACCGGCCCATAGTCTACCTGAGAAATCTATTCTATTTCCCCTTCCCAAGGAGATCCAAGTGTCCTCTCCTTGAGCCCTCCTTGTTACTTAGCTTCTCTGGGTTTGTGGATTGTAGAATGATTGTCTTTTACTTTATAGCTAGTGTCCACTTATAAATGAGTGCACATCATGTTTGTTTTTCTGGGTCTGAGTTACCTCACTCAGGATGGGTTTTTCTAGTTCCATCCATTTGCCTGCAAATTTCATGATGTCATTGTTTTTAACAACTGAGTAATACTCCATTGTGAAAATATACTGCTGCATTTTCTTTATCCATTCTTTGGTGAGGGACATTTAGGGTGTTTCTAGTTTCTGGCTATTATGAATAATGCTGCTATGAACATGGTTGTGCAAGAATCCTTGTGGTATGGTGGATTGTCCTTTGGGTATGTGCCCAAGATACCAAGATATATCTGGGTCTTGAGGAAGATTAATTCCCAATTTTCCGGGAAATCACTATGTTGATTTTCAAAATGTCTGCACCAGTTTTCACTCCCACAAAGGTGCTGTAAGTTCAAGGCCAGCCAGGAATAAATAGTAAGAACCTGTTTTAAATAATGAAAATGGAAATAAAAATGAGCATGTATTTTTTTTCACAATGAACCTGGTTCTAATACATATAGATATATATTCATGTGTCAACATTAATTATATACGTGTATGTATATACATATGTTTGTGTGTGTGGCTTGTGTGTGCGTGTGTGTGCGTGTGTGTGTGTGTGTGTGTGTGTGTGTGTGTGTGTGTGTGTATACATATACATGCATGAGTTTGTGGGTACTTGGGTGCATGCGCACCACCCACAACTAAGGTTGACTTTTCCCCCAATACTGGTGTTTGGACTCAAAGCCCTGTGAATGTCAGGCAAGTACTCTATCATTGACCTATGATGACAGCCCAGAGTTCTCATTATTAAGAAGAAGAAAAAATACCAAGATTTGGATACAGTTTACTGAACTAGAACATACTCTGCAGGACCTCACAGTCTAGTAACACAGAGAATGAAGGAAATACATACATGTATGTGCTCACACTGTCTTACTTACATAGTCTTGAGATACAAAAGCTATATTATTAATTCCCTTAAATATTTATTGAGCAGTAAAAATTTCCTCATCTTATGAAGCTGTCATTCTAGTAGGAGAAGTTTTTAAAGATAGGGTTTCTCTGTGTAACAGCACCGACTGTCCTGGAACTCACTCTGTAGACCAGGCCGGCCTCGAATTCACAGAGATCCACCTGCCTCTGCCTGTGGAGTGCTGGGATTAAAGGTGTGCACCACCACCATCCATCATTCTAATAGAAGACAGATAAAATAAACAAATTGTTTAGCATATGCAATAGTGAAAAGTGCTATGAAAAAGTGTGTGCCAAGCATTCTGAAGGTCTGAGCGTGAGGACATGTAGCCAAGGTCTAAGAATGCTTCTTACGGGTTGGAGAGATGTTGGCTCAGCATTTAAGAATGCTTGCTGCTATTGCAGAAAACCCAGGTTCGGTTCCCAGCATCCACTTGGCAGCTTCCAACCATTTGTAACTCCACTTCCAGGGGATCTGGCACCTTCTAGATTCTGTGGGCACAGCATACATATTGTGCACTTATATATACAGGAAAAACACACATAAAATAAAAATAAAGTCTTTAAAACAAAAAATGATGCTTCCTTGAATAGGTAGTGAGGGCAGAAAAAGCAAATACTTATCCTAGATCGGCAACAAAGTCTGGAAAAAGGGAACCTAAAGCTGGGGTTGAAGGAAAGCAGAGTTAGGCCTAGTTGTCCAAGACAGAGTGCAAAGGTTAGTAAATAATTTTGCAGATAGAAGAAAGAGCAAAGCCATCTAGTTGGTTACTTGCAGTACCAGCATTCCTCTTTAGGTTTCAGGAATTTGAGGTAAATGGACTGAGCATAGAAATCTGTGGGGCAGTGATATGATGGTTAGATGGAGGAAATCGAGAATGGTCCTTGTTCACAACCTCTGCCTTACATTGGGAGGCTGGGGGCTAACAGACTCAGGTCCTGGAAACCTTCAAGATACCATGCAGCCTTACTGTCCTGTTATCATTACTCCTTGTCTTCTCTAGTGCTCTGCTGGAAAATGAGAAGAAGAAGCGTGAGCTGGCAGAAAAAGAGAAGGAGAAGATTGAACGGGAGAAAGAAGAACTGATGGAGAAGCTGAAGCAGATTGAGGAGCAGACTAAGAAGGCTCAGCAAGGTGAGGTTTAGAGTCACCGTGGAGTTTCCCCAGAACCTCACCCTAAGGTATATACATTATTCCCTGAGCTGCACAACAAGACTCCATAGTCTAGGTGTGGCCACAGAGTAGATAAAGAATTTTTCGGGAAAAATTTTGCTACCATTCCCTACTGTGCCATGAAGTGGACATTTCCCAGGAAGCAAGTCAGTGTGCCATCTTCATCTCTGAGCCCTCCATCAATTTCCTCCTTTTCTACCAGAACTGGAAGAACAGACCCGTAGGGCCCTAGAACTTGAGCAGGAACGGAAGCGTGCCCAGAGTGAGGCTGAAAAACTGGCCAAAGAGCGTCAAGAAGCTGAAGAAGCCAAGGAGGCCCTGCTGCAAGCTTCTCGGGACCAGAAGAAGACCCAGGAACAGCTGGTAAGGTGGCATCCTGGGCTGGGGCTGTGTGCATGCATTTTTGGCTTGCCCCCTTACCAGTTTATAAATCTCTTTGCTTGTGTAACTGAGTCTTTCTAACTTGTTTGTATCCAAAAGGTCTCCAAGAATTCATTTGAAAGCAAGCTGACTTATCACTAGTATGGCTCACAGTCTTCCATAGCCCTTGCGTTTCATTTACTTTCTCATATAGAGATCTGATCCTGTAACCTAAGAAAGGAAAAGGAAGAGTACCTATCATGTGTTGTTTTAGCCACATTTCTTCTTTCCTTGCTTTCTTTTGTTTCTTTCTTCAATAGCCTCATGGAATTAAAGCCTAGACAGAATAATGTGACTAGACAAGGAAACTGGGAATCATGGAGGCTGGGAACTTGTCAAAGGTCACAGCTGTGTTTGCTGAAGGATTACAGCCCTTTTTTCTCCACTGGAAAGATTCTTTCCCTCCAAACTATGGTTCTGTGACTTGGAATTTAAGAATCTAGGGCCAAATTTCCTTAACACAGTCCCTTTGCTTGTAATATTGGAGTGTTAGTATCTCTCAGGAGAAAGATGGCATGAGAAATTTGCTCAAGGCATAAGGGTATGCATAAACTTTTCCCCACTGCATAGATAGCCTTGTGATATTCATATTTATTTGTTCTGGTAGCAGTCTTGGTGGAGCCCTAGGATAGCAGTGAAGCCTTTGCTACTTCAAGCAGTGACTTCTAAGCTTTGCTGAGGTCCCATTGCATGTACATTTGGCAACATTAAGAGGGGAAGAGGGAAAGAACGGGAACAGAGATGACCAATTGTCTGCCTTAAGGAGACCTGTAGTCTAGGAGGGGAGCTGTGACTTATGACGGTGTAAAAAGGGTAGAGTAATTTGGTTGAAAGAGTCACCAGGGCAACAAGAAATGGTACAGCTAATTACCTACCAGTTCTGTAGAAGAACTGGGGTTACAGGCATCTGGACCCTGAAAACCCAAAGGTCAAGCCCTTACAGGCTTCTAATATGTCTATAGGCTTCAGAAATGGCAGAGCTGACCTCACGGATCTCTCAGTTGGAAATGGCCCGAAAGAAGAAGGAGAGTGAGGCTGTGGAATGGCAGCAAAAGGTAAGATGCAGAATCCAGAGCAAAGCACCGTGGGAAAGAGTACGTTATATGTTTGTATTCCAGTTTTTACATTTCCTAGATGTATACTCCCCCTTTTTTAGACAAACAGCTTTTCAAAGTCATTATGGGAGAAGGTGTTCAAAGCTTTCTCAAATATTTTAGAATTCCCAATATCCATTGGAAGTTGATACAATCACTCTTATTTTCTTTTTTCTTTTGAATTAGAAACAAGATTGTTTTACATGTCAATCCCAGTTCCCACTCCCTCCCCTCCTCCCCTAACAGCGCCCCCCCTCCAACTAAAACCCTACCTATCACATATCCTTTCTGCTCCCCAGGGAGGGTGAGGCCTTCCATAAGGTGTCATCAGTGTCTATCTTATCCTTTGTGATAGGGCCTAGGCCCACCCCTATGTGTCTTTGCTCAGGGAGTATCCCTGTATGTGGATATGTGGATTGGGCTCCCAAAGTCCATACCTATGCTAGGGATAAGTACTGACCTACTACAAGAAGTCCCACAGATTTCTGAGGTCTTCTCACTGAAACCCACGTTCCTGGGGTCTGGATCAGTCCCATGCTGGTATCCCAGCTATCAGTCTGGGGACCAAGAGCTCCCTGTTGTTCAAGTCAGCTGTTTCTGTGGGTTTCACCAGCCTGGTCTGGACCCCTTTGCCCATCACTCATTCTTCTTTGCAACTGGATTCCAGTTCAGTTCAGTGATTAGTTGTGGAATCACTCTTATTTTCAACTAAAAAAAATCCCCAGGATCAAGTCAATAAAGTTATTTGTACTAACTGGTCTCTTACTAGACTTTCTAGGTATGATTAGGTTATCACAAGCTACCTGATCTGACGATCAGTGCTTCTCTTTCTGTCACTGGACAGGCCCAAATGGTACAGGAGGACTTGGAGAAGACTCGTGCTGAGCTGAAGACTGCCATGAGTACACCTCATGTGGCAGAGCCTGCTGAGAATGAACAGGATGAACAGGATGAGAATGGGGCAGAGGCCAGTGCTGAGCTTCGGGCTGATGCTATGGCCAAGGACCGCAGCGAAGAGGAGCGTACCACTGAGGCTGAGAAGAATGAGCGTGTGCAGAAGCATCTTAAGGTATCCAGGCAGGCCCAACAGATGAGACTAAGTAATGACTCAATAGTTCATGACTGCTACTAGAGTTACGGTATACATGCTGTAGTCCATGCCTATAGTATTTTTTTCTTTCTTTTTTTACTCTCTACTCTTTTGGGTCTTTGCTCTTTGGGGGGCATGCCACTCAGCTCCCAAATAAATCACACAGAGGCTTATTCTTTCTTATGAATGCACGGCCTTAGCCTGGCTTATTTCTAGCCAGCTTTTCTTAAATTATCTTGTCTATCTTTTGCCTCTGGGCTTTTACCTGTTGCTATTTCTCTGTATCTTTTCTTTCCTTCTTATGCCATGGCTTGCTGCGTAGCTGGATGGCTGGCCCCTGATGTCCTCCTCCTTTTTTGCTCCTCAATCTCTTCTTCCCAGATCTCTCCTCCAGCCCTGCCTATCCTTTCTCCTGCCTAGTTATTGGCCGTTCAGCTCTTTATCAGACCAATCTGGTGTTTTAGGCAGGCAAAGCAACACAGCTTCACAGAGTTAAGCAAATGTAACATAAAAGAAAACAACACATCTTTACATCATTAAATAAATATCCCACAGCAGAAAGCAATGTGACACATCTTTAACTAATGTTCCAAAACACATGCCAGTGCTGAGTGGGAGTCTGGAACTGTGGCAAGTTGAAGGGAAGACATTTTGACTTACCAGTCACACCTGAGAGTACCTCATTTAGCTCTCTCCTACTTCCTACTACTCTCCCATCTTTTATTCAGAAAATATCTAGCTAACCAAGTTGCTACTGGAATATTTGGAATATTATGCTATTGTTTTACTCTCAAGAGATAGCTCTCATTAATCCATCCTATACTATGTGTATGTGGCACATGTTCATGTGTGTACAAGTGCATATGGAATGTATGGGTAGGAAAGAGGAGAAAAAAGAAGAGAAGTCTGACTCTGCTTGCATTCTCACAGGCCCTTACTTCAGAGCTGGCCAATGCCCGGGATGAGTCCAAGAAGACTGCCAATGACATGATCCATGCTGAGAACATGCGACTGGGACGAGACAAATACAAGACCCTGCGCCAGATCCGGCAGGGCAATACCAAGCAGCGCATTGATGAGTTTGAGTCCATGTAGTGGGCATTCAGCCTTCAGGGACCCCTCCTCCTCCTTCCTTGTCCCCACACTCCTATAGTTTTGCCTAACTAACACTGTGCTGGAGCCACTAACTAGAAAAGCCTTGGAGCCATGCCAAGCATTCAGTATAGCCACGGGACCAAATTTAGCCTATTTAGACCTTCAGTCTCCCCACTCAGATCCCTGGGCAAACAAATGGCCCACTGTGGTGCGAATGGAATCTCCGTCTTCTCTGGCACATTCAACCTAGCTTTCTAGAATAGGTAATTTTCCCCCAGCCTGAGCTCATTCCTTTTGATTGGACAAGCACCCCCCCCCACTCACACTTACTGTTTTCCTCTGGGACTCAAGTGTGAAATAGGTTGATAGCTAGTTCCCATCCCTTTCCTGTTTCTTCCAAGTCCTGTGATTTGCAAAGTTATGATATTGTGTGGTTTAGGGACAGAAGTAAAAAGTAGTGCCTTGGCTTTGTCATTCAGTATGTCAGCTGACCTAGGATTTGGCCTCTTAATGTCCATCCCTTTTAGAGTTATTTAGGCTTTGTAATGATTGGAGGGTAAAGAGAAGTTTAGCCATTCTTATTTCTTCTACCTCCTATGTTGGGCCCATTACTAATTCAGCCGAAATAAGCCTTGTCCCAGTGTTTAGGGACTCAGTTTCCAACCAAGGAGGGAATAAAGGGATGCAGGAAACAGTGCATTCGAGAGAGCACACTAACAACCTAAAAAGGCCCTTGCCACCGAGCATCTTGGGAGCCTTTCTTCTATCAGGTTAGGTTTATGGGTAAGGCTATCCCCATGTTAGTTCATGTTCCTGGTTCCATCTCAGAATCTGTTCCTGCCCTCTCCAGTCCCCAGATCTCTTCCAGCTAGGACAGAGAGGACAAGTACTCCCAAACCTAGCCAGTTGCACCTAAAGGTGTTGCCACCAAGGGAGAAATGCTTATACCTGGCTGTAGTATTTTCCCTGCCAAGAGTTCTAAACTCCTCCCCCAGATACACATTATGATGAGTAAGAGTAACTCTCACCTTTCAGTCACCCAGTAACCCTTCCCCATCTAACCCAGTCCAAGGTGGTGAGTGGGCCCTGCTTCTGACAAATCTCTAACCCAGGTCTCATCACTAGTTGTGCTGTCCCTTGGAGCTACATACAGAAAGCTGCTGGGTATTCTGGCCTTGTCCCTTCACACCCCCACACCATTTTCTCCACTTTGGAGCAGCTGCTTCCTCTTTTTTGTCACATGTGTGCTCTTCTAATTTTTTACCAGTATTATATATTCTAGTGATATCTAACTCGATATTGATTTCTACTTTTTTTTATTTTTTTGCTAACGCACTATTAGAGATATTAGTCTTGGGACAAGATAATTTTAGCTTCATTATTTTTACTACCCCCACCCCATGTCTGGGAAATATATACTATATTAAAAAGGATATTTTGCCAAAAACAAAATGTAAGAAGACTTCAGTATTAGTGATTTACCTGTCACTATAGGTCATACAATCCATTTAAAATGTACTTAATATTTGGTTTTATTGTTCCTGTTTGCCTTTTCCCCAGGGTTCAGTTCCCAAAAGGCTGTATTGTCCTTCAATCCAGTACCCCTAACCCAGATCCTCCCTCAGCCCTTGCCCCTTTTACTTAACCTTGGGGAATCTTATATGCATTGCTGTGAATTGTATTGACACTCGGTGAGCTGCCCTATATTGGCTAAATTCAAACCTGGAATTGTGGGGGCAATCTAGCTGCATTAAGGGCAATAACCCACCCCCACAGAGGCTGGGGAGAAGGTTAGAATTTATATTCAGGTTTTTTGTGTATTTTTATTTTTTAAATAATTGTTTGGAGGGGTTTATGCTCAATCTGTGTTCTATTTCAGTGCCAATAAAATTTAGGAAGACTTCATTGTGACTTGGTCTTTCTTTCTGAATATTTCATTGTAGTTTCTAGTCTACAGGCTACCTTTCTATCTTTTATCTCATTTTACCTTGATTTAAGTTCTAGTGGAAGAAGGAATATAATTATCCTCATTTTAATAGGAAGGAATGACTTTAGACATCACCAAAACAGGAGTAACCAGGTTAAGTCCTGAGATTACAGGTGTGATAGAGCTGACAAATCTATTCCTTTATTTTACTGCTTTATGCCCAGATTGTCCTGGAACTTACTAGGTAGACCAGGCTGGCCTGAGATTTGTGGCAATCCTGTCCCTACCTCCCAAGTACAATTATTATAGATGTGAGGTATCATGTCAGGCTTGCATTTGTATTATTCCAAATTACTATCTCACACTGTCTTTAATGTTATAGGAATAAAGGGTAAATTAGTGGTTTCCAGCAGTTAAGGAGCAAGGTTAAAAAAAAAAAAAACTGACCATGGGGTCTACAGCACTGTAACAGCAACACTGGAGGTCAGCATGGATTACACAGCGAGTTTCAGACTTTTCCCTAAATAAATCACAAACCACAAAGTAAATAAATCAATAGAGAAAAGGAACAGGGTAGAAAATATGCAGAGTAGAGCTTGTGTCAGAAGTAAGTGTGGCTATAAGAGCAGCACATTTCGTATGCCGTGTTCTGTATTATAACTGGCTCCATGATATCATTTTAGCAGTTGACACATGACGATTTTTAGGATGCCACTCAGAGAGCTGAGTCAAGTGTCTGTGTAGTTAGTGTCTTCAGTGTTTCTTTTTGGAAGATAGTTTTGTTTATATATGTACATGAATGTTTTGCCCACATGTGTATTTGTGCACTGTGTGCATGCCTGCCGCCTTAGAGAGCGGAAATGTGTGTCAGATCCCCTGGAACTAAAGTTACAGAAGGTTGTGTGCTGCCATGTAGGTGCTGAGACCTGAACCTGTGTCCTGCTAGAGCAGTCAGTACTCTAAACCTACTGAGCCATCTCCAACCCCACTTTATTCTTTCTTACAACTTCATATGAGTCTTTGATATGACTTAGCTTATAAAACTGAGTGGGAGAGGAGGAGGTTGGTGGGAGAGTGAACATGAACACAAGCCAACTGCATATATGAAAACATCATAATGAAACTTGTTATTTTGTACACTGTAGATAAACAGTGACTCCATGTATTTGCCAATGACACGGCAATACTATATACAATAATGTTTTTTTTTTTTTCTGGAAGCTCTCAAACTTGAATTAAGTAAATAAATGAAATTCCAGCATATTTATACAACATATTACTTGGAAATATAAGTAAATGTACTAGTAAAACACACATCTAGGTGAGCGCATAGACATTATGTTGTATAGAACAAGGAAAACATGAAAGAGGATATGTAGTATAATTCTTTTTTGATTTAAAAACCAAGTTATACTTTGAAAGAACAGCATATAAAATGTTATTAGTGCTAGAGTCCTGGTAATCCAGGTAAAGCCCCACAGCAGTATTAGAGCATGTGACTCCTTCACATTTACCGTCAGAAGACAAATCCACCATGGGTAATAAACACAGAGCAGAGATCCACCATTCAATACAATCCCAACAATGAGTCATTTCATGCAAAAATAGGTCAGGACTCTAAGTCAGCAGGCTGCTCTCTTGCTGTGTCTAATTAAAATTTTTGAAGCAGGAAGTGTAGTTAATGCTTGAAGTTTTAATTTCAACAAGAAATTCTGGAAATGCCGCAGCATCCCCAAGTGAAGGAAGGGAGCCAGCCGCATTGTCTATGTCTAAGAGAAACAGAGCCTGTTCCAAGCAGCGAGCAAGCGAGCTGTGTCTAAGAGGAAATGCTGCTATCTGTCCTTAGAAAGTGCCATCTGGAAGATGGGGAAGTGGGAGCCATGATGTCATTCCTCCATCTGTCCATATGCCCGTAAGCACACTTTAATCAACTGTCAATGACTGATACTCATATTTTGAATGGTAAAATGGAGGTGCAGCAGTAACAAGAAAGAAAAGCCACTCATAGAAATGGCAACATGAGATTCCACTGAGTTTTAGAAAGAAATGACCACACATAAACAAAAATTGGAGTGGGGAGAAAGCCACATCTGCTTCCCATCAGCAAACAGTCAAAGCACAGGACACCAGAGAGGCTGAGTTAGCTGACGGACGTGCCCGAGAATTTAAAAACATGCATACATCTGGATGCCTGGCTCAACCAAGACAATTCTCTGAGAAGCTTGAAATAATGTATCACCTGAAGTCCGTGAAATCTACATGCCTGGGAAAACGGAAACTATTTCAAGTGGAAGCCTGATTTGAACGATTTCTGTATCTCTAAGACATACTCCTCTGCAAATCTTTCCTTTCCAGTTCCTGCATGCTGTCTTGGATAAGATTAACAGAAAGACCTGTCATCTGCACAGCCCGGAGGCATTGCTCAGGGCTGCAGGCTTAAGGCATGCCCATCACCACCCTGTGCATTCCCAGGAGGAAGCAGGTCCTTTCCAAATGGCACCAGTTTCGGGAGCACTTAGCCATAGGCCTACAGTGCCCAGCATCCATGGCTACCAAATACAGCAGACCACTCACTAGCCCTCAGCCCTCAGCCCTCACTATTGTTTCACCAGCACTTAGAGAATCTGCAATGCTGTCAACCCCGCTGCCTGCTACCAGAGAGAAAATGACTCCAGTAGCTGCCATTCAGTTACGATTCCATTTATGTGGCATTCTAGAGCAGGTGTGGTTTCGTGGAGCTAGACTGGAGCTGGAGAGGAGCATTAAGGAAAAAAGTGAATACAAATAAATCTTTGTAAAGAAGGGGTCTTTCACCATGTTTGATTCTTCATCCTAGGCAAAAAGAAGGGGTTTAGAACATAGTAAGGGGTTTAGTTCATAGTAATAGGAACTTAAAGAAGCTATAATCTATTGTCTATTTTTCAGAAGAGTGTAGCTTGAGGAGCCTGGTTGTGTAATTTGAACCTAGTTCTACTTGTCTAATCCTGTACAAATAATAACTTCTTGCTGTACTGGGCTTTATATCTGCAAAGTAATAATATCTGTATACTTCAGAGTTTTGTGGATTATAAAATAAGTTATTACATGTCAGAAAAATTCTTTCACTGAAAAAGTTGGAAAGTAATACCTTATTTCTCAGTGTACATTTGGTGCATTTAAAATAGATGGCTGAGTGTAGAGTATTCCATAGTAAGTGTAGGGGCATATCCCAGAAAACTCAGAAGGTGGAAGCAGGAGGGTTATAGGTTCAAGGTCTACTGGGACCATAAAGCAAGACACTGTTGGAGAGCCACTGTTCTGAGGCTAGAATAGACCAAAGCTTGCATGGAGAGAGAAGGGACTTTTGCCTTGGTTTACAAAACTGCCAACCACAGATCCACTTGGAATTTGTTTCATGAGTATATTCTCTGGGTCTTACAGGCCTGAGTCAGGCCTCGCCTATTCTTACAATGTTGCCTTCATCTTTGAATTAGTGATAGTTTACCAAACTTAATTATAATGTCATATCATACAGCACCTACTATATGCTTTTACTAAAGATGGCCATGTGGTCATGTGCTTATATTCCATCCTGAAATCAGGAAGAAGTACTCTCCTGCATTTGACGTGGTGGTAGTGAACAGTCCCAGTCTTTCTTATGATACCTGATGTCCATATCATGACTCCCAGTCCCTTTTCATAGAATTATCACAGTCTGCCTACCAAAACAAATGTTGGGTAAATTGCAGAGAGATTAAGTACTTGAGCCATGTGTGGTTGTGCATACCTTATACCAGCACCTGAGAAGCATAGGCGGGTGTATCTGGGTGAGTTCCAAGGCAGCCAGGGCTACATAGTGAAACCTTGTTTCAACATACCACAACAAAAATAATCATATACTATTTTTGGTAATGTAAAGTGGTATCACCACTTTAGAAAAAAACTTGACTGTTCCTTAAAAACACTATAGGGTTAAAATGTGGCATAGGAGTAGGAAACTTCACTAGAATGCCTGAGACCCTTGGTTTACCCCTAAAACCTTCAAAAATTAAATATAGTTACCATATGGCTTTGCAGTTTCATAGTTGTATCCCCAAAAGAAGTGAAAGTACATGTCAATAATAAAACTTACATGGAAGAATGTGGGCCTTTCGGAATGCTTCTCCATTGCTGGTGAGAGTGCAAACTTGTACAGCCACTTTGGAAATCAGTTATGGCTGTTTCTCTAGAAAAGGGGAACCAGTCTACTTCGATATCCAGCAATTCCACTCTTAAGCATATACTCAAAGGATGCACATGCATACAACAAGGACATCTGTTCTTAACAGCATTATTTGTAATAGCCAGAACCTGGAAGCAACCTAGATGCCCCTCAACTGAAGAATGGATACAGAAAATGTGGTACATTTACACAACGGAGTACTACTCAGCAGAAAAAAACAACAGAATCTTGAAATTGGCAGGCAAATGGATGGAACTAGAGGATACCATCCTAAGTGAGGTAACCCAGTCACAAAAAGACAAACATGGTATGTACTCAATCATATATGGATATTAGACATAGAGCAAAGGATTACCAGCCTACAATCCACACCTCCAGAGAAGTTAGGAAACAAGGAGGACTGTAAGAGAAACATACATGGTCCCCCAGTGAAGAGGAAAGGGACAAGAGCCCCTGAACAAATTGGGGGTATGGGGGAGTGGGGAGGGAGTTAGGAGAGAGAGGAGGAGAGAAGAGGAGTGGGGAGGAGAACAGGCAGGATCAGGGAAATTGAGTGGGGAGAGGAATAGATGAGAGCAAGAAAAGAGACACATCAATAGAGGGAGCCACTATAGGTGTAAAGAGACATCTGGCGCCGGGCGTTGGTGGCGCACACCTTTAATCCCAGCACTCAGGAGGCAGAGGCAGGTGGATCTCTGTGAGTTCCAGACCAGCCTGGTCTACAAGAGCTAGTTGAAGGACAGCCTCCAAAGCCACAGAGAAACCCTTTCTCGAAAAACCAAAGAGAGAGAAAGAGAGAGAGAGAGAGAGAGAGAGAGAGAGAGAGAGAGAGAGAGAGAGAGAGAGAGAGAGAGATCTAGGGAATTGTACAGAGATCCACAAGAATGACCCCAACTAGGAACCTAGGCAATAGTGGAGAGGCTACCTTAAATGCCCTTCCCCTATAATGAGAATGATGACTACCTTAAATGCCATCCTAGAGCCTTCATCCAGTAACTGATGGAAGCAGAAGCAGAGATCCACAGCTACTGAGCCAAACTCCTGAAATCCACTTTCAGAGAGGGAGGAGTGATGAACAAAAGGGTCAAGACCACTCTGGAAAAACCCACAGAAACACCTGATCTGAGCAAATGAGAACTCATGGACCCCAGTCTGACAGCTGGGGAACCAACATAGGACCAAACCAGGCCCCCTGGACATGGCTGTCATCTAGCAGCTCTGGGCAGTCTGTGAGGCCTCTGGCAGTGGAACAAGGATGTATCCCTAGTGCATGAACATACTTCGGGATCCCATTTCCCATAGACGGATACCCTTTTTGCCTAGATACACAGGGGAGGGCCTAGGCCCTGCCCCAAATGACTTGACAGATTTTTATGATTCCTCATGGAAGGCCTCATCCTCCCTGGTGAGTGGATGGGGGATGGGATGGGGGGGTCAGTAGGGGGAATGGGAGGATGGGAGGGAGAGGGAACTGGGTTTGATATTTAAAATAAGATTGATTCCAATTCAAATAAAATTTATAAAAAATGTATGCCTATCATGTACAAAGATCTGGGTTCAATTTCCAGTACTACCAAAACTTATACACAAATATTAATAGTCAAAACCAAAGTGGAAAAAATTCAAAAACATATGTTAACTTGGACAGCTACAGGAAATCTGAAGAAGGCATTTTCTTAATGGTGGTTCCTCTTTCCAGATAACTCTAGCTTGCGTTGGGTTGACAAAAACATACCAGGATACCATTTCTCACATTCAGCTATTGTCAAGAAAACTGACGATGAATGCTGGCAAGAATGTGAGGAAAAACAATTGCAACCATTGCTGGTGGGAGTAAATCTAGTATCTCCAATGATGGAAGCCAGTATGGAGTTTTCTCAAAATATTAAAAATAGAACTATCATACGTTCCAGCTATACCACCCCTGGAGAGTATGTCCAATGAACTATATACTGTATTACAGAGAAACTATCACATCCATATACACAATGGGGTTGTACTCAACTGCAACTTGCAGGAAAATAGTGGATCAGGAAAGTGACATATTAACCAAGACTGAGACAAAAATCATGCCTGTTCTTCTCATACAAATACCGTGTGTGTGTGGGGGGGGTATAAATGTTGGTAAGTCCTAAAACACTAAAAAAGAGGCCAGACGAGAATAAAAAGGTGTGCAGAGGACTGGAGATAGGTAAAAGATGACAGGTTACATGAAAGCTGAAAGGAGAATGGCAACTGGATAATATAAGGGGAAGGCAGAGGGATGGAGACCAGGAAGGAGAAGGAGAATCAATTACAACAAATTTTGCATTGGAAAATTCTACAATGAAGCCTAATACTTTATGCTAATTAAAAATAAAATAAGTATGAAGTGCTTCATGCTGAAAGAATGTCACTCTAGTTAGCAACTTGACTCCATACATGGAAATGAAGAATACTCACACAAATGTGTATTCCTCTGTTCTTTTGAGTTTATTTTTTACTTATGTGTAAAAAGTAAAAACGGTGAGAGAGAGGAGAGAGACAGAGACAGAGGAGAGAGAGAGAGAGAGAGAGAGAGAGAGAGAGAGAGAGAGAGAGAGAGAGAGAGAGATTGTTGGTTTCTGTTCGCAGAAGCCAGAGGAAGGCATTGGATCCCCTGGAGCTGGAGTTATAAGTAGTTGTGGCATGTCTGCTGTGGATACTTGAAACTGAACTCAGGTCCTCAGGAAGGGGAACAAGTGCTTTTAACTACTGAGCCTTCTCTCTAGCCCCTTTGAATTGATTTAGGCAAGAATTATACAAACAACATGTAAATTATTGTAGTGTGGATCTTAGACATACATTAATAGAAATGTATACCATTAGTGGGGAAGGGTTGGAAGGGGAATAGCAGCATATAGGTGATATGAAGCAGAAAATGGAAAAACAGTGAGGGGGATTCTAACTGACTGGTGGGGGAAGGGAGTTCAATACAGAAGGAGCAAGGAGAGATATTAGCAAGGTTGTTTCATAAAGCCTCAATGCATCTTATTATTTTATATGTATGTAAAATCACACACAATACATATGTGCATATATACATATATAATATGCATATAATGTATACACATATGATATATATTAAGGGAAGTTATGTAACTAGGGCTGACAATGCTCCCTACAAGAACCATAGACTTATAAGAGCCCAAGTATGAGGCACAAGAAATATCCTTTAGAATAGTTGGTTTAAGTAGTCCAAGTGATGCCCCAAATAATATAGACTATGGCTTTTGCTCTTGGCCGCTTATTAGAGCCTGAAAGTAAAATCCTACTGCTGAAGACACTGCACACTTAGGACACAGTTTTCAGATGACTGGAGTTGGATAAAACCTGAAAGCTTCCTTCCTGCATCCTAGCTTCCTCTGTTACAGAAAAACAAACATACAAACTAGGGAAGTAATTAATAACCTTACCCAGCTGTGACACCTATGAATCACAACAATGATCAGCATGGCAAGATATACATACAGGTGCAATAAGTGGCACTCATATGTTGGTGGCAGCTAGTACTAGGAAAATAGTACTAAGAAACAATGTAATATATTAGGCATGAACAGCCAAAATGTATAACAAAACAACTGACAGCAATTGTAGGTATGGTTTTGAGGAGATAGTACCTAGTACCATTTACCATGCATAGTACTAGCAATCTAGCCAGCATCCTGGGCATGGATATTAGTATTAGAAGAGAATCTGTTATTATCTTCACTTTGCTAGATTAGCATCCTAATCACATTCTATATCTTACCCTTATAACTACAGATGCTGTGTAGATACCACCCCCCAATGCAGCAGTTTCTTTTTGCATCCAATGGAGATCATTACAGAAAACCACAAGTGGACACAATGCAGAGATTAGTGGATAATGAGGATTAAAGGTTCAATAGATACATGTACAACGAATCTGTGCATTTATTGTTCAGGAAACTTTGAGGAAGAGGGAGCAGAAAGATTGTTAAGAGCCAGAATACAGGAAATCCCCTGTGAAACAGCCCCTCATAGAAATAGCTGCAAGAAAAAGATCTGAACATTGGCATATTATTAGATATGCTAACACGGAAGGGGACTAGCTCATGGGATCCCACCCATGGATAAGGAACTATAAACCACTGATGAGAAAGTTAGCCTTTCTTGGGGAAGAGCCTCCTACTTTGTTGTCCAATACAGTGTTCGGCCTTGAAAACATATACACACAAAGAGCTAAAGTGGACTCAGCAGGTTGTATTTATATATTTCTATACATGGGGTGTGGGGGACTTGGGAAGGGCTGGGAGGAGGAAACAGATGGGTGAAATTGAACGAATTAACAATAAATGTAAGAGGAAACAATAGAGAATTTCTCTGACAAACAAAAAAGTTACACAGCATTTTATAGACTACTGTACAAAATAAAACAATAAACAATTTTGCAAGCATAAAAACTTAGGTGTGCTAATGAAAGATACATAAGTGTAAAAGTGATGAGAAGATGATGTACATTCTTAAAAACAGGTACAGAGCAAAAAGTCTAAATACATATGGATGTATTAGGTAATTGTGTGCATTCATTGCCCCAAATTCACTTATGCAGGACATTTGCATACTGTGACAGACAATATAAGGATTTTGATGAAACAGAATTTGCTTAAAGTGTAGACATCTCTGGAAATTTACTTTCATGAGAACACATGAATTGGAAATACTGCATATTAGTTACTTTTGTCATTGCTGTATTCAAATGCCTTACAAAAAAACAACTTAAAGGAGGAAGGGTTTATTTTTGCTCACAGGTTCTCCATGGAGGAAATGTGGGGGCTTGAGCTCCATCTAGTGGCCATGTATTGCTGAGTGACTTGTTACATCTCAGCCTACCAGGAAGCAGAGATCTCAGGCAAGAATGGGGCCAGTTGTAACCCTGTACCTACATCCCTATATCTGCAGCTGGGCCCCATGTACAAAAGAATCCACCAGCATTATTACAATCTCAAGAGCAAATGTTCATGGTCATGTTCAAGTTCTTTTCTTGGGACCGTGTGTGTGTGTGTGTGTGTGTGTGTGTGTGTGTGTGTGTGCGCGCGCGCCCTTTGTAGTTTTCTACTATCAGCAGGATTCCTGAGAAGAATATCAGATTACCTTGTGGATAAAACCAGATTCTGGTATTATTCTATAGTACTCAATGGGAAATATTATGAAAGTTGGTTGCCTTAGACATTGTTTTGGCTCTAACTCAATGGAGTCTACCTACACTATCATAATGAGTTTCTCTGTCCCTTTATCTGTGAGATATGTTGACAAGTGAAAACATAACAGGCTTGAAATTGGGTCCCATTTTCTTCAAGCTAGGGTAAACAACATCATAGGCTCAGGAATAACTCTCAATATGATTTTGGCAATCACATGGTCAAAGAGCTGGTTCATATAAAGAGAGACTTCTTCTGAGAAGAGAATGAAAGTTTTAAAAGGTATTCAGTAATATTTATCATTCATAGTAAGCTTAAGCACACTCATAATTACTCCAGAATTATTCTGAGTAAATATGCAATCTTTTACTGCTATGTCTTTAAGAGACAAACAAAAATAATGACCCCCATTAGTACCTAAAGACTGTAATGATGTTGAATGGATATACATTTTGCATGTAAGGCTAGAAATATCCCACATAGATAATAAATAGAAATTACATTGGTATACTCAGGAAAACTTTGTAATGCTATGACTAACGCTCAAACAAAGAAAAATTACATGAATAGTTTAAATTATAACCATTTTCTTAAAAATAATTTCCTTGTTAAAATGGAAAATACAAAAGTAAGAAGTAATTTTAGTCCAGGAAAGGATGTAGGACAATCTAAGCTTATTAGTGGGACAGACTTATGTATTCAGTAGAAACCAGAGTTACCGAACAGTAAGCCGAACAGCAGTAATTGACAATTTGTTCAAGAAATGACTGTCAGGAGATAGCATGATATACTTACAGGTGTTTTGAGATTTGGAGCAATGGGAGCCATAGGTAACGGTGACTAATTTTTTCAATCTTTTTTTAAACACCTTTATTGGGAGTTTTACAGTTTCTATTACGCAAAAGACCTAAAAGCAGCAAATCTACTTACAATGGTTGTGAGCAGGTGGCATGTCAGGAGGGTACATTTGCATACACAATTTTACTCTTTGACTTAAAGTTTATGTTTTGCTTAGGCAGCTTGAGGGAAGGGAATTGAACATTGGAGGTGAACAGAGTTTCATCTTCTTGGCAACGTGGCTGCTAGCCTAGGAGAAACAACTTCAATAGTGAAATGTTTATTGAATCCCATGGCAGAGTTGATTGGAACACCAGATTCTCTGCATATTCTTTAACACATGACTAAGTACTGATATATAAGCAAAATGGTGATGTCCAATATGCTCAAGGTATACTTCAGAGTGGAAAATAAGTTATGGTAAAAAGAAATGTGTACTGATTAACGCAGGAACACATAACTGCTCAAAGTGCTAAAAATGATTGACAGTGGGTGCTTCGCCATAGTTAGGACATGTACACAAGATTTCTGCCACCTACGGGAACAGCATGGAAAAAGGAATGGAAAGAATGCAAGACCTGGGAACAAGGAAGAAAGCTCTGAAGTGCTATCCTCTGAATGTGATATGCTCATTGCACCCCTGAACAAACTCCTGTGGTTAACTGTACAAGACTTGTGCCAGATCAAGCCAGTCAAAATTTCAGCGTTCACTTGGGATGGCCTCCCTGAAGTGCCACTCCAGCTGAGGAGCTATTTTCAGTTGATAGCAGTTGGGAAAGGGATCATCACTTTTATTTTGGAATGTGGCTGCTAGTAGTTTGCTCATGCTCCATGGACAGCAAATGGACCTGTGTGCAAGTGGCCAGCATTCATTGGACTTGGTGGCTTATTTTAAAAGAGAGGATATGGACTTGGGAGGGAGATGTGTTGGGCTGGGGAGAGTTTTGAGAGGTGAGATGAGTATAGGTTATGATCAAAATGCATCCTATATCAGGATGTATTGTATGAGAGAAGAATAAATTTTAAAAAAGAGAAAAAGCACATCATATATACGGATGATATTTTTAAACAATTAATAAAAAGTATTTGTCAAAAATGTGTTGAGGGGCCAGTGAAAGGGCTCAGTGGGTAAACATGCCTGTTGATGTTTGATGATCTGGGTTTGATCCCCGAGGTTCATAATGTGGAAATCAATTCCTGTAGTGCCCCTCTGACACCCACATCTACATATTCATCCACACACCCTTATAATTCCCTGCTCCAATACCAATAAGTAAGTAATTGTTGAGGATTTTTGCATCTGAATTCATCATGAATGTGTGTGTGTGTGTGTGTGTGTGTGTGTGTGTGTGTGTGTGTGTGTGTGTGTGTGTGTGTGTGATGAAAATAGAAGTAGGGCTATTTAGGGATAGTATTGTTATCATTAGGAGAGAGAGAAGTGACTGGGTTGACAATGGGAATTGGGAATCCCTGGTTTACTCTCCTATGTCCTAAGCTTCCTCACTGTGACAAAAACAAACAAATTCCAACTATTCAAACCTTTTTTCCCTTTTGGATTGAATGTATTCCTTATTTCCATTCAGCCACCATGTTATAGATAACCATTACCCATCTTACCTTGTGCATTACTTGCTGCTATACAGAGTGGTATCATACATAATAATTCACCACTACCTCTTAATGATTATCCTCATTTTGCAGATGAGAAGTTATGGCAGAGAGAAATAAAGGATCCTATCCAATATCAAACAATACATGAGTGGTTATTTGAATTTTCAGCCACCTTCTAGCTGAGTAAGCTTCCCATATGTCCTTTATTAAAGTGAACTAACTGTACATAATCATACTGACCAGAAAATAGATTAATGTGTTACTGAGTACCCACTCTGTGTCAGAGAATGTTTTGTAACATAAGGTTTTGTAATGTAGCCCTGAATTCATTGTGTAGCTCAGGGTGGCCTCTAACTTATGATCTTACTTCTCTCTGCCTTCTGAGTGATAGGATTATAGGCATGCACCATTACATGATGCCTGGGGCCTCTTTCATGTGTTAACTCATTTAATAAAACAGTTCCAGATGGTAGAGAGAAGTGTTGTTCTCATTACAAGATAAGGAAACCAAGGGCGTAAATACCTTTCTAAAACTAACACAGCTTCAAAGTAGCAAGAACTGAGATCTGAAAACAGGGATCTTTGGAGACTGTGTGTTTTGTTTTGTTTTGTTTGAGATATGGTTTCTCTGTATAGTGCTGCCTGTCCTGGAATTTGCTCTGAAGACCAGGCTGGCCTTGAACTCAGAGATCTTCCCATCTCTACCTCTGGAGTTCTGGGATCAAAGTGCATGCCACCATGACCAGCTTGGAGTCTGTGTCTTAAACTACCGTGCAATATTATATTTTATGGTCCATCTCAATATCCTGAAAATTCTGAATTGGGTGAATGGAGTGCAGATAACTGGTTCCCAGAACACATTCTGTCACTGGTAGATTTTTGACTGTTATTTTTCTACTCTGGGTCTGTTTCCTTTTCGAAGAAATAGAAACCTTAAACCAATTGAATTCTAAGTCCCTTCAGTAACAAATTGAACTGGAAAATGCTCAATACCTATTTAAAACAAAATAGCATTATTAAATGTATTGGAAAAGTGCTTTGGAAATAGCCACGCTCTGTAGATTTCATAGTAATGAAGCATGTATGAGGGATCCAGCTCTCTCTGGGGCATGAGGCAAGTGTTAACCACTGTTAAAGCAATACTAATGTTAGTGATAAATTTTTTGAATTCTTACTGTATATTTGTCTGATGCTCATTTTACTATAAATATATGAAGATACTCGTTAATTAACACCCTATGTTTGAAGCCATTGCTGGCTTAAGCAAAAGAATTACTAGCCCCAGGCTACCTGGACTATCCTTTTGCCAGCACCAGCTGTCTTGAACACTTTACAACAACTACAGGAAAATCACTGGTGGTTGCCATGGATCCTGAAGGCAAAGCCTCTGCCAGAGCTGCTTCTTTTTGTTTATTTTGACAGGGTCTTGTGTAGCTGAGACTGTTCATGGATTCTTTATGTAGCTGAGGATATGAGGGTGATATTGAATTCCTGTTTTTCCTGCCTCCACCACTCTCAAGTGCTGGGATTATAGGAATGTGCTACCATCTACTGAATAGCCAACACTGTTTGAAACCTTTTGTGCTAAATGTTTGACATTATAAATCTATATAAATTTGAGATGACACTGAACTATTTCCATCTTTATCAGAGGGACTGCTTGTCCCCTGGTGGTCCAGCCAATGCATAGGTGTGACTGATCCTGAATAGAAAAACTGTGATTTGTCCAAATCATAAGCTTCAATGACTGTGATTGTTCTAAGAAGGGGGTATGTGGTTGGCCCCAATGTCTGTGATTGGTCTAAAACATGGCTGTTATTGGTTCAAACATCCTTCTTGAAGTATATAAGCTCAGGTTCATTCAGTTAGACAACCAGGGGACACTCTCCTGTTCTGCTTACCTTTAATAGTGTGGGCTGAGCTGTAACATGAAAGAAGAGATACAGAGCACAGAGAGCAGTGGTAATGGCAGAAATAGAAAAACAGCAGTGGCAGTAACAGCTGAGCATTTGGTAGGCCAACCTAGAAAAGCAGGAAGGCAACCATCTTCTTTTCAGCTGATGAGGCAGTAGCAGTCTTGCTGGGCACAGTAGCAGAGTTATCAAGAGCAGTGGGCTCCGAGCTCCTAAATGATCTAGTTCCAGAATGGAATATAATCCTGTATGGCTCTAATGGTCTTGCCAAATCCCATTCATCCTCAGCCAGGTGCCCCTAAACAGTCCAGATGGAGACACCACCATCAGAGTGGGTAGCTGTGTGACAGACATCAGGTATTCAGTTATTTGATAGCTGAAGAATCAGTTGAACAGTTTAAGAGTGGCCAGGGCAGTAAGAAGAGCAGCAGAAGGAGAGAGGAGAAGAAGGGCGGGTGGGAGAGAACAGAGAGCCAAGACTGAGGAAAGATAAAAGGGCATAAAAAGCAAGAGATTAAAAGCTGCATGCATGTCCTAGTCACCACAGTAGTTCCTGAGTTGTCATACTTTCAGGAACAAAGATCTCTGCTCATTGGCTGAGAGCTGCGGCACAGGCTGCTGCCAAGGACCCAGAGTCCTGAGGCCTAAAGTCTACAGAACTATAATACTTAAAAGATGTGGATACCTAAGGCCAACGTGAGGACTTAACACTAGGGGGTGCACTTGCTCCCACATCTGACTGCCTACTGTGCTGCTGCAGCAACCAGGCACTCAAAATTGAAAGCTGCTGCAAACCAGCACTTGGAGAGTTTCTTGTCTGTATACAATTTCTGTTTTTCATTTTGAATCATTTTTATATCATAATTTAATCACAATAATTCTCCTTTCATTTTCTTTCCTCCAAGCCCTTCCATATACCCCTCCCTGTTCTCTTTCAAATCCATGGCTTATTTTTATCATTATTACATGTATATATGTATGTAAACATAATCCTAAGTACAATATGCTCAGACTTATATTACTACCTGCATGTATGTTTTCAGGACTGACATTTGGCACTGGAGCACAAATTGCTACAATTTGCCCTGAGGAAGTCCACCTCTTCCACTTGCAGCTTTACTCAGTTGCCTATAGCTCTTTGTGGAGGGTTAAGGCTTTTCTTTGCTCAGTTTGGTAAATTCTTTGGTGTCATCTTTGTTCAGCTCATGTTTGGGCAGTCATGTTGGTGAGTCATATGGGTGAAGCTTGTAATAGTACTACTATCCTTAATTTCTTTCTGGGTAGAGAAGAAACCTTCAGCCAGCTGATTGGTGATAAGGCAAAAACCCTTTTACTCAGAGAAAATCTTTTAGCCTTACCTCATCTTCTCTATCTCCCATTATTTAGTCATGAGCATTTCCAATCTCAGTCCACAGAAGTACGAAACAGATTGCTTTCACCCCTTAGGACAGAATGTTTTTGGAGAGACACTAATCCTCTGCTAGAGAAGGCAGGCAGAATCCAAAGAGGCCATTGATTCAGCTTTTGCAGGATGATGTATTCTCTGGTACTGTAGCCTTGTCTCAGGTCATGAAGACCTATTTTGTTCATGTTCCCACCAATTTTAACTAATGAGACTTTCCCCCAGCATGGAGCAGCTCCATAAGGATGTGGAGGATTCAGAAAGAACTGAGTTCTTCCTCTGAACATGAAGTGCTTCTCTGTATAGCCTACTCTGGGAGCCCAGGACAAATGTCAGAGGACTATTTGATGCGACTGGCATGCAGAATACATCTAGATAGAGGAAGAAAAATGAGTCAGAACCATTCAGTGCTCCACATTGGAAATTTTCATTTCAGTCATTGAATAGAGTAAGACTCAAGACTTCTCAGAAGGAGATTGAACAATGTCAAGAGCTCAAAAATGCCAAGTCTTGGCACAAGGGAATTTCCCAGGAAAGATTGCTAGCAATAACAAATACATAGCCTGAACTGGCCATCTCCTGTGATCAGGCAAAATTTCAAGTGGAGGGAGTTGGAAACCAACCCAGCCACATAACCTTTGATCTACAGTCTTTCCTGCCTATGGGATGGGGTAAGGGTGACCTAGAGATTGAAAGAGTGGCCAACCAATGACTGGTCTAGCCTAAAGCCCACACCAGAAAAGTAAGCCCACCCCGACACTGCCTGGAGCACCACGACCAACAGGCTGGATAATCCAGAGACCTAGGATAGAACCAAACATGACAGGAGGAAAAAACAATATCAATGAAATAATGCCTAATGATAGATATTCTGCTATACTCATAGATTGGTGCCTAGCCCAATTGTCATCAGAGAGGCCTCAGCCAGAAACTGGTGGAAACAGATGCAGACCCACAGCCAAAATGCAGAGGTCAGGGAATCATGCAAGAGGGGAAGAAAGGATTGTAGGAGACAGAGGAGTCAAGGACATCACAAGAAGACTCACAGAATCAACTAACCTAGGCTCACAGGGTCCCACAGAGACTGAACCTACAACCAGGGAGTCTGCATGGGACTGACCTAGTCACTCTGCATATATGTTACAGTTGTGTAGCTTGGTTCTCTTTGTGGGAACAGGGGCTGTCTCTGACTCTTTTACTGGCTTTTGGGACCCACTCCTCATACTGCATTGCCTTATCCAGTCTTATTATATGGGGAGGTGTTTAGTCTTCCTGTACTTGATGTGCTCATGGGAGACCTACTCTTTCCTAAACAGAAACAGAGGAGGAGTGGATTGGGGGTAGGAACAGAGGGAGAGTGGGGGTAGATGCTGAGGGGGGGGATAGAAAAAGAAAAAAAGTGCCAAGGTCTAAGGCACAGAAGTGGAAGGCTTGCTGATATCTCTTTATACTACCTGAAGACTGAAAGGCACCTCAAGTTATAGTGTCTACTGCCTATCTCACCTCTGCATGTGCAGTTAGTTGCAAGGCAAACAACACCAACGTCATCACAGGAAGTGTAAAATCAAAAATATTCTGCTTTCAACAAAAGACACTGTTCTAGTTTGGTAACTATTACTGTAATAAACATCATGACCATGTCAGCTTGGGGAAGAAAAGGTAGTTTCAGTTTATACTCCTAGGAAACAGTACATCACTGAAGGAAGATAGGACAGGAACTCAAGGCAGGAACAAGGAGGGAAATGATGAAGCTACACTGCTTATTATCTTGTTTTATCTGGCTTTTGTAGAGATAGCATTTTGCATAACCCAGGATAACCTGTCCAGGGAGGACACTATCTGTAGTGGGTGGGGTCTTCCTGTGTAAATCAATTAGATAATTTTCTACAGACATAGCCACAAGCCACTCAGATGTAAGCAATCCCTCAGTTGAGACTCCCTGTTCTCAGATGACTGTTGGACAGACACTAAAAGTTGCTAATTTCACAATAATAGATTCTAATGACAATTTTATAATTTTTTTTTGCTGCAAACTGCATGAGGCTTTATTGATTAATGAGCTAACCCCATGTTAGCTCAGGTCTTTCACCCACCCGCCATGGCGGATGGCTAGCAAAGACAGCTCGAACTGGCTGCCGAGAGATCTTGTAGGGCAGCGTAAGGGGAGTGTCTAGGGGTACGCACAGGCTCAGGATTGGTGTGCCTCCAGGCTTGGAGGGCTTGCCCTGTGTTGGCCAATTAGTTGTGATGGCCCATAGGCCCTCCCAGGGTGGTTGCTATGCTCTGCTCGTCATTGCTATGCTCTTGTCCGTAAAGCACACCCAAAGCCATAAAGCATAGCGCCACCAGCTAACTTCTGATTGGTTTCCTGCCACGAGGCAGGCATCTGACCTCTAGTGACTAGGACAAGGTCATGGCAAGCACATGTTACTGTCATGGCTGCCGAAATGGGGAGCTGGTCCCTTCATTCCCCCATTTTTTTTTGGAATTCCAATGATGGAATTGCTGTCTCTCTAGCGCCCCCATCAGGGAGTGAGAGATATTGGCATCCCCATGCAAGGGAGTCCCTTCTTAGCATTTTAACCAGGGAAAATGGGCGGCAAATTCTTTCTCATGTTACTTCCTGCTGACTTTGGGACAAAGTTAGGGACCCCAGAAGGTTGAAATGCTAGTCAAAAGCAAAAAAAAAAAAAAAGGAATTTAGGCAATGGGGAATCCATCAGGGGCTGTTGGCAGACTCTGTTGCAGAGACAGGGGGTGTCCACATCAGCTGGACTGGTTCACATCCACAGCAAGTCCAGGGCTCGCAGTCTACTTAGAACAGCCTGTAGTCAGCAACTGATACTCAGATGTCTGCCAGAAGCAGAAACCTGTTTAAGACATGTTTAAACTAGGAGCAGAGGTTAAAACTTGTTTACTGAAGCCCACAGTGCAGAAAAAGCAGATATCTGGATATCTGTTCAAACAGCAGGAACATATTTATAATTTTGAGTCCTAGCAAAAATACAGATTTAGGCTATAAGCATGTACATTTTTCTTCTGTCCAGAGAGCCAGGTATGGATTGGACAGAGCTGTCTTTGGCCTGATGAAAAGTCCTTTAAGTTTGTACTTAAATGACAACCAAAATAAACCTAAAAACCTTAAACTTGTGCCTGAACAGTAGATAGTCACTACTTTATCAGCTAACATGCTGACTATAGTCTATAGTGGATCTGACTGTCTGATGCTGCCAAGTTGACAACCATTAAGATTCGGATATAAAAAAAAAATTTAAGAATATTCAACAAAATCAAAATGGCATAAATAAACCCTGAAATTAATTAAAGTGAATATAAATAAATAGCTGAAGGAAATAAGGAAGTCAATATAAGATATAGAAAAGAAATCTTAGATCACTAAAGAAGCAGACATTCTAAAAACCCTCATAATTGAAATTTTAAATATTTATTAAAAATTTTATACAATGTACATATTTTAATTATCTTTTTTGATAGTATAATATAATTGAATCATTGCCTCTTCCAAGCCTTATCCAAACTGTCTTATATACTCTTCCTTGGTCTTTCAAATTCATGGCCTCTTTTTCATTAATTGTTGTTACATGCATAAATACAAGCTACTCATAATAGTGTTACCTGAATGTACTTTTTAGGGATGACTACTTGCTATAGGACAACCAATTGGTAAGCTTTTCCCTGGGAAAAACTATTTATCCCACTTTCAGCATGCCTTAGTTGCATATATTACTTTGAATAGGGTTGAGGCCTGTAGTCTATCCCCATCCATGTCAACCTGTCTATTCTTTTTGTTCTTGTTCAGTTAAACATAGAAATTTCCTTGATGAGGACTACACTTATCTGTGAATATAAGGATAAGAATTTGGAATGTAGTTAGAGATTCTTCTGGCTTAGTAAAGTGGCAGGTTTAGGTTCTCCTCCAAGATCCATGACTTCACTAATGCTGGCTAGTTGGCTAGGTTTCCAGTACCAGGCATGATTTCTCTCTTGTTGAACAAATCTTAAGTCCAATTAGAGAGCTGTTAATTACTGCCAAGGTATGTTTGTCACTACTGAATCCTTAGGGTTATCATGCAATGCTGATCATTATTATGGTTCATAAGTGTCATAGCTGGATAGGATTTCTGGTTGCTTCCAAGGTTTGAAGAACATAGTGTCTCCAGTAATAGAGCCTTATCTTTTACATCCAGTGGGCAACCCAGGGCAATAGCAATAACTACAATATTTGAGAGTTTCTTGGACAATACCCACCTGTAGGGGAAGCTGTAGCCACGCCTTCTTAGGGGCTGGCTACAGGGGTACCTGAGCAGGCTTGTGAGGGCATGGTCAGAGTGAGTAGGGGGACTGCGTTTTTGGTTTCGGTCTCTCTTTGCTTCTTGCTGTACAGACTACCACCGGCTGGCTGGTTCGCTCTGTAAGTAAGGCTTTTCCCTATTAAATACCCTTATATTTCTACCTGACTCCGTATTGGTAATTTCCTACTATATCTGGTGTCAGAAGTGGGATCCCACCAAAAACTCAAAAGAGAGCTTCTCATGCCTGGTGTTGAGGGTTTTTTAAAGGTGGTCTTTCTTAGAGGAATCATTGTCAGCTCAGATGGGAAAGCTTAATTTAAACTGTATATATGTATTTATATACACACTTATATGTATTATAGATATTTTCAGGTGATAGTGTGATTTTTAGGACCTTTTCAGACATCCTTAATGTTATTAACCTCTTTTTGCATTTATATCTTTCCTTATCTCTAATTAGATGCCCCCCATTCCCATTTTTTCCCAATCTGATCCCCTGCACTTATACCAAGATATATACTCACATCTGAAGATTTGGAGCTAAGAACCACAAATGAGAGAGAATATGCAGCATTTGTTTTTCTGGGTCTGGGTTACCTCATTCAATATATTATTTTCTTGTTTGGTCTGTTGACCTATAAATTTCATGGCTTCATTTTTCTTTACATCTGAATTATATTTCATAGCACATATATATTGCATTTTGATTATAAATTCACTAAGTTGAAGATCATTTTGATTGTTTCCATTTCCTCATGATTGTGAACATGGCTGAACAAGAATCTGCAGAGTAGGATGCCAAATCCTTTAGGCATATGCCAAGAAGTGGTATAACTAGCTTTTTCTGTTATATACATATTTTTAAAACAAATCTTATTTTACATACTAATCCTAGTTCTCCCTCCCTCCCTTCCTTCCACTCTCCCTACCCTCTCCCTGCCCGACCTCCCCATCCACTCCTCAGAGAGGGCGAGGCCTCCCATGGGAAATCATCAATGTCTATGGTAGATTTATATTTAGTTTATGTATTTGCTCCACACTGATTTCCATAGTGTCTACCTGATTTGGTAATCCCACCAACAGTGAATGAGGGCTCACTTTCCTTCATGCCCCCTCTAGCATTTGTTTTTGGTTTCTTTGCTATCTTTGACATTCTGTCTCTGATAATATGAAACATAAAACTTATTTTAATTTTCATTTTCCTAATTGCTAGGGATGATGAACATTTTTAAAGATACATCTTAGCCACTTTTCCCTTTTTTGAGATTTCATTGTTCAGATTCCAGACAGGCTTTTCAAATGGGTTACATGTTTTTAAGACTCTTTGTCTTTTGTGTTCTTCATATATTCTGAATACTAATCCTTTGTTAGATATATAACTGGAAAAGTTACTCTTCCATTTTGTGGACTTCCTTTTTAGCTGTGCGCAGCTTTTTAATTTTTTGAAGTTCCACTTGCCAATTGTTGGACTTAATTCTTGGGTAAATTGGGTCCTTTTCAGGAAGTTCTTTCTTACACCTACATTCTGTCAGGTAAAGACAGGATGTATTTCTTGTAGATAACAGAGAGATGGGTGCAATTTCTTTACCCATTCAGCCAGACTGTGCCTTTTGACTTGAGAATTGAGGCCATTAATCTTTAAAGTTATTGAAATGTGTGTGTTATTTATGGTTATTGGGTTGTTATCTTTTGGTGCTTTTGTTTTCAGTGCAGCTTTGTGTTTTAGTAATTATGCCTTTTTCTCACAGACTCCTAGATATGCTCATTCTTCTCTTCATCCTGAAGCATTGCTTTCTGTATTTTCTTTAGGGTTGATCTATTGGATATATTTTTAGGCTGTTTATATAATGAAAAGTTTTTCCTTCTCTTACTATGGCAGGTAGTTGTGCTGAGTAGATTAGTCTTGGTTGGTTATTAGAGTCTTTTATGATTGGGGTGCATTGCTCCAGGCTCTTATAGCTCTCAATGTTTCCAGTAAGAAATCAACAGTTATTCTGACCCTTTAAAAATCCTGCAGATATACACTCATAAGTGGATATCAGACATAAAGCAAAAGGGACCTAGCCTACCATTCACAACCCCAGAGAAGTGAGAATCCTCTTTTAGAAACAGAAACAGATGCAGAAATCCATTACTAACCAATGGGCCAAGCTCCTGGAGTACAATCGAAGTGAGGGAGGAGTGATAGTATGAACAAAGGAGTCAAGACTATGATGGGGAAACACACAGAGTGAGCTGACCCGAGCTACTGAGAGTCACTGACTCAGGTCTGACAAATGAGGAATCTGCATAAGATCAAACTAGGCTCCCTTAATATAGGTGACAATGGTGTGAGTGGAACAATATATGAGGCCACTGGAAGTGGGTCCAAGATCTAACCCAAATGCACAAACTAACTTAGTGGAACCCATTCTATATGGAGAGAGACTGTGCCCAGCATAGACACAGGGGTGTGTGTGATGGGGAGGTGCCTTGGTCCTGCCTCAACTAGATGATGAGACAGATTTATTAGACTTCTTATATGAGGCCTCACTCTCTCCGTGGAGCAGATGGGAGGAGGCAGGAGTAGAGGGAGTGGGAGGAAAGGGGGGACTGGGATTGGAATGTAAAAAATAAATTAATAAAAAACTTGCAGCTTTAGATACACTTTTTTCTTCTGTATAATTTGTGCTTTAGCTATGATATGTTGTGGGAATTGTCTTTTCTGGTCTGTCAACTTTGTGCTCTGTCTGCTTATGGTATCTGTATGGCTGTGTCTTTTCTCAGTTTGGGGACTTTTTCCATGAATTTGTTGAAGTTCTGGTCTATGCCATTGACTTGAGATTCTTCTTTCTCAATTATGTCTATAACTTGAAAGCTTGGATATTTTCATGCCATCCCCAAGTTCCTAGATGTTCCTTTCCCAAGTTTTAATTATTTTCATATCCCTTGCTAATTTTGTGTAAATGCTCTATCTTTGAGTTCTGACTTTATGCTTGATTCATTTCTACTTGTAAGAATTTTCTTTTTGTTTTCTAATTGCTTTATTGGGTCTTTCCACTTCGTTTTCGTTTTGGCTTGAGTCCTTTACAATGATTCTCTTTATTGAATTCCATTCTTGAGTCCTGGGTTGGCTTCATTGTTTCTATAAGCTTTATTTCTGTGTTTTCTTATGTATCACTCAGTTATTCATTCTCCCTAAGTTCCTTCTCCCTATTGCACTGAGTTGTTCCTTTGTGTCTTCTTTCAACTCTGTGGATCCTTTGATGGCTTTTTAAATTTTTTAAATTTTATGTCCTGAGGTCTATCTAGGTCAGTGGTTCTCAACCTTCCTAATGTTGCAACCCTTTAATACAGTTACTCATGTTGTGATGACCCCCTAACCATAAATTATTTTTATTACTACTTCATAACTGTGACTTTGCTGCTGTTATGTATTTTAATGTAAATACCAGAGTTTTCTGATGGTCTTAGGCGACCTTGTGAAAGAGTCATTTGACCCTTAAGGGAGTGGTGATCCACAGGTTGAGAACTGCTGATGTAGGTAAGTCTCCTTGGCTAACATTTCTAGAGGATTCGTGGATTTTGATGCAGGAAAATAGATATACTGATCAACTGAATAGAATTGAGGATGTACATTTTTTTTCTGATTCCATAGTGTGTGTGTGTGTGTGTGTGTGTGTGTGTGTGTGCCTGTCTGCCTGTCTGTCTGTCTGTCTGTCTGTGTAATAATAATTTTGACTGGAATTTCATTGAACCTGCAAACTGATTTTGATAGGATGGCCATTTTCAAAATACCAACTCTACCAATCCATGAGCATAGGAGCCATCTTCTAGTGTCTTTGTCAATCGCTCTTCAACGACTTAAAGTTTTCATTATAGAGCTCTTTCACCTCCTTTGTTAGGCTTAATCCTTGCTATTTTAGTTTTTGAGTCCATTGTGAATGGAAATGTTTCTTGAACTCTTTCTCAGCATGCTTGTTATTGGTGTATAGAAAGAATACTAATTTTTGTAAATTGTGCATACTGTCACTTTTCTGAAATTATTGATCATTTCTAGAAGTTTTCTGGTGGAATTTTTTTGGGATATAATGTATATAATATCCTATCCTCTTCAAATACAGAGTTTTATTGCTTCATTTCCTGTTGGAATCTTTTTAATTTCTTTCTTGTATTATTGCTATAGCTAGGACTTCAGGTACAATTTTGAAAAGAAATAGGGATGATAGAAGACAGTTTTGTTTCATTCCTGATTCAAGTATTTCTCCTTTAAAATGATGTTGGTTTGGGTTTGTCATATGCAGCATTTATTATGTTGAGATAGATTCCTTTTATCATGAAGTCATGTTGGAATTTTGTCAAAGGCCTTTTGTACATCCATTGAGATAACAATGTGACTGTTATCTTTAAATCCACTCATAAAATTTATTAAATTTTTCAACTTACTTATGTCAAACCATCTTGCATCTCCAGAATAAAGCCAGCTTGTTCATGGTGGGTGATTATGTTTTTTCTTTTTTGTTTTATTTGAGTTACAAACACGATTGAATTACATGACAATCCCAGTTCCCTTCTCCCTTCCTTCCTCCACCCATATCAGGTGGGTGATTATTTTGACATGCAAATATTCTCTTGAGTATTTTTTTATGACAGGTAATGGTCTGTAGTTTTACTTTTGAAAATTCATTGTATCTTTATCAGCTTTTGGCACTACAGTAATATTGCTTGTAACTATTCTTTGAAATCTTTGTAGAATTCTGCTGTGAATCCATCTGTACCTGAGCTTTTCATATCATTTCATTTAATTTTTAAGTTAGTGTGCTAAGGTTTTCTAGAGAAACAGAACTTACAGAATGATTCTAAGTCCCTGCCTCATCCTTTCATGTGTTTTTATTTTTTCACATTCTTTGACTAATGGGCCCAGTTCTTCAAGGCCAGATAATCTCCCTTGTACTTGATCCATTCTGTTGGTAAGGTTACCCTGTGTGTTTTCTAATTGGGTCATTGAGGTTTTCAATTCCACTTTATTTCAGCTTGAGTCTTCTTCGGTATTTACATTTCTCTACTGAATTCAGCTTTCAAATTCTGAATTGTCTTCATCATTTCATTTAGTTGTATATTTATGTTTTCTTGGACAGCAGTCAGGTGTTATCCTTTAATAATTTAAATGAGTTGTTTATTCATGTCTTCTTTAAATTGATTGAATTCTTTGATAAGGTTTAAGAATGTTCTTTTAAATTCCATGTCCTGTGGTTCATTTTTAGTTCTCATTGGAAAACATTTCTGTAGGACTAGTGGATTTGATGAGAGATGTGTTGTTTTTGCAATGTCACCTGGGCATGTGAACTTTTTTCTTTGGATTGGGTTTGAAATTATAGCCTGCATTAGGTTGTGACAGTATAGAAGCTGGGTGAGCAGAGCTAGAGAGGCAAGGAGAAGTCAGTGGATGAGCTGCTTTATTGGACCTAGGTCAGAAAAATCCAGTTTGTTTTCTGCATGTCTGGAGAAAGGTCTGTGGGTATAGAGACAGCGGAGGGGGTGGATCATGTTTCTGTAGTTAGGATCGGACATATCCATGAAAGATTGATGTGTTAAACATTTGATGGGCAATTTGGTGCTAATAAAGTGGTGGGAACTAAGACGTAGTGCCTGATAGGAGAAAGTTAGGTCACCACAAGCATATTTCTCTGCTTCCTGGCCATCATGAAGCTGCTTGCTCCCATGTACTCGTACACTGACACACTGTCTCACTATGAACTCAAGAGCAATGGGCTTCAATATGAAAAACCATAAGCCCAGATAATTTACACCTTCCTTGATATCTTTAATAGAAATTGTGGTAGTGTGAATGAGATATGTCCTCCATAGGCTCATGTATTTGAACACTTGGTCCCTGGTTTGTGGTGCTTTATAGGAGAGGTTGTAGAAAGTTTGGGAGTACTTTCGAGAGAAAGTACATTGCTGCAGCCAGGCTTTGTTAGAGCCTCTCTCCAGTACCAGTTTACTTTCTTGGCTTTGTATTAGAGGTTGAGGATGGGATCTTTCGACTTTCCTCCTGCCACCATACCTGCTGCTTGCGACCATCCCTCTGCCACCACAGTTGATTCTTATCCCTCTGCAACTACAATCCAAAACAAACCCTTTCTTCCAAAGGTTGTTTTGGTCCTGTTATTTTTATCACACCAACAGAAAAGTAACTAACACAGAAACAGAACACTGACTACCTAGTGCATAATAGGAGAGATGTTAGAATTATGATGGGATGACTCACAGATTTTGGTCTTGCATAATTGTATGAGTGCTATTCACCAAGAGAAGAAAAGACAGGAAGCAATGAATTGACTATTCCTTTAATAGTTTTGATTACATTGCTCCCTGAATCAATTATTTTCAATTTGCTACAAAGATAATTTGAGGGTCGTTGGAACAGTCATTTAGAACTTCCATTATTGAGAATTTCCTACCTTCTCTCACATTGCTCTCATTTTGAGTACTTCTACCACATCCGTTCTCTCACATGCATTATCCAATTTGTCTTGCCTTAAATAAAAAACTCTATTAATGAGCATTTGTACATTTACTCAAATTTGCTACCCATTTGGAGATTGCCAAACAGATATAGCTTAACATATTGAAATTCTCTATATTTTTACAAGCCCATTGAAAATGCTACATTCCCAGAAATATTCTAATTCCTTAGTGGGCATGAACAATCGCTTTTCCTCTATATGACCATGACATCTTATCTATGCTTGTAGTGAAAATACATATTAACTCCTCCTGGTGACTGCCTCTCTGCATAGTCTAAGTTTCTCATGTCTAAATTCATTCTAGATCTGCCAATAAAGGGTAATATGTATACATCCGATATTTTAATGAAATGGATTGTTTCATATGTCCTCAAGTAAATGCCTCCTCTTTTTGCATTTTAGCAGTAAATTTTGTTCTTCAATAATTTCATATGTGTAAGCCTTGTATTTAGTCCTTTCCTCACTCTTTCTCTCCATTTTCCTCCTCCCTATAGATCTCCTAACTCATGTTTCCCTGTCTTCTCCTTCCTCCATTGCCCTTTATGCTTCAACCTTTCTATTCCCTCAATATCCCCTATCCACTGTGAGGTACTATATGTCATTCCATAAGGCATGAAGCCATTATTGTTCTTTTCTCAAGTATCTTGGGTTCATAAGGTAGACATACAAAACAGAAGCATTTAAAGCTAGAATCTACATACAAAATAAAATGTGTAACACTTATTTTTCTGGTTTTGGGTTATCCCAATCAACACAACTTTTTCAGTTCCATTCATTTTTCTGTAAATTTTATTTTTTATAGCTGAGTAATATTTCATTGTGTATATGGACTATATATTCATTACCCATTTGTCAGCTTATGAACATCTAGGATTATTCCATTCCTAGTCATTGTGAATAAAGCTACAATGGTCATGGATATGCAAGTTGTAGGATATTAGGTATATACCGAGGACTGGTATGAATGAGTTCTATGGAAGATTTACTTCCATTTTTTGAGGCACTTCCGGTCTGATTTCCAAAGCAGATGTAATAGTTTACACTTCTACCAGCAGTGTACAAAGGTGATTGCTTCACTATCATGTTGCTACTTACTGTCATTTGTAAACAAGTGTTTTCTTGTTACAACTATGTAAACCTTTGTTATCATTTGCATTCCTGATGATGGCTATTCTGACTTAAGTGAGCAATGAGATGAAATCTGGATGTAGTTTTAGTCTGTGTTGCCTGGATGATTAAGGAGGTAGAACATTTCTCAAAGTGTTTCCTAGACATTGTTTTCTTTTTTAAAAAAATTTACTTATTTTTGTTACATTTTTTATTATTAGTTCAAATTAGGAACAAGCTTGTTTCACATGTCGATCCCTTCTCCCTCTCCCTCCCTCACCCCCATCCCTCCTCCCCCACCCCTGACCTATCCCCCACCCCATCCACCCTCTACTTCCCAGGCAGGGTAGGGCCCTCAACCAGGGCTCCACAAAGTCCACCACATCATCCTGGGCTGGGCCTGGACCCTTCCCCATGTGTCCAGGGCAAGAGTGCATCCCTTCATGTGGGATGGGCTCTCAAAGTCCCTTCTTACACCAGGGAAAAATACTAATCCACTACCAGGGGCCCCCTGGAGTGCAGAGGCCTCCTCATTGACATCCATGTTCAGGGGTCTGAATCAGTCCTGTACTGGCCTCTCAGACAGCATCTGGGGTCAATGTGCTCCCCCTTGTTCAGGCCAGCTGTTTCTGAGGGTTTCTCCAACCTTCGATCTTCATTCCTCCCTCTCTTCAACTATGTTCCAGAGTTCAGTTCAGAGTATAACTGTGGATGTTTGTCTCTGCTTCCATCAGCCACTGGATGAGGGCTCTAGGATGGCATAAAAAGTAGTCATCAATCTCATTTTAGGGGAAGGGCCTTTAGGTTATCTTCTCCACCATTGCCTGGATTGTCAGATCGTGTCATAATTGTAGGTCTCTGGAAATCTTCCTAGTGCCAGATCTCTCCTCGGACCTATAATGGCTCCATCTAACATGGTATCTCTCATCCTGCTCTCTCTTCTCTATTCATCCCCAAACTCAATGTTTCTACTATGTATATGTTTTGCCTGCATATATGTTTGTGCACTATGTGTATACCTGCTGCCTGGGAAGGCCAGAAGGCACCAGATCACCTGTAATTTAAGTTATAGATGGTTCTGAACTACCATGAGGGTTCTGGGAACAGAACCAGGTGCTCTGCAAGAGCAACAAGTAATTTTAACTGCTGAGCCATCTCTCCAACCTTAGGCATTTGTAACTCATTTTTTTTGAGAAATGTCTGTTTAATTCCATAGTCCATTTTAATTGGGTTGTTTGTTTTCTTCAAGTTTAATTTTTGAATTTCTTTATATATTTAAGTTACTAATAAATTTTTTTCATTGGAATTCATTTTAATACTATGTCCATTGAGCAGAATAATGGAAACAGCCTTTCCTTTGGCCTATGACCTACCTAGTCACAGATTCTTTTTGAAAATCATTTGCTTTATTTTTGTTTACTTTTATTGTGCATTGTTGTTTTGCCTGTATAAGGGCGTTGGGTCCCCTGGAACTGTAGTTACAGACATTTGTGAGCTGCCATATGGGTGCTAGGAACTGAACCTGTGTTTCTGGGAGAACAGTCAGTGTTCTTCTTAACTGCTGAGCCATCTCTCCAGCCCTCCCATTTTTTTTATTTTAAAACAATCTTTTCTCATCTTACATACCAATCCCAGTTCCCATTCCCTCCCCTCCTCCTGCTCTCCCCACATTTCCTCCATCCCATCCCTATCCACTCCACAGAGAGGGTAAGGCTTCCCATGGGGACTCAACAAAGTCTGGCACATCTCTTTGAGGCAGGGCCAAGGCCCTTCCCTCTGAATCTAGGCAGAGCAAGGTGTCCCTTCAAAGAGAATGGGCTTCACAAAGCCAGTTCAAGCAATAGGGAGAAATACTGGTCCTACTGGCAGTGGCCCCACAGACTTCCCAAGCCACACAACTGTCACCCACATTCAGAGGGCCTGGTTTGGTCCTATGCAGGTTCCCTAGCTGTCAGTCCAGAGTCAGTGAGCTCCCACTAGCTCAGGTCAGTTGTCTCTGTGGATATACTCACTCATAAGTTGATATTAGACATAAAACAAAGGATAACCAGACTATAGTTACTAGCATTTTATCGGGTATACAACTGGCAAGTATTTTTTCCCATTCTTTGGGATCCATTTTGATTAACAATCAGGATTAATTCTTCTCAGAAAGGTAGAAAAAATAAGCTCATTCTGAAAATGTGAGCTTAACTAGACAAAGGCTGGAAGATATGACTGGTATACAGTCATGTGACTCTATTAAGGTAGCATGTAGAGAAATAGTCAAAGGAGTTGGAGAAACTCTGTACTAAGGCCCAAGTGTGTAATAATAACTTTTTTGTCTTTAGAAATCATTCCAATAAGTAGGAGGGCTATAAAAAATATACTGAACATGGCAGTTTCCCTCATAACAGAAGCATATTCAAATATATCAATACTTCAACCTCTTTATTGATTTCTTCTTCTTCTTCTTCTTCTTCTTCTTCTTCTTCTTCTTCTTCTTCTTCTTCTTCTTCTTCTTCTTCTTCTTCTTCTTCTTCTTCGAACTCGCTCTATAGACCAGGTTGGCCTTAACCTCATAGAGATCTGCCTGCATCTGCCCCTGGAATGCTGGGATTAAAGGTGTGCACCCCCCAGGGTTTTCTTCTTTTTTATTTAAATGTTTAACTCTTCTTAGATGTGATATTCTTCAATATAATAATGAAAATAAACACAATAATAATTTTCTTGTCTCTAGGAGCCAGTACTTATTTCACAAAGACTGCTAGAATTCATGCCTCTATAACACTGAGCTCCTGGATTCTAAAGGGAGGGGGCTGATAGCAGAGGTCCTATTTGTGGGGACCCAGGCAGATGTTCTCTTTGCCTTATACTTTTCTTGATGGAGGATTCAGCAAGACTTTTGAATAACCTTTTAAAAAGTCCTTCTTCCTAATGTGTTATTTATGTTAAGAAATGTGATGTGATTGTTCATTCATGGACAAATTATTGGTGATGGATTTAAGCCTCTCTTAAGTCCCCGACTTAGTGTGTAATCCTAGCTTCACTTTTCTCATTTTTAAATGGATAAACGTGAAGTGGTTTCATAAACTATGTGACAAAATAAAGATATGAGATGCAGATGTACCTTTAAAGAGTGTTCTCTTAATTCAAATATGAAGATCTTTAATAATATTTTATGTATTGTTTGAAGTTTTAATACACATAAACAACATGTTCTGCTCATATCCACCTCCTCTTCATGCTTGCAACTCCTTCCATACCTTTCCATTATGAATCCTTTCTAAACTCATGTCTTTTTATTTTAACCCATGTGTCTTCTTTTTGAACCCAATTATTGCTGTTTATAAGTGCATGTTTATAGGGCCATCCATTGGGGCATGGGTAAAGTATCAGGGGCTGCACCCACAGCAAAAAGTGACTCTTCCTTCCCTGACGACCATCAATTGCCAGTAGCTCCTCTCTTATGGAAGGGGTCTCAGGAACCCTTCCCTCAAGCATGCTGGAATTGTAACTGGCTTGATCTTGTGCAGGGTAGCACAGCTACTGTGAGTTTGTGTGTGCAACTCCCATGTCATGCCCAGAAGATAGCATTTTGCAGCACCCTTCCCCATCCCTCAGCTCTGTTAGCTCCTTGATGAAGTGTTTTGTTTTTGAAGAAAGCTTTTAATTACTTTATTTCCAATAAAATCAGGATGTCAGAGTTAGAAAGGTTTTTAATCCTGCAGAATTTTGTTAAAAACAAATTTCTGGGCTCTACTCCATATTCAGTGAATAATACTTTCTGAGCCTGTATTTCAGTTGTATGATTTGATAAGGAAAATAGAGTGCTCTTCACATAGCCAGATTTTAGTTTGTTGGAGCATGCATATGAAACAGTCCATGCATGGTAGTTTTGTGTCTCTTAAGGGAACACAAACAAAGTTAAACACTTTGTACAACCCTGAAACACTAGTTAGTAGTCCAGTATCCCAACAATTTTATTCTAGTGGACTTTTCCTGGAGATAGGAAACTGGATCTAACTCTATCTTTATGTCTTTTCTGACATACTGATACTATTGTATACCATTAATAAAAGCATTATGGGAATATAATCCACACACCAAAACCACACTCATTTAACATAAGTAATTCAATGCTTTTTAAAAAATGCATTCACAAACCATCACCATTATCCATTTTTGTCAACCCTTCCTATCCCTGCACCTGTACATAGTCATTAAGCTCTCCCACCCCTAACAAATCTCCAAGCCCTGTCAACCACTAATATGCTTTCTGTGTTTATGAACATTGCTATTTTGTTTATTCATATAAGTGGAATTTAGACAATAAGTGATGTTTTTGCCAGTCTTCTTTCACTTAACCAGAAACTCAAGGGCTCAGTCCATCATGGTAGGGAAGTCATGTTGGCAGGAGCATGAGTTAGCTGCCACATTGCATCTACAGTTGGAAATCAGAGAGAAATAAATGCAGCATCCTCGCCCTCTTCCTCCTTTTTTATTCAGTCTTGGATCCCATCCTTTGGAATGGTGCTGTTCATATTTAAAGTGAGTCTTCTTCCCTTAATGAACCCAATCTAGAAAATCTTTCAAAGATATGTCCAGAAATTTGTTTTGATGATGATTCTAAATCCCATTAGCTTAAAATTCAAGAATACCCACAAGAACTCAACCTGACACTCAAAACCACCTTGTTAAATGTATAACCTCCCACTCCTTGCTCCATAGTCTTATGGACATCTTATAATGCAAATTGCCTTCAGCCTACAATTTTCAACAGTTTAAAATTGTTTAAAATTCCAAAGCCCAGGTCTCATCTGAGACTCAAGGCATTTTTTTTTACCTGTGAAGACTTATAAAACTAAAAAGCAAAGTACAGACTTTCACTGTATAATAGCATAGAATATACTTTCCCATTCCAAAAGAGAAGAGGTGTGGGTCATAGCAAGAAATGATCACCAAAGCAAGACTGCAACCAAGCAGGGAAAACATGAAATTCTTTAGCCTAAATTCTTGGGGGCGCTTGATGGACTCAACTGAGATCCAAAGAATTTGGGTATCTGTGATGGTTAATCTTGGCCACCAACTTGACTGTGTCTGGAACTGACTAAAATGTAAGTAGTTGGACATATGTGTGAGGTTTATATTCACTGTATTCTTGATCTTGGGATGATTTCATGATGAAAAAAACCCATAGGCTTTATTCACAAAGGCCAAGTTATGGAGACAGACTAGGTGCTATTAGATAGATGACTGATAAAGTCTCTCTTTCCCCCTCTCTTTCTTTATCAGTGGAGTATTAGTCAGTCACAAAGGAGAACAAAATTATCATTTGTATAAAATGGATGGAGCTGGAGTTCAACATATTAAGAGAAATAAGTCAGATTAAAAATGCTGCATGTTTTCTCTCACGTGTAGATTTTGAATGAAAAAGATATGAAAATAGAAGGGTGCCCAATTAGGAAGGGAGGGAACAGGTAGAAGTTGTAAGGGAGACACGTAAGCGTGATACATATGATCAAATTATATATATATATATATATATATATATATATATATATATATATATCTGTGTGTGAATGTGTCTTAGAACCTATTATATTGCAAAAATAAAATAATATTAATCATAGTTTTTAAAGTTTCAAGCCAGTCTGCTCCTGCTTTTCCCTGTCAGGCCAGCAGAGGGGGAAGTTTAGAATGAATTGCCTTACTTTTATGAATCCACTAGATTAAGAGAGACAAAGTTATAAATATAAACTGGGATCAGATTCTAGAGGGAGAAACTTATATGTAATAACGTTCAGCTGTAAATGACCAGTCTTTAGAGGAACAGTTGATTAGTCTCAACAGGGCAGTAAAGCATTCTTGTGCCTCTGCCTGGGAAATGCCTCTGCATTTTGTAGAAACACTTCTGACTTATCAGAAGCAAAGATTCATCAGGCACACGTTAGCATCGGGTTCTCATCTATTATTGGCAGCATGCTGTGTCTTAAAACTGCTTAATTTCTTAAAGACATCTTATCTCTCAAAAGTATCCTGTGTCTTTGTTTTATCCCCTGAAGAATTAGTTTTTGCTTACTTGCCACTAGGAAGCTTGGATCAACACACATGGAATGGATCCAGGTTGAATACCTGTGCTCTACTCTCCTCCCTCACTTCAGTAGCCCTAGTCACATCCAACATACAGCACTTCTCAAAGCCCCAAACCCTATGCCCAGACCAAGTCTTGCGAGTTTCCTGAATCTTAGCCTTTCTTCACCCTCTCAAGTCCCCAGAGAGAGCCTATGTAGCAAATAGGTATGCACCAGCTTAGTCTGATCAGTCCCACCTGAGCTTTCCCTCAACCCCCAAGATGGGCCCCAGTTCCATATCTAATAGGCCAGACTAGTTTGGTCAGTACTAATAGTACCAATACCAACCATTAGGCTTAGCCCAAGCTGAACATTTTGTACACTGTTCCAGTCTGGTGAGTTTCCTGGACCCTACTACATCTGCCTCATATCCAAACTCTAGGCCTAGCCAAGGTGGTACTTCCCTGTGTGAATCCAGCATGAGTCCCTGGAACATCTCCTACCTGTGCTAATCCAAAATCTCAAGCTTTGTCTTGACTGCATAGCCTACAGGCAGGCCTAGACTGAGATACCCTAAAATCTCACACCAGACACATACCAATAAAGAAGGCCATGTACCTAGGTCTCATCATAAAAACACAAACAGTATGAAAGACCAAGACAATATATATTCCCCCAAAATCCACTAATTATATAGAAATGTTCTCCAATGAGAATTACCTACATAAAACCCAGGAAACAGAAATCAAAAGAACAGTCATAATTTTCATCAAAGACTTAAAGGATTTTAAAGAAAACATAAATAAACATCTCAGTGATCTTAAGAATAGCAACTAAACACCTCAGTGATGAAAAAGGAAACATGAACACATGGCAAGATGAAATGATAGACAATATAGGATTTGAAAACCCAATTCAGTAAAGGCATGGAAACATCAAAGAGAACTGAAATTGAAATGAAGATGGAACTGAAAGACTCACTAGCTCGATTGAAAACTCAGGAAATTCATGTAAGTACAGTGAATGAGGTACAAGAAAAAGACCAGGACTTGAAGAACAAGTCCATGTAACTCTCAAAACAATAAAGGCTATTGTTGTTGCCCTTGGTTGCTTCCCAGAGGTTAAAGTTAAGCTCCTGTTGTTGAAGACATGATGTATTTCAGAAAAGTAGAGGAATTAGTTCACAGAAGCAGTGAAAAAAACACATGGATGGTACATGCAAGACCTGTGGGACAGCATAAAATGACTAAACCTTCAAGTCATAGGCATAGATTAATGCAAATAAACCCAGGTCAATAACATAGGCCAGGTTGCCAAAAAGATCATAGATGAAAACTTCCCCAAACTAAGGAAAGACAAACCCATAAAAATATAAGAAACACATAGAACACCAAATAGACTGGACCAGAAAAGAAATTCCATATGACATACTACATTTGAAACACTAAAAAAGAAAAGGCATTTAAAAACTACAAGAGAGTCAGGTGGTGGGGAGCATGCCTGTAATCCCAGCACTCGGGAGGCAGAGACAGGTGGATCTCTATGAGTTTGAGGCCAGCCTGGATTAAAGACTGAGTTCCAAGACAGCCAAGACTACACAGAGAAACTCTGTCTGGAAACAACAACAACAACAAACTACAAGAGAAATAACATGAGTCACATATAACAGAAAACACATCAGAAAAACAGATTGTTTCTCAATGGAAACTTTAAAAGCCAAAATTCACAATAGTCCTATCTCCTACAGAGAGTACTGGAAGTTAATACTTGAAACTGAAGAGAGGAGACCACTCAGGGGGTGGTCTTCATGGCTTCAGGTTCTAAATTCAGTTTGTTGAGACCAGAAAATGGGTCACCATAGTATTCCAAGTTTAATATGGTATGCAGAGGCCTTGAAACACATCCACCTTTAGCAAATTTTAACTACGTACATTTGCTATTCCTCCAAGTCTCTTTGCTTTAGGATATCTGCTTAGAGAATACATGAGTGCAAAGGGGTGCTTGAACAAAGGGGGATTAGGGCACAAGAACTTGAATACCCATCTGAAACATTCCCTCAATACAAGGTAGGTCTCTCTAGATCTTGAGGAATTTCTCTGTGATCAATTTGAACCACAGACTTAGTAGCCCTTCTCTGTGGAGAATACGAAAACAACATTTAATCATTCCTTTTTTTGTCTTCTTGTTCTCTGACATCCATGGAGATGCATATCTTCTTGCAGCTCAGTCAACCACCCCACTGTTAGGATACTACACTAGTAATAGTAGCCAAGTTGTAAGATAATTTAATAAATTACCCTACTATTTTATAAATACAATTTTCATCCTGTTGTGTCTTAATAAGGATTAGAATTGGGATATCACCTCATCTCTTGATGGAGACTTGAGAGATATCCAAAATCCATTCATCAGTAAAAAAAAAAAACATTCAAATTATTCAACTCTTCCCATGAAGAGATGACCTCATGCATTTTTTTTTGTTGGTTTCCTTTATCTTAGTTTCCAAAGGCAGTTTGGTTTGACTTGGCTTCCCATAGATTCCATGGAGGATATGTCCCTTTTAGATTTGGTGTATCTTCATAATAGCAATCTAAAACTTAGTTCCCTCAGAATTTGTAATAATCAGGTCTCACACATCTGTTAACTGATCACTGTAATGTTTTGGAGATATATACATTGGCTCCCCCCTTATCAATGAAGAATTTGTGTTTAGAGAAACTGAAGGCTTTAAGAGTTGTAAGACTATCAGAGAATGGTGTTATATGCTTGTCATTCCAGCATTTGGGAAGCTGAGAGTTTAAAGCCTGCCTTGGGTACATAGCAGGACTTTGTTTCATAAACACAAACCAAAAAGTTGCATAACCGATCATGACCAGAGCTAAACTCAAAAGATGTCTTTATTATAAACCCAGGGTTTATTATTTTTAATTTCTCTTTATCCTGAAATTTGGCAGGAATTTCTATCTGTTCTCTAGCCCATCCATGTTTGTCATATCTCTTACCCCTTCTACGAATCTCATGTGTGGAAAAATACATGAATGGCAAAGTAATTGAACACTATTCCTACATGAAGTAGAAGATACAAGAAACACTCAGGTTCTGCTGCTTATGAAGTGACTTGGTCATATGAATGATGGAAGATATAAGAGATCCTAATAGAGAACTAAAGAAGGCCTCCCTTCTAAAAATGGTCTGTGTTTGAATTATTTTGGTAGGGCTGCCAAACAGAGTATCACAGACTGGTGTCTTAATAGAAATTATTCTACAACTGTTCTGGATGCTAAAAGGCCAAGGTTAAAATGCTGCAGCTTATGTGTTTCATGAGTCTTCTTTCCAAGGCTTGTAGGTGGTAATCTTCCTACAAAGGTCTCACTTGGCATTCTCTCTATTCATCTTTGTACCTCCTTTTGTGCTAGTTTCCCTTGTTATAACAACACCAGTCATATTAGAACAAGGTACATCTTAAGAGCCTCATTTTTAACTTAATTACTGTTTAATAGCCTTTTGTCTAGCTATATGTTAAATATTATATTATATTATATATTTATATATAATGAATTATGGGATAGGGGATAAGGCTTCATGCAGTCATATGAATTTGGAGTGGAGGATACAGTTCAGTCAATAAAACAGTTCTTCTGATCTGGGGATGAAACACATTCACATTTTCAGTTTAAATAAATAGTTCAAATGAAAGACACACAAACGGTTTTGAAGTAAATCATTTGTATTGGGGAAAGTCAGAATACTAATTGTTCCCAGTCACTTGTACCTTTTATCCCCCTGATCTACTTTTTTCACTGCAGGTAAGTGAAGAGTTTCAGTAAGCACGATGATATGCTGGCTAAAAGAATTACTCTGTCATTTTAGCCTTTTTTCTGCAACTATCTCATCCCTTGAGAAAAGTTTGGATTCTTAGTTGTCTAGAGATAAGTAGAGAAAATGAAAATTCTGTCTATATACTCTGAAATGTATTTTTTGTCCTTAGTCTATGACAATCACAAAAACAGCAGACATAGATTTCAGGTTTCCTAGCCTCATCTCACATTGAAATTCTTGGTCATGCTGCTCCAGTAAGTACACATACATTTATCAGACTGGGTTTTCTAATCTGAGCCCAGATAATGCAGTTTGGGATGGTGAGAAATGGATTTTAGTATTATCTTAAAAATTTCCATTGTTTGGGATACAAATACACAACACCATTAAGAATGCTCAGCTTATCTATACAGTTTCATCTTCTGCTACTCCTCAATATAACTTTTACACTCAAACAATATGAGATCTTAGCCACAAAAATTGCTAGTCTGGTTCATGTATCCATATCTTTGTACATTCTGTTTTAGGACTCCCCTCTAGAATGTCAATCGTGTTCTTCCCATCTTTACCTGTAATGTGCATGCTCTCCTCTTTTTTAAGCTTTAAGGCTCAGTTCAAATCTCCTTTGTGATACTCTTCCTCTCCTCCCAAGAAAGCTAGCCATTTCTTCTGTTTTGTCACTGTGGTTGTATACCTATCTTCTGTTTTTGAACTATTCTAGTGGCAAGAACTTTGAACTAACTGAAATACTCTGTTGTTTTGGTAACTTCTCCTCATATAGGGAACTAGCTCAAGGTTAGTTATCATGTGTTCATGAAATGAGTATATTCAAGAATGAGACATTGCCAAGGATGCGTGCCTGCCCCTTCTTAACTGTCAACATGATCTACAGAATTTCTATGATTAAGATAGTGAGATTGGAGAAGTGCAGTTCAACATTTGGTTCATGCAACTTGACCTAGGCTTCTGATGTAGGAGTTAATCTAGTCGAAGCCAAGTTTCCAAAGCTAGGCTCTTAAAAAGAATAATTTCACTTGTCATAATAAACCCCTAAAGAGGCAACTAAATTAAAGGAGAGGAGATCTACTGGCAGACATATTTCTGGACATATCAGGTATAATATTGAAAAATCAAGAAAATCCGGGTTTTCATAGGAGATGGTCACTATACCTAGGGTCTCCAAAGAAAGCCAAAGAGGCCAGAACATTGCCACATTGATGAGGAAATGCTAGCATGGAAATTGCCACATATAGATTCTGCAGAGATAGTGTGGAGGAAGAGTGGAGGGTGGGATGGTGCAGGAGGACTGATGCAAAAACCAACTGTCATTCTTGAGTAACTGAAGTGGTATGGGCTAGCAGTCCAGACAGTTACTGCTCAGACTTCCTTTCAACAATGACTCTGCAGTCCAGAGGCTAGGAAGGCAGTTACAGAGCCACTTGATGTCAAAACTGGGTTAGGGGTAGTTTCAGATAAGCCACATATCCATGAGTTCCCACTCTATCCTATTTTCATATATTCTTACATCAGCGCTCACAGTGGGTTTGTAATATGGGCACAACAGGGATTATGATCTGTTTTACACTTGAGGATGTTATGCCTCACAAAAGTAAGCCATGAAGCAGCCCATTTGTCCACACTTAGCTGGTCAATTTCTCTTATCTCGTGACTATCCATGCTCAAAGCTTAAACACTGCTCTTACTGAAGTCTTTTGTTTGTCCCACATAACACATCTTTGGCCTTTCCATACATTCAATTTCTCCACTGTAGCATAACCATAACATTGGTTCCAGTGTCGTCAACTTCCTTAGTCTAATTCATTTACTCACTAATTTTGTTTAATATAAACTACCACATACCATATACTATTCTAAGTGTTATTTGATAAATGAATAAAATGTAGTCTCTGTTGGTCACAGAGAATTTCAAATTGCAAATGCATTTTCTCTAGAACTTGGGAGGCAAGAGACATTTAAATCAATCAAAAATAATTTTAAAATTTTTATCTTTAAAATTTTTGTGTATATATGTGTTGTGCCTGTATCCTTGTGTACCATTGATGTGCAAGTGCCTATGGAGGCCAGAAGAGGGCATCAGATTCCCTACAAACTGGAGATACAGGTGGTTGTGAACTGCCTGATTTGGGTGCTAGAAAATAAATCCTGAACTTTTGCAAAAACAACCAACCTCTTATTTTATGTATTATTTATGTGTATTGTGTTTGTGCTGTGAGTATGAGTGCCTGCAGAGGCAAGAAGAGGGTAATTGAATTGATTACCTGGAGCTAGAGTTAAAGCATTGTGAACTACTTAACATGGGAACCAAACTCAATCATCTTCAAGAATGCCAATAACTTATCTGCTAAGCCATCTCTCAAGCTGCAATAAATCATTCTAAATTGTAAGAATTTTCTGAAGTAAAACAGTAGATCCCAAACAGATACAAGACCAATGATAAATAAATCTACTTTAACTAGGTTTTTCCGTGAAGCCACTCCATGCAGAAGATATTTCAAGTTAAGATCAAAATAAAGAGAATGAAGAGGCCATTGGTTGAATGGAATTTCAAAGGCCTTGAAGTAGGAAACAGTTAATAATATACTTAGCTGAGGCATCAACAGTGTGGAAGTAGCATGGTGTCCACAAAAGCATTGGATATAGCCATATGTGTTCTCTTGCTTTTAAA